>NC_086246.1:3660000-3995000 GCF_036321145.2 Pelmatolapia mariae
TGCTATAGAATAGTATTTCTGCTATGTTACAATATTTGTGCTAAACTGGAGTATTTTTGCTAAAACATAGTATTTATTCAAAATTTCAATATTAATAGTATATTACAGTGTCTCTGGTAAATCACTGCATTTCTGCTATGTTGTACTGTTTTTCTAAATCATACTATTTCTGTAATGTTTAAGAATGTTTGGCTAAATATATTCTTTCTGTTATCTTATACTATTTCTCCTAATTTCTTGTATTTTTGAGAAGTTATCGTGTTTCTGGTAAGTTAAAATATTTCAGCTAAGTTCTGCTATGCTATTGTATTTCTGCCAAGTATTATGTTTCCTCTAAGATATTACAGTTCTGCTAAGTTACTACATTTTAGCAAAGTTCCTTTGCTTCTGCTAAGTTTTTACAATTTCTGCAACTTTTCAGCTTTTTCAGCTAGTTTCAGCAGACAGCTTCAGCTGTAAAGCATCCACACTGCATTTTCGCAGGAAATGCTAATTTTTCTAGTTCTTTATTATTATTCTTCAAGTTGCTTCCGTACGTTTTTTGCTGTTTAACTACTTCCACAATTTTTGTGCTATTTTCACCGTTCAAATTTTAAACTATTCTGCTATTTCTGCTAATGTGTGCTATGATTTTTGGTATTTTCTGCTATTATACTTTTTAAAATATTACGTTTTTTTCCTTTAATTTGTCCCATTGAAATGAATGGAAAACTTCCAAAATTCTGCTAAAACTTGCTTGTTTTTGAAACTTAACTACTTCCTCATACTTTCACATAGAACAACCATTTAAACTTTAAAATGTTCACAAATTATTGGGCTATTCATGTATGATTCAGCTTTTTCATATCTTTTATAGTTTTAATCTTATCCCTCTTTAAGCTTTGAGTTTCATTTTTCTGATTTTTCAGAAAATACATGCGTTGTTATGGTTGCTATGCAGTTGGTTCTAAGTGAGCCACTTGTCCTATTTCAATCTTCTCTTCATGTCCGAACAATCTCTTGCTACTTGCTCAATTTTCACTCAACCCACACCACTTATACATCAAAACGTAGGTATTTTGCTGGCTTTCAGAAAATGTCACTATCATTGTTGTGGGATTTATAGAATTTTGGCAATTCTCCTCAGACCAACACAAAGTCGGCAAACTCTCCATAGAAAGTCAATGGAGAGTTTGTTCAAAATCACCGCTGGATTTCTCTAATGAGAGGCATTAGAGGTATATACATTACATTCAGTAATGTATATACCTTTACATATTGTACATATATTTATTACTTTATATTAAGTACTTTTATTACTTTTTAGATTAGCCATTTTTATATTTTGCTTGTTTTACATTATTGTATTTTGCACAACTCTGTTGCTTGTGAAGCTCGCACACAAGAATTTCACTCACATGTACTGTACCAGTGTACCTGCACATGTGATGTGACAATAAAAGTGATTTGATTTGATTTGATTTTCGAATGGTCATATCTCCTTAACGAAGCGAAGTTAAGACATGAGGCTTGTGCCAATATATCTTCAGACACTCCTGACGCTCACAATTCAAGAATTTTTTTTTCACCTATTACCGTTCTGAGATGAGTTACACTTGTTTGAGGGTAGGAAATTTGTCCTTCCCTCAGATTTCTTCAGATTTCAAACTCTGGAAATGAACCATTTTTTTCTCTCATCATATCTTTTTGATGGATTTCCACAGAGACCTGAAAACTTCCATGATTGTTCACCAAAGCCTGCTGTCTCTTACGGTGAAAGAATGGTATTGATGCTCCAAACAGATTTCGAGTTACAAAACGTTGTTTGAGGGGAGGTCAAGGCAGTTTTCTCTTCGCCCCTACTCAGTAAGGGTACATTAGAAGTCAAATATCTTTAATAATTCATATTTTAATGATAAATTGTCAACACTTGAAGATTCCCCCATCTCTTCTGAACAAAACGGTGTAAGAATGACCGTTCTAGCCCCTACGGTTAGGAAATTATAGCCATTTGTTTGAGGGGAATCATCACTATATCAAACAGACTGAAGAAGCAGGTCTGTGTCTCTGTGCTGCGTGCACCTGTTTTGGCGGGAAAACGTAAACAGCTTTTCTGATTGGTGGATTCAAATTGAGCAGCTCCCAGGCTGCTTAACTGACCTAAAAACATACAGGTTCACTTCCGTGTGTGTGTGTGTGTGTGTGTGTGTGTGTGTGTGTGTGTGTGTGTGTGAGAGAGAGAGAGAGAGAGAGAGAGAGAGAAAGACCCTGTTTATGGCAGCATCTCATTGTAGGATTCAAATTGATTATATTTAGACTGGTTGACAGGATTACACCCTGTGTGTGTGTCTCTGTGCATTTGTGTTTCCATATGTGTCCATAATTGTAATTGTGTGTATCTGCTGGCTGTTATTTCTTTCTTCCTTTTTTCGTCAATTTTTTACCTTTCAACAAGTACATCTGAGAGACCCTTACCATGTTCAGCATTTTTTCAGCTGTCCATTTTGCTTTTCCAATTTTTCTATTTAAGTTATTACTATTCTGTTAAATCATAATATTTCTGCGATTTTAGAAGATTTGTGCTAAATATAGCATTTCTGCTTAATAATAGTATTTCTGCTGAATTATAGAATTTCTACCAAATCATAGTATTTCTGCTAAATCATAGTATTTCTGCTACTTTTTGGTATTTGTGATAAATACAGTATTTCTGCTAATACATCAAATTTCTGCTATTTTATAGGATTTGTGCTAAATATAGTATTTCTGCTTACTTATAGAATTTCTGCTAAAACATAGCATGTCTACTAAATATAGTATTTCTGGATAATTATAATATGTCTACCACATCACAATATTTCTGACACAAGCAGCGTGTGTGTGTGTGTGTGTGTGTGTGTGTGTGTGTGAGAGAGAGAGAGAGGGAGAGAGAGAGACCCTTTTTTTGGCAGCATCTCATTGTAGGATATAAATTGAACATATTGAGACTGGTTGACAGGCATAGATCCTGTGTGTGTGTCCCTCTGTGCATTTGTGTTTCCATATGTGTCCATATTTGTAATTGTGTGTATCTGCTGGCTGTTATTTCTCTTTGGGGTTTTTTTTTTGTTTTTTTTTTTTTAATTTCTGTGAATTTTTCACAGTTGAACAATTACACTTGATGGAACCTAACCATGTTCAGCATTTTTTCAGCTGTCCATTTTCCTTTTCAATATTTCTACTTAAGTTATTATTATTATGCAAAATCAGAGTATTTCTGCTACTTTTTACTATTTGTGCTAAATACAGTATTTCTGCTAAGTCATGCCATTTCTGCTATTTTATAGGTTTTCTGCTAAAATATAATATTTCTTCCAAATATTATTATTTCTTCCAAATAATAGGATTTCTGCTAAGTTATTATGTTTCTCTTGAGTCACATTTTTTTGCTAAGATGTTATGTTACTGCTCCATGTCTGAAATACATTACAGAAAGCCCATGTCTCTGTCGGTGTGAGCAAGGGATGCAGCTGCATTGACAGGAACGAATACATAGCCTGATGAAGCAGACAGAAGTGGCAGCTCTGATTGGTGGATTCAAATTGAGCAGATACAGGCTTTTTGACTCTCATAGATACAGCTGAAAATATAAAGCGGAAAAAAAATGAAGAAGCCGATGTCAGTGTTTGAAAAAGTTTTTGAACTTCTAATAAAAATTTACAGAACTGTGTGTGTGTGTGTGTGTGTGTGTGTGTGTGTGTGTGTGTGGTTCTGTGTGACTCAGTTTTTATTCGCTGGTGACCAGCATCCCATTAGTGGATTCAACTTGACCAGATTCAGACTGATTGACTGGCATAGAAACACACAGGAAACTTCATGCTCTGTTTGTCTCTGTGTGCCCTTGTGTGTGTATGTCTGTGTTTATGCTTGCATCTATGTTTGTACACATTGTTTTCTGAACATGGGTTATGTGTCTGTGTGTGTGTGTGTGTGTGTGTGTGTGTGTGTGTCCCTATTTGTAAACATTGCTAGGCATGTCATTTTTGCCTTAGCTTTGTGTATCTGCTGGCATTTCCTTTGTAACTTTTCTAATGTTTCTGCCAATTTTTCACAGTTGAACAACAACTAATCTTTTGAGGAAACTTCAGCTTTTTGAAGCTGGCCGTTTTGTGTTTCCAATATTTCTGCTAAAGTTATTACTTTTCTGCTGAATTATACTATTTCAGCTCCTATGTTGCATTTCTACTACGTGTTACTTTTATACTACTGTATATTAAGTTGTACTCTTACAACATTTTTCCAAGTTTTTAGGTTTGTGCTACATATTAACATTACTGCTGTATTACAACACTTCTACCATGTTGTACTATTTCTGCCAAGTCACTATTTTTTTGCTAAGTTACAATGTCTGCTATATTCTCCTTTGATATAGTATTTTTGCAAACGCTTCATGTTTCTTCTTAACTTTCCGCAAAGTTATTATATTTTGGCTCAGTTTTTATTCATCTACAAATTTATTACAATTTCAACCACTTTTCTGATACTGACTTCAGCTTCTTCAGCTATTTTCAGCTTTTTCAGCAGTTTTCAGCAGACAGCTTCAGCTTTACAGCATTCACATTGCATTTTCGCAGGAAATGCAAATTTTTCTAGTTATTATGTGTGCCTATGCCAAGAGGCACACATATTACTATTCGTCGGATTTATTATTATTATTATTATTATTGTGTGGATGCCTCAAGGCATCCACACTATTGTGTTCCTGTTTCTCTTTATTGTGTGGATGCCCTAAAAGGGCTTCCACACTATTGAGTTCCTGTTTCTCTTTATTCTTTATACTTTATTCTTCAAGTTGCTCCGTTCTTCGCCGCTTAACTACTCCCTCAGTTTTCAGCCGATTTTCTCAGTTCAAACTCTAAACTGTTCTGCTCTTTCTGCGAATTCCTGCTATGACTTTTGGTGTTTATTACTATTATACTTTTTAAAATATTACACTTTTTTCCTTTAATTTGTCCCATTGAAATTGAATGGGAAACTTCCACAATTCTGCTAAACCTTGCTTGTTTTTGAAACTTAACTGCTTCCTCGTACTTTCACCTAGAAACTCCATTCAAACTTTAAAATGTTCTCAGATTATTGGGCTATTCCTGTATGATTCAGCTTTTTCAGACCTTCTACCATTTTAATCTTATCTCTCTTTAAGTTTTCAGTTGCAAAATTGTGATTTTTCAGAGAATACATGCGTTGCTATGGTTGCTATGCAATTAACTCAGAGTGTGTGCTGGTCTGTTCTGAATTTTCTCTTCATGTCTGAACAACTTCTTGCTACTCGCTCAATATCCACTCAACCCCCACAAATTATACATCAAAATGTAGGTATTTTTGCTGGCTTTCAGACAATGTTACTATCCTTATTGTGAGATTTACCGTTTTTTCGCAATTTGCCTCAAAGTGACACATGGTCTGGTTACTCCCCATTCAAAGTCTATGGGGAGGTTTTGAAATTCAGAGCTGAAATTCTGTAACAGGAGGCATTTTCAAATCGCCATATCTCTTGAACAAAGCAAAGTTAAGACATGAGGCTTGTGCCAATATATCTTCAGACACTGCTGACACTCACAGTGGAAGCAGTTTTTACATTCATCTTACCGTTGAGCAATGAATTACGTTTGTTTGACGGGTGGAAATCTGTCCTCCTCTCAGTCTTCAAACTCTGGAAATGAAGCCGTTTCTTCTCTCGTCATATCTCCGCGACGAAGGTACAAAGAGCTATGAAAATCGCAGTCAAAATACACCAAAGTCCGCTGATTCACCCAGTACAAGAATAATGCTGCTAGCCCTCCTAGTTTTTGAGTTACACGACGTTTTGTAACTCCGAAAAACAGCGCTTTTCGCCTCTCACCGCAATCTATTTCTGATTGCTGATGTGTTTATTTTTCAGCCGCCCGCCCCCTTGCCAGGTGGCGCAATCAGTAATGACACGGCTCTGCAGCTCAAAGGTCGTGGGTTCAATCCCACCTTGGTCAACATTTTTTTTCCACTACAAATTTATACACTATCACAGACCTGTAATTTATATTGCTAATTTTTTTCACTACAAATGAGTAGTGCAAAAACATACTATGTCTGCAACATCAAAGTATATCTGTTATGTTATAGTATTACTACTAAATCACAGTATTTCTGCCAATCCACGGAGGCTGACTGTTACTAAGTGCATCAGTGTACATAGGTCATCTCTTGTGTTGGAGTGCCCTCTTGTGGCGTCTTTTGGGTAGTGCCTTAGTAAACGTGAACAGTGCAAAGAAGTGGTATCAGACTGGTTTGTTAGTGGAGGAATTTGTTGCCAGTTTCTTTCATCTTTAATCCATATTCATGTTGTAATGTAGTAGGACCACAATATGGCAGAAACACTATGTTTTGGCACAAATACTTTGATTTGGTATACTTTAGCTTCTTCACCCCTTTTCAGCAAAATTTTCATGTTTTTTTCACCCCTTTTCATCACAAATTCCAGCTTTTTTGGCTGTTTTCAGAAAAAAAAAAAAACTCTTTTCAGCAGAAACTCTGCTGATTCATCTCTTTTCAGCGCAAGTTTCTGCTTCTTTGCCTCTTTTCTGCAGAAATTCTGCTGATTCACCTCTTTTCCAGTTTGGCTCAATGAGTATCTGAAAATTTTCGGCCTGTTCTGCTCTTTCAGAAGAATTTCAGCTTTTCCACCTCTTTTCAACACTATTTCATCATTTTCACCTGTTTC
Organism: Pelmatolapia mariae; assembly: GCF_036321145.2. NCBI lineage: Eukaryota > Metazoa > Chordata > Actinopteri > Cichliformes > Cichlidae > Pelmatolapia > Pelmatolapia mariae. Next base: position 3,666,716 of record NC_086246.1, read on the forward strand.
GAGCATACAGTTCTGCTTCTTCCCCTCTTTTCACAACAATTCAGCTTCTTCGGCCCCCCTGCATATTTTTTCTCTCATCATATCTCTTGTTGGAACAAGAACTGCTTTGGCTCAGTGAGATGAGCAGCTACTGTGATTGCTTCTCTCCGTCTTTTCTGCAGAAAGTATTACTCCTCCATAATAGTATTTCTGTTAAATCAAAGTACTTCTACTACATCTTAGTACTCCTGCTCAATCAAAGTATTTCTGCCAAATCATGGTATTTGTGCCAAGTTATGGTATTTGTGCCAAATAAAAATTTCTGTTATGTTATAGTATTACTATTAAGGGATAGTATGTCTACCACATCATAGTAGTCCTTCAAAAACATAGTATTACTGCAATTTCATAGTATTTGACCGAAATCGTAGTATTTGTGTTAAAACATACCATGTCTGCAAAATCACAGTATATCTTTTATGTTATAGTATTACTACTAAGGCATAGTATTTCTACCAAATCATAGTATTCCTTCAAAATCATAGTATTACTGCAATTTCATAGTATTTGAGCGAAATCGTAGTATTCGTGCAAAAACCATATTATAGATGGCCTCACTGAATTTCCTTGCCGGGTTGACGTGTGTTTTAGCTCAGTGAGATGAGCATCCGTTCTCAGACTGGGAGGTCCGGGTTCAAATCCCGCATATGGCAAAATTTCTTTCAGTTAACAGTTAAACTTTTTTTTTTTTTTACCTCTTTTTAACACAAATTTCAGCTTTTTCACCCCTTTTAAGCAGAATCTTCAGTTTTTTCACCCCTTTTCAGCACAAATACCAGCTTTTTCAGCTGTTTTCAGCAAAAACCTCTTTTCAGCAGAATTCTGCTCATTGACCTCTTTTCAGCAGAATTCTGCTCATTGACCTCTTTTCAGCAGAAGTTCTGCTGATTGAACTCTTTTCAGCAGAATTTTCACTTCTTTTCAGCTCAAATTCTGCTTATTCACCTCTTCTGCAAAATTTTCAGCCTTTTCACCTCTTATTAGCACAATTCTCAGCTGTTTCCAGAAAAAACTTTTGAGGAGAAATTCTGCTGATTCCTCTCTTTTCAGTGGAACTTTCTGCTTCTTTATCTCTTTTCAGCAGAATTCTGCTCATTGACCTCTTTTCAGCAGAAGTTCTGCTGATTGAACTCTTTTCAGCGCAAGTTTTTGCTTCTTTACCTCTTTTCAGCTCAAATTCTGCTTATTCACCTCTTCTGCAAAGTTTTCAGCCTTTTCACCTCTTAACAGCAGGTTATGGCAAAATTTCTTTCAGTTAACAGTTAAACTTTTTTGACTCTTTTTAACACGAATTTCAGCTTTTTCACCCCTTTTCAGCAGAATTTTCAGTTTTTTCACCCCTTTTCAGCACAAATACCCGCTTTTTCAGCTGTTTTCAGCAAAAACCTCTTTTCAGCAGAATTCTGCTCATTGACCTCTTTTCAGCAAAAGTTCTGCTGATTGAACTCTTTTCAGCAGAATTTTCAGAATTTTCACTTCTTTTCAGCTCAAATTCTGCTTATTCACCTCTTCTGCCAAATTTTCAGCCTTTTCACCTCTTATTAGCACAAATCTCAGCTGTTTTCAGAAAAAACTTTTGAGGAGAAATTCTGCTGATTCATCTCTTTTCAGTGGATCTTTCTGCTTCTTTATCTCTTTTCAGCAGAAATTCTGCTCATTCACCTCTTTTCTGCAAAGTGTTCAGCCTTTTCACCTCTTATCAGCACAATTCTTAGCCGCTTCTGCTCATTTCAGCAAAATTGTCAGTCTCTCCACCTTTTCTTTTTGAGAGTCACTTTGGCTCAGTGAAATGAATACCCGTCTTGAGACTAGGAGGGCCAGGTTCAAATCCTGCTCAGGGTGACTTTTTTTTTTTCACCACCTTGCAACTTTTCATCTTTTTCAGCTTTTCAGCAGACAGCTTCAGCGTTAAGGCATCCACACAGCATTTTCGCAGGAAATGCATATTTTTCTAGTTCTTTATCTTTATTCTTCTAGATGCTCCGTACTTTGGCACTTAACTACTCCCTCAGTTTTCAGCCGATTTTCTCAGTTCAAACTCTAAAAAATTCTGCTCTTTTTGCTAACGACTGCTATGACTTTTGGTGGTCATAACTTCTATACTTTTTGAGATATTGAATTTTTTTTTTTCAATATTTTTGCCTATTGAAATGAATTGAACACATTATAAATGTGGTCACTTATTTCTGATCGCCGGGCTGAGCTGTGTTTTAGCTCAGTGGGATGAGCAGCCGTTCTCAGACTGGGAATCCTGGGTTCAAATCCCGCTTATGGCAACATTGCATTCAGTTAACAATTAAACTTTTTAACTCTGTTTAACTCAATTTCAGGTTTTTCACCCCTTTTCAGCAGAATTTTCAGTTTTTTTCACGACTTTTCAGCACAAATCCCAGCTTTTTCAGCTGTTTTCAGCAAAAATCCCTTTTCAGCAGAATTCTGAGAAGAGTTCTGCAGAGCTCTTTTCAGCAGAAATTCTGCTGATTGAACTCTTATCAGCAGAATCTTCACCTTTTTTAAGGCCAAATACTGCTTATTCACCTCTTCTGCAAAATTTTAAGCCTTTTCACCTCTTATCTGCACAAATATCAGCTGTTTTCAGAAAAAAAACTTTTTTGAGCTGAAATTCTGCTGATTCATCTCTTTTCAGCGCAAGTTTTTGATTCTTTACCTCTTTTCAGCAGAATTCTGCTGATTCACCACTTTTCTGCAAAATTTCCACCCTTTTCACCTCTTATCAGCACAATTCTCAGCAGCTTCTGCTCATCTCAGGAGAATTGTCGGTCTCTCCACCTCTTTTTCTTGTGAACGAGTTTAGCTCAGTGGGATGAGTAGCTACCTTGAGACCTGGAGGGCCAGGTTCGAATCTTGCTTAGGGTGAAAAAATTTTTTTCACCACCATACAACTTTTTGCAACTTTTCATCTTTTTCACCTTTTCAGCAGACAGCTTCAGCGTTAAGGCATCCACACAGCATTTTCGCAGGAAATGCAAATTTTTCTACTTATTATTATTCTAAATCTTCTGCCTAAATTTCGGCGCGTAACTCGCCCCACAATTTTGAGACAGTGTTCACATATGTTATATCATTTTCTCCGGCTGGATCTGGAATGATGTGCTATGACTTTTGGTTTTATGACTTTTTTAGTTTTTTAAATATTAATATTTTGAAAATTTTCCCGTGCTTATCTGCCACACAGTTTGACACAAGGTTTACATATGTTATATTATTTTGTGCGGCTGGATCTGGATTAGTATGCTATGACTTTTGGTGTTCATGACTTTTATAGTTTTTTAAATATTTAGATTTTAGTGCAAATTTAGGCCAATTTCTAGGCCCATGAGAAAGATTCATCTTTTGGTCCCACAGAAACAGACTTCATTTGTGGTGTGTTGGCTCTCTCTAGTGGTATACCGCGAGTAGTACGGCCGAAAGGGTGTATGCTTGGTGGAAAACTCCATATCCCACAATTCATAGCACGCCTCTACCAGTCAAACAATGGCGGCCACCACTTCGATTAATATATTGCTTTTATTACTGTTTCTGGGTCACAAAATAAACTTTTAAGATATTTTCAGGCGAGAATGTAGGTGTGTAAACTTCAACTATCTGCTCGTTTTATCAAGACATCCCATATTAGCAACAGTTCTCTTACAATGTTGCTGATAGCCGGCTAGCTAGCGCGGCTAGCGACCCTTCGTTAAAAAGCACCCGGGCTTTGCTTACAGTAATGCGGCTCCAACTCCTTTCACCCCCCGATCGCTCGCAAACAGTCTGTGTCTCAGCTGGACTTATTTTTCATTTATATGGGCCGATGATGTTGGTCGATGTGCAAAAGATAACTGAGTTGTTTGGTGGTGGCTAACGCGGAGCTACAACAAAGGGCAGCTATCCACCGGTGTATGACAGAAAGGACATGTGGGGAAAGAGACATACGAGGCGGCGAGGTGGCCGCCGATCGACCGATCTCAATCATGGATCAGGGAAACCGAAGGCAGGACAAGCAGGTGGCTGCCGCTCGGAGCGTGAGGTGAACTGAATTTCAGGTAAGAAGTTATGAACTGCACTCTATTTGGGTCAGATATAAACCAAGTTTAGGTGTAGTTTATTTTCGTTGTGCTGACTTTTTACAATCACTTACAATAACTCGTACTGCGTGCTAGCTAGCACGACAGAGTTTCTGTATAGCTGTGTGTGCGCTAAGTTGCTGATGTTGAACTTTATGACAGCCTCCCCTGTCATTCTCTCGCCTGTTGAAACTTCAGTCATGAAGTGACTTCAGTCATGATCAATGATCATGACAGCTGGTAAATGTGCAGGGGCGGATCTAGCAAAGCTTTTTTCAGAGGGCCAGGTAGGGCATTAACAGGGAAAGGGGGACACAAAGATATACTTTTCTTTCTTACTCTCATATAAATAATTTAGCTATTATTAAATAGTTATCTGAATCTTACAACCAAAGTTTGTATAACAATACACAAGATTGGCTTTAGGCCATTGTTAATCATTCAGGACACTGTGTAAAAATAACAAAAAACAAAAAGTGAATGCAAAAGTGCATAAATATTTAGTTTGATGTGTGTGGCGGGGCGTTGTCTGCAGTGCCGCTGCAGGGGAGGCGGACCCACCTGAGCGCCATCTGCAATCACGACTCTCAGTTGTAAAGTCTGTGCTCTCTTGACTGTTTTTTTGGTGTGTGTCGGGCTGTGAGATGAAAAGCTACAGCCGGCTGTGTGGGTGCACCAACCATGTGTGAGAAGTGGTCAATAAAGTAATGCTACAAAGCGTGTTCATGCAAACATCGTCAGGTCTGCTGTGGTACAATGGGACTTCTGCTCATGAACCTCTGTGCACAGCGTCTGCAAATTGGGGCTGTACAAAGCAACTTCATCTTTACCCAAAACTGTAAGCTGTCATCTGTGAGGCGCAAGCGGTGTTTGTTTTTACCATAGTTCATGGTGGAGAATGGCTGCTCTGCTGCGTTTTTCTTTATAGCCGTATGAATGGCAAACTACGCTCATTGGCAGCGGCATAGGCACACTTAAAATTTCTTCTGAAATTTTCATTGTCTTGTTATTATTATTATTATTCTTTTACATTTTTTGTTGTTGGGCATTAGGTTTATTTGTAGCAGTCCTTTCCAACTTATTTCCTTCTTCCATGTTACTGTGTCAGCTTGTCAGCATCTATTTGGGTTTGGGAGTGGAACAGAAAGTAAGGAAATCCAAAGTGCCATTAAAACCAGGAGAGGTTCTTATATTTCAGAAGAGGGGATTAATTCAAAAGAAATTACCTCAATGCCGTATTTTATTTAGAAACCTTTGAGAGCACTTTGCAAAATAACACATTCTTATAATTTCACCCTCATATGAGCCAAGCTACGACTGTCAGGGAAGGTGATGTAGGTACAGAGCATGTCAGACTGAATAAGTTATTGTCTCTTGTCTAGATGGAGGAACAAGAGGGATCAATGGCAAGGTCAAAATAATTGTTAAAATATTTTAGAATCATAAAGGTTTTTTAACTAATACTTTTGTAACTTCGGTACAGTAAAATTTTAAATGAAACCAGAACTTAAACTGAAATGAAGCAACAACACTGGATTCAAAACTTACCTGCTTAATTTGATTTTATATATTTGGATGATAAACCTAATCTCAGCAAAGACCAGACCAGTTAGAGTCTTAACCAGGAGTGTCAAAGACAGTTTCAGTAAGGGTCAAACTGGGAACTGAAAATCACATTAAGGCCAGATGTATGGACTTTGGTCCACATAAGTCCATCAGGCCACAAAAATATTATTAGTCTTTATAAGATTTAGTAAATTAGAAAAATGCATTCTGACTACAATTCTGTCATGGTCCTAGGTTGTTGATTGTATAGGGAATTTCTTTTATATATGTATTAATCACCTTATTTTATTGTATAATGCCTTGGTTCAAAAACATGCATTCTGACTACAATTCCCTGAGATGCAACCACACAGTCACGTCACCTGTTTCACAAGCCTGAATGTGACAAGCAGCTGGTAGCACAGGACATTTAATTGGAACAAATGCAAATGAATAAAAACAGGGTAATGAATCTTACTGATAATAATGTGTACATACTTCAGCCTCACAGTGTGCTTAATGTGCCTAAGTTTTATAACTCAATGTCAGTGTAGAAAGTTTTAATTGCAAAGCAAAGGAAAAAATTGTTTATGTGTAGTTGCACATAAATGTGAAACTTGCCTTTACAGTTCATCACTATGATATTTGCTCAAAAAACATATTAAGCAAATTTTCGTTTTTTCAGTTCAGTGACTATCTGAAACCTTCCTTTATAAAACTCCACTTGATGGCTTGAATCAAACGTCAGAATGACAATCATCAATGATACACGATTACTGTGTATTGTCAGTAGAAAAAACTGTACATGAAGAGGCTTTATGGGACATATATTTTTAATTAAAGTATGTCAGTAAACTATGTCTGACTCTGAATTTCCACACTGCTAGAAGGCCCTTAGTGAAACAGAAAACCTGTGTTTTCACAAATCTTCTCTGATTCCACTTTAACATTTGAAATTTGACCTATTTAAGCTTTTCTTTATTCTTTAATGTCCAACAGCAGTTTGGACTGAACAATCAAAGATATAGAGAAGCTGGCAGGCTTTACAAACCATTCTGATTCTTATGTGACACATCCTCCAGTTTCCAGAGAATAAACTAAAATAAAAGAGAAACTTGGCAAAGGGAACAATGGTGCTTGGAAGAAACAATAAGAATAAGACAGATGAGTCATCAGACCATCCCCTGTGACTCATAAAAATATCTTTCAGTTTCTGCGTGCTTATAAAAGAGTCTCTGATTCCACAGCATTGGTGATCAAACTGATAATACTGTCATTGCCTGTTGAGAAAATATGCAGGGTTCTTGATGATCGGCGCTGGCTTGGCCCTGGCTTATCAAAGTCTGAAGAAAGTGGAAACGGCTGATCAAATCCCCACAAGGCTGCCAGCTTTGTTGATTGGAACGATGGAGCGAGCCTCAGAATGGGCTCATTAGACGCAGCACAAATGACATTTCACTGCAAGGCAACTTGCATGTGACAAATAAAGGTTTCTTGACTTGACTTGACCTTGATAGACTGAGAACATCGAATCAAATCAAATCACTTTTATTGTCACATCACATGATCAGGTACACTGGTACGTAGCACGTGTGAGTGAAATTCTTGTATGCAAACTTCACAAGCAACAGAGGTGTGTAAAATTCAATACAATAACATAAGAACAAGCAAAATATAAGAATGGGTAAATCTGAGGATTTAAACAATAAATATATGTACGATCTAAGAGTGTATGCGCAATACTGAATATATATAGCTACGCGTGTGTATGTGTGTGTGTGTGTATACATATATATAAAATAAATAAAAATCAAAATAAAATAAACACATGTCGGCAGTTGGAAATGTGCAAAACCAGTGGCATTAATGACCTGACCTCCTCCCTGTAAGCCGTCTCATCACCTTTGTTGATAGGACCCACCACTGAAGTGCCATATCCATACTTCACAATTATGTTGGAGTTGCTAGTGCCCGTGCAGTTTTATGTGTAGAGTTTTGAAGCAGGCTGGGACTACAGACAGAGAAAGGGACAGGTTGAAGATGTGTGTAAACACTCCAGCCAACTGAGCCACGCATGACTTGAGGACGCGGCCAGGGATCCCATCCGGAACAGTTGCTTTGCGTGCGTTCACCTTCCTGAAGCACTTCCACACATCCTCCTCATGCACACCGACGTCGTCTGCGGTTTGCACACTGTCTGATCTCAGGGTGTTCGCTGTGTTGAATCTAGATCCTCACACAGAGAGGCCATGGTCTGCGGTGTGCTGGTTGTCCCTCTAAAGTCTACAATTGTGTTTATTCCTGTCACATACTCCGAAGGTTGTCAAATTGTTGTTCCACCCTGTCCCTGTAATCATGTTTGGCGGCTTTAATTGTCTCCCGGAGTTGGTAATGTGCGTGTTTGTAGTCCGATGAGTTCACAGTGGCAACAGCAATGCTCTGCACCGCCAGTGCCGTTTGAACATCACTGTTAATCCATGGTTTTTGATTTAGGTAGACTTTGACTGTTTGGGATGGAATGACATCTTCCATGCATTTCTTGATGTATCCGCAGACTGAGTCTGTGTCGTCGATGTCGTCAGCAGCCATGTCAAAAAAAAATTCCCAGTGTGTGTGATAAAAACATGGACTCTAATAGGTCCGACCAACGGTGCACCACCCTCAGGGTTGCAGCTTCCTGTTTCAGCTTCTGCTTGTAGGCTGACAGGTGCAGGATGGAGCGATGATCTTATTGGCCGAATAGGGCTTGGGGGACGGCTTTGTACACATCCCGGAACGGGGTCTAACAGTGATCAAGTAGCAGGTCTCCACGAGTGTTGAAATGAATGTGTTGGTGGAGTTTTGGTGAAACTTTCTTTAGGTTTCCTTTGTTAAGGAAAGCCGTCTCAGGGTGCACGCTTTCCTCACGGTCTGTGCCGGCTTGTGGGGGATTGTAAAACAGCCGTAATCATCACTGCTGTGAATTCCCTTTGTAGCCAGAATGGCCGGCACTTAATCATCAGCCACTCCAGGTCTGGTGAGCAGAAGGATTTAACCAGGTGCACGTTCGCATAATCACACCAGCTGATGTTGATCAGGAAACACACACCACCGCCTCTGCTTTTCCCAGTTAGCTCCTGTGACCTGGTGCACGGAGAATCCCGGTAGTTGTATTGCGGAGTCTGGTACCTTGTGCGATAGCCAGGTATCTGTGAGGCAGATCACGCAGCAGACCCACATCTCTCGCTGGAATGAGATCAGTGCCTGAAGCTCGCACAGCTTGTTCTCTAGCGACTGCACATTAGCCAGTAATAAACTGGGGTGCGGTGGTCTGTTAGTGTGCCCTCTCAGTTGAACCAGAACACCAGATCTTCTCCTTCTGCATTGGTGGTTGCGGCTTCCAGAGACCCAGAAAAAAGGCGTCTCAGGTGAGATGAATGGGGGGTCTGCAAATGGAGGGTCCATGTTGCAAAACTTGAACTTGAGCACAGTGATGCAGTGGTTAGTAATGCTGCCTCACGGACGGAAGTGATGGACAATGTAAGCGACTCATGTTGTAACTGACGTCAGACGCCGGAGATTTTGGGAGAAAATTAAAGCGAATGGTAACGTAGAAGTGAACAAATTCCTTGAAGCTTCAATTCTACCAAATACACTTATCAATTGTCTTATAACTAACAACATTCGTCTAAATCATCTCCAACACCCTGGAGAAAAACGGGGAGAGTTTAGAGGCTCTGCAAGATTACATCGATTAGTGCTTCCAGGATCTCGTAATGAAGAAGGCTCAGAATGCATCTTCCCCAGCCACATCTGAGAAAAGGCACAACATCGCCAGCCGGCAAAGATATTGTCGACAGACTGGAGTCAATCAACAAACGATTGTCCAGTTTTGATGCAAGGCTGTCCTTGGTGGACATTCTTCACCGCTGGGAATTTAAATCCCATGTATTACAGTGTGTGTGTAAGCGTGCCACAAAATAGCCATCTGCACTCAATGTCCACTCTTCAATATTTCAGCACAGTCATAACGCTAGGCGAAGCTCATTAACCTCAAAACATGGAGCACAAACTCATTATGAGCACATTTGCATTGCGTTTAAATGAAATAATTAAAACAGCTTTATTTAATAATTTAAATCAAAATGTCATCTCGTTAAAACACATGTTAGAATCCATTTGGAATGACACAACCGAACACAGCCAGCATAAAAACTGAGCTAACATTAACAGTGCAATGAATCCTGCTTGTATCATGACATTTAGGACAGAAAACCAGGCAGCATCTAAAGACTGACTACATTTCAGCTTGTTCTATTTGTGGATATATTACTGACAATTATCCATGAAATCATCGCAATCTGTGTAAGAAAATAAAGACAACTTTTGAATGGTGCACATTTTAAAGTAAAAGGCTTTAAAAACATGTGGAGAAGTACTAACAGCAGTAATGTCACGTGACTTTGCCGACATATAGCCAAAAGTAATGTTTTCATATGCTTTCTTATTGGAACATTTGTATCGCTACATCGATAAGTGACATAAAATTTAGTTCTTTCTTTGCAAAGTTTCCTCCTGCTTGAGCTGTCCACCATCTTTTTTCAAAAATTGCCTGTAAACTAGCTTGTATGGTGGGTCCTGTGGCTTTCCATGCATATGAGAAAAGATAATTCTTCAGAACACAAGTTAATAAATGTACAATTACTAGGAGCTGTTGTGTTGTTTTTATTTGTCTACTGTCATTTTTGATTTCCTCTGCCTTTAGGATTGCAAGTATCGAGGGTCAGGAGAAGAAGTCAGTAGGAAGCCCACTGCTGCTACTTGGCCCTGGTTTGCCCTCATGGATGAGGTGATAGGAAATTAGGACAAGAGGCCTAATGGAAGGCCTCTGTCCTCTCTCCCTGTGGACACTCCAGGGCCAAGCGCAGCAGTGGGTGACCAAAACAAAAGCGATGAGGAAGGAGTGAGCCACTCACAACAGGGAGAAAGAGGAAAAGAGACAGTGATGATGAGCTGCTAGACCTCACCAGAGAGGACATGAGGCAGCAAAGAGAGGCTGAGGAGAGGAGAGCAGGGAGAGGATGGACAGACTGTTTTCAATTCTTGAAAGCTTAGTTCCAAAATGTGTTACGCATTAAGATTGACTTGACGCTTGCTGTCATTTTTGATTTCCTCGGCCTTTAGGATTGCAAGTATCCAGGCTCAGGAGAGGGGGTCAGTGGGAAGCCCACTGCTGCTACTTGGCCCTGGTTTGCCCTCAGGGATGAGGTGACAGGACAGATGCCTTCCATTAAGCTTCTTGTCCTAATGCCCTCTCTCCCTGAGGACACTCCAGGGCCAAGCGCAGCAGTGGGTGACCAAAACGACAGCGATGACGAAGCAGCACAGCCACCTACGACAGGGAGAAAGAGGAAAAGAGATGATGAGCTGCTAGACCTCATCAGAGAGGACATGAGGCAGCAAAGAGAGGCTGAGGAGAGGAGAGCAGATGGACAGACTGTTTTCCCTTCTTTAAGGATTAGTTCCAAAATGTGTTCCGCATTAAGAAATTTATTTATTTGAATGTATTTGTTGCATTGTTATATGTGTTGCATTACTTCAAACATGTTATGTTATTAATAAATTGATTATAACAAACAGTACTTGTCACTGAACTCATTTTATTTACAGGTATCTTTTGACATGTATAAATATAATGCTAACTTTGAAAAAATTTAAATAAATATTTATTTAATGAGAATAAAGTAAATAACAACAACAATAACACAAGAATATTTATAATACATTAACACAGCTGCTGTGGCTACAGTGTAGCTTGCCATCACCAATGTGTTAATGTGTGTGTGAATGGGTGAATGACTGAATGTAGTGTAACGCGCTTTGGGGTCCTTAGGGACTAAATAAAGCGCTATACACATACAGCCCATTTACCAATTAGCATTTAACAAACATCAGGTGTGGGATCCTGCACGTTAAAAAAAAACACTCAGGTTAATCCTGCAGTACAAGGGTCTGGTCTGGTTAGCAAAAGGGGGAGAACAACATACACAGTTTTAGTAGAAAGGTATGATTTCATTTATTTTAAGAGATCAAAGCTTTATTCTGATTATTAAGTTTAAGTAGAATATACTCATATGCTGTAAAAAGACGTACATTTTACACAATTCATCTGTGTAACTAAGCTTTTGTGAACTCAAAAGTAACCCTTTTTTCAGCTTTGTGACAATTTTACAGACCATCTATGCACACAAATAAGTTACAGGATCAAATGAATAATAGAAAATGAATAGCAAAAGAAAGCATTCTTCTATAAGTTTCAAAGAGATTTAGTTTACATATTTTTTTTATAATGCAATATTTATTTTTTTTTAGAGCAAAGGGAAACTGTCTTATACAGCACACCACAAAAATACAACATATTGGGTTTCCCGAGAACATTACCTCAAACCCAAACACTAGTAAGTGCCACCTCCCTATTGCACATTCATGAGTAACCATTTTTTCTCTCTCATTCGCTTTATCCAGTTTTGGACTGTTGAGGGGTTTGCATGATTAACCCTAGCTGAGGATAGTTCTAAGTACAACATATCTAGCAAGGCATGTAACCAGTGTTTCACCAAGAGATCATCTGGTGGTAGCCACCTCTGAACCAGTGTGTGAATGTGTGTGTGAATGGGTGGATGACTGAATGTAGTGTAAAGTGCTCTGGGGTCCTTATGGACTAAGTAAAGCTCTATAAAAATACAGGCCATTTACCATGTACCATTTACTAGCTTTTTGGCCTCAGTTATGCCTGCCAGCCATAATTTCGGTGCTTTCGTTATCATTGAAAGCCTAGAGTCATCAAGTAGAAGATTAGTAGTAGTGGGTAAACAGAAAGACTGCTATTTGTCTGTGATGACAGTAACTTTATTACCTTGGCCCACAAAAAGAACACATCAGGACATTCCCATAAGGATTAGAGGTTATTTTCATCAGGAATCTCCTCTGAAGAGTTAAGTACTTTCGCCGGCATATCTTATAATGGATAAATTGGTGCCCGGGATTCATTAATGAACAGGTTACATTGGCCCAGGTTGTGGTCAGGCTTTCTTCTCATGTTGGTCCACCAGGTCTTTTTGCCATTCGTGATTTTAACTGCTTTAACAGATTCATGTAGATAAATGAAACTATTCTCTTGGGTGAGTTTTGCACCAGCTCTACAATTGAATGTAACTTTAAATTGTCTCCCCACTGGATATTATGCGATTTGAGGGCCGAGCATGATATAAAATAATCAAATACTAACTGCTTTGGGACTCTATAGCGAGTAACCAGCTCCTGGAAACTGAGCACTGAATTTGTACCATTTAAATCCTCTAACACCTGGATAGGGCTTAGAGCCCATGGGCCTAGCGAAGGTTTTGGACCCAGTGAGCAAGTGATAGTTTTGCCATAAAGGGGTTTGCTTGTTCCACTTTATCACTCCACCTTAGAACTTTTCCGCAAGTCTAAAAGATTTCAATAAATACGAAATTATAGGCTCCTGTCGCAATGAGCACTGTTTAAGTGAAATCCCAGAGAAAAGAAAGTCTTGATGTCTGATCGGGGTTATAAGGTGTTTTTCAATGTACAACCAAGAGGCCATTGCATCGGGATCCAATCATTGGCTGGTATGTTTCAATGTTAATGCCAAATGATATAATTTGAAATTCAGGACTGCCTTCTTTTGGTCTGGATTTTTGTAATGTATCCCACTTTATACGTGAACGCCTGTTAAGCCATATGAATGACTTGACGAGAGAGTCCATTTTTTTCCAGTAGTCGACTGGGGGGGGGGGCTTAAGGAAGCACTGAAGTTATAAAATTAATTCTTTGTGATACATTCATTTTAACTACAGCGATTCGAGCTGGCACTGATGCGTGGATGGGCATCCATCTATTAATGTCTTTTTCTATCTTTTTGGCCCCAATAATTCCCAAAATGCCAAATATAACTTAGAGGGTATACGGTCAATACCTTTGTTAGTAAGTTTGAGGGCGTCGTGTAGCTCTTGCATGGTGATGGGATCATCTAAAGTTTGTATGTCCTCTGGAGAAAGAAAAGGTAGGTGAATGGAATCAAAGAAATCTTCCAATTCTTCCTCAGACAGTGAGTATTCAGATGAATATAATTGCGGAAAAAAAGTTTCTGAAGATATCCGTGATTTCTCGGGGTGAGTCAGTAATTTCCTATGTGCTCCAAAAATAGCAGGGATGTTTCTATTATTTTCCTTGTGTTTAATTGCCATAGCTAGAGGTCTGCTTGGATTACTACCTTCTGAGTAATATTTGTTATATACATTAAATATTTCACTCTATGTTTAAGCAGGTGTTTAAATTCAGATCGTTTAAGTTTCAATTCAAGATCCTTCCCTTCGGAGTATATGAGGTTCAGCTCATTTTCTAATAGTTGGCATTCTAATTCTAGGTTTTTTTATATCACCTTCTCTTTGTCTTTTGCAATATGAAGAAAACAAAATAGAATTGTTTCTCAAGAAAGCCCTGACGGCAGCCCAAATGTACATCGGTTTAGGGATGCTGCCACCATTAATCCTGATAAATTCCTCAAGTTTGGGTCTTAACTGATTGATAAATCCTTTGTTCTGCAAAAACGCGACATTAAATCTCCATCTGTTTGGTTTGCATGGAGCAGGGAAAAAAACTGAACCGACCAATTACTGGCTTATTGTACAATAGACTTCTTGGGAGGATATTAACTGATTGAACACTCTGGACCAGCTTAGCAGAAGTGAAAATATAGTGTATTCTTGAAGACATTTTATGGGGTGCAGAGTAAAACGTAAAATAATTAGCAGTTGGGTTCAGTACTCTCCAAACATTGTTCAAATTCAAGACTTTGATAAAGGTACCTAAGGCCTCAGACGACATCGCTTGAGTTGCTGATATGGTATGGTGAGACCTTTCCATGCACCGGTCCAAGAAAGTATTCATGTCAGCTCCGATAACCAGAGCGTAATCATTCAAACTGAGCAGTGCTTTAGTCAGCAATGGAAAGAAATTTACTTCATGAGTTGTTGGACCATTTATGGAAACAAATGCAATTTTCCTCCCCTGTAAAGTAACGCAGCAGTACACCCACCACCCACTTGAAGATACAATAGCTATATAGTATTTATTTTGCATTTTCCTCAAATCCACTAATTTGAGGTAGGTCTCCTGCAACAGCGCTATATCCACTTTCTGCCTACGCAAGAAATCAAGGATGCTGGCACGTTTAAATGCAGTATTCAGCCCTTTAACATTTAGAGATACCACTGTTAGCCAACATTAAATTAGCGGATAATGCATGTAAACAAAGGTAACCACGCAAACCCAACTCTGATGTATAAGAGAACGAGTACTGAGCGTTGTTGTTATTCGTCTCTACAGTTATGAGTTCACCCAGAATGACTGTGGCATAGTTTATGTGTTGGTTGTTGTGCGGCAACAGCCACACCCCCTTCTCTCCCCCGAACCCCTCGATAGTTAATGTTGGTGACATCCGCGGAGCGAGATCTGATAACATTGAACTTATGTCTGCTCCATTTCTGTGCATTGCGAAGTAGTGACTATCCCTCATATATGAAGAACCATAGCACATAACCAATCGCTTTATCGAGAGTGGCATTAGCAGGGTAGAATGGAAAAACAAAATAACATAAAAAAAAAGAGGAGCAATTGGTTCAACCTATAGCAAACTCGAGCAAAGTATTGAAATACATTAATCTACATTTAGGTAACATTGAAAAACATCAAATAACAGTCTGAGGCAACTTCAGGTTTCCATAATACCAGCAGCCATCAGAGGCTTTCTGGTAGCAGTGTCCTTCTTTATTAGCTCCATTAAATGTTAATGTCTAGTGCGCATGCGCCAACCACCGTGCAGCCTGTTGCAGTCGCTCCTGCTTTTTCTCTTAGTTTAGCTCTGTTTTCTTACGTATTCTTTTTTTTTCTGACTTGTATTTTCATCCGTTTATTATCTTTCACTCAATCATGTGGATTGAGAGAGTTTTTGTTCTTCTGGTGGCCGTGGAACTATTACTTTTATTAAGGAACGGGACCGCGGACTGTTTACTCCAGAGATCAGCTGATCGCCCTGATGCCGGCCGGCACGCTGGCCAGACCCGCAGAAGTACCAGCTGAAATTTGGAGAAAAACACATCGGGGATGCAGAGGTCAAGGACAGAAGAGAAAAAATAAGGAGATGGTGAGACAGCAGAGGCTCGAAGTGAGGAGGAGGTATAAACCGTGTCTGCCATCTATCGTAATGGGAAATGTGCGATCGTTATCGAATAAGATCGACGAGCTCTCAGCACTGTTACGGAGTCAGAAGGAATACCGAGAGTGTAGCATGATGTGTTTCACTGAATCATGGCTGCACCAGGACATTCCCGACGAGAATGCTTCCCTGGAAGGCTTCCACACTGTTCGGGCGGACAGGGACAGCATCGCTAGCGGTAAGCAGAAAGGACGTGGGCTTGCTGTTTTAGTTAACAACCGGTGGTGTAACCCTGCCAACATAACAATCAAAGAAAGGATTTGTTGCCCGCACATTGAACTGTGTGCTGTTGGACTCAGGCCGTATTATTTACCCAGGGAATTCTCTCATGTCATCTTGGTGGCTGTCTATTTTCCTCCCTCTGCTAACCCCACAGCTGCATGTGACACTATCCACTCTGCCATAGCCCGGTTACAGACTCAGCACCCGAGTGCCTTTATTGTGATCTCGGGTGACTTCAACCATGTATCACTGGACAATGCACTACCAACATTCAGACAATATGTGGAGTGTTCGACCAGGGGCTGTTTCGAGGTGACCAACTGGGAGACACTCTGTGAGCCTCACACTGAGGACATCAATGGGCTTACTGAGTATATCACAGACTACATAACTTTCTGCACCGACTCCATTGTTCCAGCTCAGACTGTTCATTGTTACCCAAATAACAAGCCGTGGCTGACTAAGGACATCAAAGCCTTCCTCAACAACAAGAAGAGGGCTTTCAGAGGGGGCATTAAAGAGGAGGCGAGGAAGGTCCAGGTGTTACTAAAGATGTTACTAAAGGACAAGATCAGAGAGGCTAAGGACAATTACAGGAAGCTGGAGTGGAAAATCCAGCAGAACAGCATGAGAGAGGTGTGGAGGGGCATGAAGACCATCACTGGATTCAGGCCAACCAACAGCAGGGGAGCTGAGGGAGGTGAGGATAGAGCTAACGAGTTGAATCTGTTTTTCAATAGATTCAACACCACAGTGACTGCTCACACCCCCACAACCTCACCTGTAGTCAGCCTGGAATCCAGAGCCCCACCACTGTGCCAGCCTCTCTCTTCCCATAGCACTGTTGCCTCTTGTGAAATTCCTGACACCCCTCCCCCACCCATCACCTTCACTCAATACCAGGTTGAGATGCAAATGAGGAGACTCCACTCAGGCAAGTCTGCTGGACCGGATGGAGTGAGTCCCCGCGTCCTCAAGGCCTGTGCCCCCCAGCTGTGTGGAGTCTTTCATAAACTGTTTATGCTGAGTTTGAGTCTGCAGAGGGTCCCAGTGATGTGGAAGACATCATGCCTCGTCCCTATTCCGAAGACGCCACGTCCCAGTGGCCCCCAGGATTACAAGCCCGTGGCACTGACCTCCCACATCATGAAGACCCTTGAAAGGCTCATCCTGGACCAGCTGCGACCCATAGTCAGACCACATCTGGATCCCCTTCAATTATAAGCCTCGTCTCGGAACAGAGGACGCCATCATCTACCTGCTCAATCGTGTCTACACCCATCTGGACCAGCCGGCGAGCACTGTGAGGGTCATGTTTTTTGACTTTTCCAGTGCTTTCAATACCATCAGGGCGACCCTCCTGGGTGATAAGTTAACAACGATGCAGGTGGATGCTTCTCTGGTGTCCTGGATTGTTGATTACCTGACAGGAAGACCACAATATGTATGTCTTCCACAGTGTGTGTCTGACAAGGTAATCAGCAGCATAGGGGCGCCAAAGGGGACTGTCCTCTCTCCCTTCCTCTTCACGCTCTACACCACAGACTTCAGCCACTGCACAGAGACCTGCCATCTTCAGATGTTTTCTGATGACTCGGTGGTTGGATGCATCAGCAGGGATGATGAGACAGAGTACCGGGCTGTGGTCGACTCCTTTGTCACGTGGTGTGAGCAGAATCATCTGCTGCTCAACGTGGCAAAGACCAAGGAATTGATAGTGGACTTCAGGAAGACCAGGAAACTCTTGACCCCTGTTTCAATCCAGGGGGTCAGTGTTGACATTGTGGAGGATTATAAATACCTTGGAGTACACATTGACAATAAACTGGGCTGGGCTAAAAACACCACAGCACTTTACAGAAAGGGCCAGAGTCGTCTCTATTTTTTTAGGCGACTGAGGTCCTTCAACATCTGCCAGAAAATGCTCAGGATTTTCTATGAGTCTGTTGTGGCCAGTGCGATTCTCACTGGATTATTTTTTTCAGCATTTCCAAGAGAGATTCTTGAAAAAGCTTTAGTAAAAATGGATACAATAACTTCAATGTAAGTGCCTAGTAAGGGAGAGTACAGACGGAGCTCAATGTGGCATGACCATTTCGCTACATGCTTCACCGTAAGTGACCTAGTTTACATATTTGATATAATATGGTAATACAGTCCATGAAACTAGCTGTGTAATTACTAAATGCATGTAGATTAAACGAAATTATTTTACCTGGATATGATTGTCTCTGATGAACCTAAGGTACAAAACATGCCGGCGATGACGATAAAGTTTTTCTAGCTCCTTGAGAATTAAAAATGTATGTAAATGTAAAAACTCAGAAGTAAGGGCGGACTTGAACGAAGGCTAGAAGACTGTCCAATTTCACGCCGCTCCTACCAGGCCTTTGAAGGACCGCCCTATGTTGAGCGGGAAGGTCGGGTCCTTCGAATCATGCTACCCCTGAATTTGGACAGAGCCTCAGTCTTCCCTTTCTCTTTGTCATATTTTCCATCTTATCTCGCTTCTGTAAGTAATATGTTTACTTGTAGATTCCCAGTGTCTTAGTTCTCGGGCCTTAGTTTTCTTCTTTTCCTGAGATTGTGTATGATAAGGCTTCAAAGTACAGCAATAAAGCTGCCTCTTTTAGTTAATCTTGTTGTCCCAGAGTCCTGCAGTTGGGTTCTGCACTGCCTGCCTCACAGTATTTCATGTCAGTTCTAGCTGCTCAGTATCCCTGGATCTTTATCATATATTTTTGTTTCATTATATGTCTAATGTTCTCAGTCTATCAAAGGGCTGAAACACTGAGACTGAACTGCAGGCAGTTCAGTTTAGCACCTGGACTCTGGGTGCTGAACCTGGGCAAGACACTCAGCTGCATATTTCCCTAACAGGCAATGCCAGTATTATCAGTTTGATCACCAATGCTGAGGAATCAGAGACTCTTCTCTAAGCAAGTAAAAACTGAAAGATATTTTTATGAGTCACAGTCACATGATCTGATGACTCATCTGTCTTATCCTTTCTCCAAGTCCCATTGTTCCACTTGCTAAGTTTCTCTTTTATTTTAGTTTATTCTCTGGAAACTGGAGCATGTGTCACATAAGAATGAGAATGGTTTGTAAAGCCTGCAAGTTTCTTTATATCTCTGATTGTTCAATCCAAACTGCTGTTGGACATTAAAGAATAAAGAAGAATTTAAAGAAGTCAAAATTTCAAAGGTTAAAGTCGAATCAGAGAAGATTTTTGAATGCAGGTTGTTTGTTTCACTAAGGGCTTTTTGGCAGTGTGGAAATTAAGAGTCAGACATAGTTTACTGACATACTTTAATTAATATATATATATATATATATATATATATATATATATATATATATATATATATATATATATATATATATATATATCATATAGCCTCTTCATGTACAGTTTTTTTTACAGACAATACACAATAATTGTCATTGTCATTCTGATGTTTGATTCCAGCCATCAAGTGAAGTTTTATAAAGGAAGGCTTCAGAGAGTCACTGAACTGAAAAGATGCAGATTTGCGTAATATGTTTTTTGAGCAAATATCATAGTGATGGAACTGTTAAGGCAAGTTTCAGTTTTATGTGCAGCCCGATTTATGCCAGAAAGTGAGAGAGTGCATTATAGTATATTACAGGTTAACTACACATCAAAGATATTTTCCTTTTCTTTGTAAATAAAACTTTTCACACTGACATTGAGTTATAAGACTTAGGCACATTAAGCACACTGTGAGGCCGACGTTATATGTGTACATTATTATCAGTAAAATTGATTACCCTGTTTTTATTAAGTTGCATTTGCTCCCATTAAATGTCCTGTGCAGCCAGCTGTTTCCCACATTCAGGCTTGTGAAACAGGTGACCTGACTGTGTGGTTGCACTCTCAGAGAATTGTTATCAGAATGCATTTTTTTGATTTACTAAATCTTATAAAGACTAACAATAATTTTTGTGGGCTGATGGACTTATGTTGACCAAAGTCCATGCATCTGGCCTTGAGGTGCCTGTGGCTCAGGTGGTAGAGCAGATCAACTACTGACTGGAAGGTTGGTGGTTCAATTTCTGGCTCCCCTAGTCTGCATGCCCCATATCCTTGGGCAAGATATTGACCACATGTTGCCCTCTGATGCGTTCTTTGTAGTGTGAATGTTTATTAGTTTGCGCCTGAGTTTAGAAGTGCTTGTGTGAATGGGTGATTTAGGCATGTAGTACTCCGGGACAGTAGAAAAGCACTATATAAGAATCAGTCCATTTACCTTGTGATTTTTCAGGGTTTTTTTTACAGAAACTGTCAAACACTCCTGGTGCAGACTGTAACTGGTCTGGTCTTTATTGAGATTAAGTTTATCATCAAAATATATAAAGAATAAAAAAAAGCAGGTAAGGTTTAAATCCTATGTTGTTGCTTGATTTCAGTTTAAGCTCAGGTGTCTTTTAATATGTTACTGTAACTAAATTACAAAACATTAGTTAGATTACTTTTATGATTCTAAAATACTTTAACAACCAGTTTAAATTTGGAGCCAGTCTAACAGGGGTTATGTGATTCACCCTGTTTACGTAGAAATTCACAGCAGACAGGTCGTTGAAGTATCACACTACCTACAGGTTATTCTCTCTTAACTTTTATCATTACAATATATTAAAAATACATTTAAGAATTTGCTACCAACCAGTCATGTCACTGATTCAGTTTGCACATGAAGGAAAGAAAGTCTGAACAATACACAGCAGTGCATTATGGGAAAATGAGGCAAAGTTATCAGCAAACCTGTTTTTTTTGTTTTTCAGACTAATTACATGACTGTCGACTATGTGACAAAGTGGAAACCATAGTTGAATTGAAGAGATAAAGATCAGAAATGACTGAAGAAAATGGCAGCCCTGTCACTCAGAGTGGATCTTATGATAGCTCACCTTTGTTTGTTTTCTCTTTCAGAATAAGTTGTTCCCTCTGCCAAGTTTCTCTTTTAATTTTACAGTTTGTTCTCTGCAAAGTAAAGGTTGTGTCAGATAAGAACGAGGATGTTTTGTGAAACCTGTCAGTTTCTTTACTTTCCTGAATGTTCAGTCCAAACAATTACTCATGGTATGATTCTCAGTAAAAGCGTGGAAAGTGTGCTTCATTCGTGTATTTCCCTCTAATTGTGCATTCCGTAGACCTTTTAGAATAATTCACAGCCCTAATTGTTAGGTCTGCACTAGCAGGCCTCGCTAGCTCAGAGACTTAACACCGTGAACAAAGCAAGACAATCAGAGCTCGATTGGGTTTTACTTGATCAGGAGAAGCCTGATCAGGATCTTGGAGCTCCAAGCTCCTCACCTGATCCCAGACAACTTCAATTACAGCCTTTCCGCACAGCCCTTTTATTAACTTCAGTTATTACACAAACATCTCATTAATCAAGCGACAGACATGTTCACTTACATGTGAACATGTGACATGTGCGTCTGCGATGTGTGAGCATGTGATGTTTGTGTGTCTCTCTGTGCACATGTGATGTGATCATGTGATATGTGACACTTTCTGCTACACCACATATCACTGTGACCTTTCACCATCATCTCCAGTCACTTCATATAATACAAAAGAAATCTGCACTCCTGTTCTAGTCTGTCATCTGCAGCACTGTAAATCTAAAGTTTTTAGGAAAACCTGATAATAACAATAATAATAATAATGTATGAACTCATTTCTCAGCATCATTCTGAGATTCCTATTTTTGACAATGTTTCATAACTGAAAGAAAGCAGTTCTAAATATTTATTTAACCCTTTAACACCTACCATAGAACCAAGTCCGCCAGAGCTTATCTTTATATTTTTACATGTTGTAGAGCCATTTTTGGGGGCATTTCAAGTTTCTATACATCAATACAACCGTTATAGCCCAAATTTTAATAATATTTATGCATTAAGTCCTTAGTAACTACATAAGTTGCCAGAAAAGTGCAATACACTACTAAAAAATTGAAAATCCTCTGTTGTGTTTTTTTTTTAAATATATTTCTAGTTAGAGAACTTTAAGTGGTTTATCCCTCAAATCTGTAACTAGAAAAAAGTTGCAGAAAATAGTTTCCAACCACAGGACATGTATTTTGAGTGTCTTCCTAATTTTATTTTTGAGATACACCAATTTTTATGTACTGCAGGAAAAATGAAAATAAATAGCATAATGCAAATTTGCAAAAGAACAACAAACAAAAAAAAAAAAACAGCATGTGCATCAAATAAACTATTTCCAGCAGTGCAAGTTGAGTTCCAAGCATCCCAGAAACGATATAGAAAAGCTTAAAGTCAAACATGAATTTTATAAACACCAGTATAGGCTAATAGGGCCCCCTACATTTTCCGCGAAAATGGCGTCACACCCGGTTTCAGCCAGTAATGGCGGAAATGCAATAGTTTGCTATTCCAGTGTAGAAAGTGTTATGAACATCTGATGGGATCGGCAAAGCGTGTTTCTGGAATATTATGGTTTTGTTGCTGCAAGTGCTTTTTATGCAATTTTTGCAAAGCTATATGTGGAAGGAAACTGTGACCTAGGACAAACTGATGGCATAAGATGGAACTACAATTCCGATTTCATATGCAAAAAAAAATATTGCGCTACTTTATGTGGTTGCAGTTCTACAGGGATTTAAAAATTGTCACGCAAAACGGAGCGTGCCCGCTCCGACGGTTTTAAAGAGTTAACATTCATGCCAAACGACATAGCCTGGTCAAGAAAACTGAAAGTTGTTATCTTTTCCTCTGCTAGACAGCAAAATGATAACATAATAAATTCGGTACCACTTTACAAAAAGACTCCCCTTATAGATGAGCCTTGTTGTAAAGTTTAAAACATGTCAACATTTATTTATGATCAACAAACATTACTAAGTATTACTGGGTATTACTACAAAAAGTATAAAGCACCAACAGTTATTTAGCATTGCTAAACTTATATACAAGCCTTTTAAAGATAGCTAAAACTATGTTAAGGAAACAAATCCCATCCCTAAATTCACCACTGGCATAAAACAAAGGAAAATTATAATAATTATAATATAATAAATTATTATACCTTAACTGAAACTGCACAGCTGTATTAATTACTCTACACACATTTATACAAATCAAAACATTAAAAAAAAACCAATAAAATGAACTAACAGGTAAATCTCTTAGTTGTGTGGAAACTCAACACATATGTGAACAGATCTTTGAAAAATGGTTGGTTTTGCACATCTTTTCTTCAGTTCAATATGCTCAAAAAAACAAAACCCCTTAGAACAAATTAGGGTTTCAGACAGATTTCCCTCTTTGAATTGGAAGCAAAGTACCAGCCGCCTTCATACTTTCTATTTTGTTTTTTACTTCATCACTGCCTTGAATTGCAGCCTCACATCGCTTAGCAAAAGCTAGTACCGTCTCTCCACTAGGCCTGTTGGACAGTAGCTCCTGGTACACATTGGAGACCGCAATAGTAAGCTCCCCAACTGATGAAGTGGACACAACAGTGTTCCTGTCGAGCCCATGCTTCTGAAAAGCTTTGGTCATGGTCTTTGCCTTTGGAAATATCTTGAGGAGGGATTGGTATCGCTGCACAATGTCATTTGGCATTTGAACTGAAAAAACAAAGCAAATAATTAGAAAAGCAAATGCTCAAAGCATACTAATACAGATATATATATAAAAAAAAACACCCATCTCGCCCCTGCGGGCGGTTTATCCTTCAAGCTCAGGTCCTCTACCAGAGGCCTGGGAGCTTGAGGGTCCTGCGCAGTATCTTAGCTGTTCCCAGGACTGCACTCTTCTGGACAGAGATCTCCGATGTTGTTCCCGGAATCTTCTGGAGCCACTCTCCTAGCTTGGGAGTCACCGCACCTAGTGCTCCGATTACCACGGGGACCACCGTTACCTTCACCCTCCACATCCTCTCGACCTCTTCTCTGAGCCCTTGGTATTTCTCCAGCTTCTCGTGTTCCTTCTTCCTGATATTGCTGTCATTCGGAACCGCTACATCGATCACTGCAGCCGTCTTCTTCTGTTTGTCTACCACCACTATGTCCAGTTGGTTAGCCACCACCATTTTGTCCATCTGCATCTGGAAGTCCCACAGGATCTTAGCTCGGTCATTCTCCATCACCCTTGGGGGCATCTCCAATTTTGACCTTGGGACTTCCAGGTTATACTCGGCACAGATGTTCCTGTACACTATGCCGGCCACTTGGTTATGGCGTTCCATGTATGCCTTGCCTGCTAGCATCTTGCACCCTGCTGTGATGTGCTGGATTGTCTCAGGGGCATCTTTACACAACCTGCACCTGGGGTCTTGCCTGGTGTGATGGACCCCAGCCTCTATGGATCTTGTGCTCAGAGCTTGTTCTTGTGCTGCCATGATTAGTGCCTCTGTGCTGTCTTTCAGTCCAGCTTTGTCCAGCCACTGGTAGGATTTCTGGATATCAGCCACCTCCTCTATCTGCCGGTGGTACATACCATGCAGGGGCCTGTCCTTCCATGATGGTTCCTCGCCTTCCTCCTCGTTCTTGGGTTTCTGCTGCCTGAGGTATTCACTGAGCACGCTGTCAGTTGGGGCCATATTCGTGATGTATTCGTGGATGTTTCTTGTCTCATCCTGGACTGTGGTGCTGACACTCACCAGTCCCTGGCCCCCTTCCTTCCGCTTAGCGTACAGCCTCAGGGTGCTGGACTTGGGGTGAAACCCTCCATGCATGGTAAGGAGCTTTCTTGTCTTTATGTCAGTGGCTTCTATCTCCTCCTTTGGCCAGCCTATTATCCCAGCGGGGTACCTGATCACGGGCAGGGCGTAGATGTTGATGGCCCAGATCTTGTTCTTACCGTTCAGCTGACTCCTCAGGACTTGCCTGACACTCTGCAGGTACTTGGTGGTTGCAGCTTTCCTAGCGGCCTCTTCATGGTTCCCATTCACTTGCGGGATCCCCAGGTACTTGTAACTGTCCTCTATGTCTGCAATGTTGCCTTCTGGTAGTTCAATCCCCTCAGTTCTGACTACCTTCCCTCTCTTTGTTACCATCCGACTACACTTCTCCAGTCCAAATGACATTCCAATGTCATTGCTGTATATCCTGGTAGTGTGTATCAGTGAATCGATGTCTCGTTCACTCTTGGCATACAGCTTGATGTCATCCATGTACAGGAGGTGGCTGACAACCGCTCCGTTCCGTAGTCGGTATCCGTAGCCAGTCTGTTTAATGATCTCACTGAGGGGGTTCAGGCCTATGCAGAACAGCAGTGGGGACAGAGCATCTCCTTGGTAGATCCCGCACTTGATGTTGACTTGTGCTATGGGCTTGGAGTTGGCCTCTAGTGTTGTACGCCACATCCCCATTGAGTTCCTGATGAAGGAACTGCTCCAAAGGTGTGTAGTTTAACCACTATGCTATCCAGCTGCTATATATATATATATATATATCCTTATGTCACATTTATAGTATCCTCTTCTGTACAATCTTCTCTTCAAAAATCTTTTGCCCACCATGCTGCCGGAGCTTCTTCTGCTCCTTCTTGGGTTTCTTGGCTCTTGAATGCTTTTTCTTGTATTTGCGCTTTCGCTTCTTTGGGGATGAAGATGAGGATGACCACACAGATGATACAGATGAAGATGCGGAAGATTAATCTGAGTTTTCAGAAGCCTTTGAGGAAAATGGATAATTGAATGGTTCGTCTTTAGGTTGCTCTGCAGGATGCAAACAACAAAATGGCTGGTTTTAGAAACAAGATATTTTACACCACTCAGATTACATTGAGTGATAAAGATGTGCAGAGTAGCTGCTTTTCAATTACACAATTGATGATTTAGTAAGCTTATGTGCTTAAAGAGAATGAGAATTTTGTTAAAAGAAAATCATCATGTGAATAAAGTGAATGGAGTTATGATCTTATGAACTATGAAAATGAATCAATCAAGTTAGACCTGGCTGAACTGAATTTGGAACCAGATCTCTTTAGGACTGAACTAGCACAATACTTAAAGTTAACTGACTTAAATCTTTTAATCAACACAATGACAATAAGGGAACTTCACTGGGATTGATAAATTATCGAATGTTTATTTGAAGACTAAAATAAAAACAATGCTCATGGAACAAGTCTAGGTTCATACTTGTAAGGGATGATAGCTGACTTTGGAGAAAATCTCTCTCTCCTTCCAGTTCTTCAATTCTCTTCTTTTGCCACTCTAGTTTCTCCTTAAGAAAAGTCAGTTTCTCTCGCTCCTTGTTAAGAAGGGCAGTTGCAGTAGGGGCAGGATTAGAAGAAGAATCTAAAGAACAAACAACTATTAAATTACAATACTAAAATAATTTATAATCTAAACTTGGGAAACTAAAATAAAATATTGATTAAAAACTGTTACAACTTCAATTTATAAAAAGCCACTTTGTAAAAATTATGTTATATACACCTATGGTGGTTCAGACGTTTCTAAAACAAGGCAAATAATTCTTATGTGTACTGCCTTACCAGGGTGTTTAATATACATTCAGGTCCATAAATATTGGGACATCAACACAATTCTAACATTTTTGGCTCTATACACCACCACAATGGATTTCAAATGAAATGAACAAGATGTGCTTTAACTCCAGACTGTCAGCTTTTATTTGAGGGTATTTACATCCAAATCAGGTGAAAGGTGTAGGAATTACGACAGTTTGTATATGTGCCTCCTACTTCTTAAGGGACCAAAAGAAATGGGACAATTGGCTTCTCAGCTGTTCCATGGCCAGGTGTGTGTTATTCCCTCATTACCCCAATTACAATGAACAAATAAAAGGTCCAGAGTTCATGTCAAGTGTGCTGTTTGCATTTGGAACCTGTTGCTGTCAGCTGCCAGGATGAGATCCAAAGAGCTGTCACTATCAGTGAAGCAAGCCATCATTAGGCTGAAAAAACAAAAAAAAAACCCATCAGAGAGATAGCAAAGACATCAGGCGTGGCCAAAACAGCTGTTTGGAACATTCTCAAAAAGAAGGAACGCACCGGTGAGCTCAGCTACGGCAAAAGACCCGGAAGACCACGGAAAACAACTGTGGTGGATGACTGAAGAATCCTTTCCCTGGTGAAGAAAACACCCTTCACAACAGTTGGCCAGATCAAGAACACTCTCCAGGAGGTAGGTGTATGTGTGTCAAAGTCAACAATCAAGAGAAGACTCCACCAGTGTGAATACAGAGGGTTCACCACAAGATGTAAACCATTGGTGAGCCCCAAAAACAGGAAGGCCAGATTAGAGTTTGCCAAACGACATCTAAAAAGGCCATCACAGTTTTAGAACAACATCCTATGGACAGACAAGACCAAGATCAACTTGTACCAGAATGATGGGAAGAGAAGAGTATGTAGAAGGAAAGGAACTGCTCATGATCCTAAGCATACCACCTCATCAGTGAAGCATTGTGGTGGAAGTGTCATGGCATGGGCATGTATGGCTGCCAGTGGAACTGGTTCTCTTGTATTTATAGATGATGTGACTGCTGACAAAAGCGGCACGATGAACTCTGAAGTGTTTCGGGCAATATTATCTTCTCATATTCAGCCAAATGCTTCAAAACTCATTGGACGGCGCTTCACAGTGCAGATGGACAACGACCCAAAGCATACTGCAAAAGCAACCAAAGAGTTTTCTAGATCATCCAGTCTCTGCTTTTTGTATCTCTTCGAACGTGTGCTAACTGTGTAAGTCGCAAATGCACACAAAGTTTTATCTTCTGCTCCATCTATGGCACAGCAACTTGAACGAGCGCCTTCAGTGTGTCTGTTCGTGCCCCTTTGGCTTGACCTTCCAGCGCGCTCTACTGGCTGTCGCGCTCTGATAGGAGGGGCTTTCCTTAATAAAGTTAACTGTGATTGGATGTTTGTATAAGCTCCTCTGCGTTTAAATTAAATTTGTTTTCCCTCCCTTTGGCGGCAGAACATATTTTTATTAGCATGAATCCAGCGGGTAGATCTACATAACAAAGTCGGAGATACATTATAACAGGTGAGACAATCCTCTTTTTTGAGTGGGACTTTTTTTGATTATAGGGCTTGTTTTATATAGCATGTGAAGTTCTTTAACTCTGAACCGATTTGCACTAGAGGTGATAATAAAATAAATTATTCCTTTTTTCCAGAAGAATGTCTTTGGGAATGAGATTGCGCGCCAGAATAGAAGGAAAACAAACTAAATATAAGGCACTAAGGCTCATTAAATGGCTGCAGAAAAAACACCTGCTAAAAAAGAAGCTTAGATGTCCTGTTTGTCACCATGAGATGAAAATGATTTCCGTGGTGAAGAAAGACCAATATATGTGGTATGTCTAATACATGATAATGTAGTGCCTGTAGTAAATATAACAAAATATTTATTTTCAATTAATTATCTTTTCAATTAATGTTCTTGGTTAAGGGTCCATTTCTTTACTTAACTCATTGGTATGTTCTCAGGTGCTGCAAAAGAGCAAGTCATAGGAAAGTTTCCAGAACAATTAGAACTGGCTCCCTCTTTGAGAAATCAAAAACATCTCTTTTCAGTTGGATGAAGTTTATTTACAGCTATATGTAGATGTAGACAGTAATAGCAATGCACCTTTCATAATTGAACACCAATACAAGACTCGTGAAATAAAATTAGGGCCTTAGTAAGTAATAATTGTCTCAATTTCTCAATTAAAATATTTAAACCAAAACATACTTTTAATTCCAAAAGGAAATTAAAATACAGGTATTCAACCAACATCTTGGCCATCCTGTTAGGTAGTGAACTTAAAATCCAATTTACTTTAATAACAGGATTATGACTAAAATTTTAAGAAGCAACCATCTTTTTGAATGTTTCTTTGTAGATATTTTGTTTAATTTTATTCTTTTTGTTTTCAGTATGCACGTGGACGCTTTGGAAATGCATGGAAAAGGAAGAAATGGGTATTTGGAATGATGGGAATTAAAGACAAAAGGCGAAGGCTTGTGTTAAAACTTGTTGAAAAACGATCAAGGCGCCACCTTGTTCCTCTGATCAGACAGCATGTTAAGTTGGGTAGTGCCATTATCAGTGATGAGTGGAGAGCCTACAAGAATGTTTTGACAAACATAGGGTTACAGACATTACACTGTAAATCACTGCAGGTGGTTTGTAGATCCTCAATCTGGCAGTCATACACAGCATATCGAAAGGGCTTGGATGACCATCATAGGACATATCCGTAGACTAAGAGGAAATCGCACTGAGAAGTTGCTGGAGGAACACCTGATGGTTCTTGAGTGGTCATCTCGGCTTGGTTCGCGACACCCTGATGGACTGCTGGGACGCTTATTTAAGAACATACAAAAAATATATCCAGTTTGAACCAGTCTGGCATGAACTTTTTTTGGAGTGGGTGACTGTTTGGTGTTTTAAAAAACACATTTAATGTTACATGTGTTACTCTTACAATACATTGCCATTTTTGACAGTAGTTAAATGTTATTTCAAGCACTGATTGTAATTTAGGTCTAAGTGTTATAAATGGTGACATTATATATTTAAAACTCACTTTTGGCATTTATAAATGTTTATTAGTCCTTAATAAATGTTGACATGCTTTAAACTTCAGAACAAGGCTCTCTTTTGTCATTTTTTAAATCTTTAGTAGTATATAATAAATGGTGTCATGCTTTACACTTTACAATAAGACTCCCATTTGGCATTTATAAATATTTAGTATTCATTAATAAATGGTTTTATGCATTACACTTTACAACAAAGCTCCCATTTGGAATTTATAAATGTTTATTAGTCATTAATAAATGGTGTCATGCTTTACACTTTACAATAAGGCTCCAATTGATAGTTGTGGATATTTATAATGCATTTATAAAGTTCAATTTTGTATGATAAAAAATATGTTTACAAACGCTGATTGTGCTTACAGGATAGTAACTTAGTCTGAAATGTTTAATATAGCAACTCTAGATGAAATACATAGGTGAACACATTTGGCTCACTATTTGGCAAGAATCCGGTCAGGTTTTTCTCTTTCTCACCTTTAACTAATGCATAATAAACCATTAATATTGGTTTATAAAGCATTTACAGACTAATTAATAATATAGCTATAAACTATTTATTAGTCATCTATAAGGGGAGTCTTATTGTAAAGTGGTACCATAAATTCCTACTCAAATTAATAATATCTCATTAAAGGTTGCCATACATATGCTGACATGTTAGACAACTTTTAATCTGTGCATTCAGTAAGCTTAACCATAAAATAAATCTGTGTTACAATTGAAAACAGTAGCAATGTTGTCATTAAAACATTTTAAAACTAGAGACTACTGAGAGTCTCAACACACTGAGCATTTGGACAGTCTTTATTCTTTTTACTGGTTAGTACACAAGCTGGGATAGGCTCCAGCGCCCCCTGCGACCCTGAAAAGGATAAGCGGAAGCGAATGGATGGATGGATGGTTAGTACACACTGCACGGCAGCTCTCACACTTGTTTACAGCAACTTCTACTCTGACCGTTGGTTTCACCACTATTTCTGCGCTGACAGCTGGAGATCTTCTCCTGTTTCCACAGACACCTTCGTTCCAACTATTGTGTTAAATAAGAAAGACAAGTTCCGATGCTGGCTGGCAGCTGTGTCAGCCAGCCTCCCCTGGCACTACCCGTGACCCTGCTGCTCCACCCATTCCCTGCAGCTCACCCACAAACCACACCCTGTGGTGCGGTGGAGGTCAAGGTAATCCAAAATAAGGATCTAATTATACATCATATTTCTGAGATTTTCAGAATCAAACACAGTAGCTTTAGCCATGTCTGAATTTAAAAGTAGAAAATTAGTGGTTAGTCCAATGCACTTCTTTCAAGAACTTTGCATACTGCAATCTGTTGTGTGCTTTCCTCTTGTCTCTTATTTATTCTGCTACATCTTACTGTTTATATTTTTAATCCATGCACTGTTAGTATGGAACATGCACAGTGATGCATGTAGAATGACAATAAGAGCCCATGCTATTCTATTCTATTCTATTCTATTCTATTCTATTCTATTCTATTCCATTCCATTCTATTCTATTCTATTCTATTCTAATGAGACTCGAGTGAGCACAAGTTGGCCCCCAGGGTGCAGACAGAGTCTGGCAGGTCTTGTGTGTTTGCCACAAAAATGTATCAAAATCTGTTGGATTTTCCCATGTTTTTTTGGTCTTTTCTTGTCTTTCTAACCTCCTCTTGAGCTTAATGTGTCCATGGAAAATGGTCAACTTAATTCACAACCCAGCCAAGAGGAGATGTTTGTATGCAGGATTTTTGTTTCAAGGTCTATAGCTGCAGCAGTTCCCTGGGGTAAAATCATCTCTGCTTCTGAGGTTATCACAGTTCACTGGGCTAATTACACCATTGCTACCTGGATACAAGCAGCTTCCTGGGTTAATTCCATCATTGCTACCCGGATTACAGCAGCTCTTTGAGCTAACACCACCACTGCTACTGGGGCTACAACAGCTTCCTGGGCTAATCCTACCACTGCTACCTGGGTTTCAGCAGCTCCCTGGGCTAATTCCTCTCTGCTACCTGGGCTACAACACTATCAGTGCTACCTGAGCTACAGCAGCTCCCTATGTTAACACCATCATGGCAGGTCCCCATTACAACTAAACTCATTAAGTCAACACTACCTATTATACCCATGGGTATAGAAGAGAAACTCTGTGTTTAAAAAGCATCAATTATGTAAATTATTTCGGACTCTCAGTCAAGCCAGGTCTATATGGGATCCACAGTGTAAAGTCCCAACTTTTCCTAGGTGGCCATCTGAACATACGCAGCATGGCCCCTAGGAGGGAACATCTTCTCATTGACTCAAATGTTGATTTCATGGGACTATCGGAAACTTGGCTCAAACCCTCTTTTCCACAAGCAGTGTGTAATGGCTACCGGACAGACTCACACACAGAAAGAGTTCTTTGCAAACAAAAGAAGACAGTTTATTAACAACGGGGAACACCTCAATGCTATATATATATTTACAGTGAGTTGGGAGGGGGGTCCAGAGCTCCAGGGAGAGGGCGTAATCTCATTTCAATTCTCTTGGCTCTTGGCAAAGGCGGTCGCACTTTTCTCCTCTCCTCCCCTCCCTTATCTTCCCTGCTTAGCCTCTTGTGTCCTCGTGTATTTTTGTATTACTTTTCTCTGGAACACTCTCTCACAGTCTGTTCTCTAAAACCTAAAAGAGGAATTATGGATTTGATCAACTGATCCCTCAATGCAATTGACACCCTTTTCTCAAAGAGAAGTCTGGTTTTGGGTGAGCCTGAGTGTCCTGGAGGTACTTTCCCTTTCTAGAAATATGGACCAATTTATTAAACCCCGCAAAATATGACTATCCAGAGTTGGGACCAGGAAGCAGAGTTGCAGTCTTACACGCCTCTCTGCAGCTTCTCTCCTCCTGCTACCACCCCCCCCCCCCCCCCCCCTAAAAAAAACCAAAACCATCTCCCATGAAACTAAAAACCAGCAATAAACAACTTAAACATAGAAACCTGGTTGCAGCAGGATGATTATGTTACTTTAAATGAATCAACACCCCTGAGTCATTCTAACTACCAGAAATCTCGAAGCACAGGCCGAGGGGGTGGTGTGGCAGCAATTTTTCACACCAGCCTATTAACTAACAAAAGACCAAGACAGTCTTTTAATTCATTTGAAAGCCTGATGCTTAGCCTCGTCCACCCCAGCTGTAAAACTCAGAAACCAGTCTTACTTGTTATCGGCTATCGTCCACCTGGGCCTTACACAGAGTTTCTCTCTGATTTCTCAGACTTTTTATCTGATTTAGTGCTCAGCTCAGATAAAATAATTATTGTGGGTGATTTTAACATCCATGTCGATGCTAAAAATGACAGCCTCAACATGGCATTTAATCTGTTATTAGACTCAATTGGCTTCTGTCAAAATGTAAAAAAACCCACCCACCACTTTAACCCTCTGCGCCGGCGCGTCAAAATCACATGACCAATTTAAGACGACACAGCTACAAGATGCAGTGAGTCAGAGTCTCCATTTCAACTTGGGTCGAAAGTGTGGACTTCAAACTATATACCAGTTTTTGAATTGTGTCGATAGGCCACGTATAACCAGAGTTATGATAAAAAGTACACGCGATGTTTTTTTCTGAACAAAGCAGTGGTGTTTACAGCGGGAAGAACAGTGAAAACAGCGTTTTCTACAGACAGCACTAGCAAAAACTCTCCGCTTCCGAGTGAAAAAAGAAAAAGAAAAAACACCCCTTCCCTATTGGTGTTTATCATGTTAGCCAATGTTAGCAATTAAAAAAAATTGATATGGCAACATGTGACATTTGGTTGCTTAGGGAGAAGGGGAAGTTTTTAGGAGTGACACCCGCGACGGAAAGAAAGAGAGAGAGCGAGTTTTCATATGTGAGACATTAGTGATGTTTAGCGTGTTTGGAGGCTGTAGTTAGTGTGTTGTGTAGTTATTGTTTTGTATTGTGTGTCAATTAGACTGCTGAATTTCATATTTGCTCTAAAAAAAGCCGTCAAAGGCAGATTCCAGTGTAAACGCTGTTCCCACTTGGAAAACTGGACTGATGCACCTCCTTCAGTCAGACCTGCAGGGTTTAGGCCTGTGGTGTTCTCCTCTGTCTTATACTGAACACAAACTACATTTTTTGGACTGGCACAAATAATTTGTGTGCCTTCTTATTTGATGCAGAACACCTGATTGTTCTGTAAATAGTTTTAAATGCTTATATAAAAAACGTCTGAGGCCTTGGCTGCATTTTTAGGTAACTAGTACCATATAACTTTGTTGTTTGCAAAACTTGTGCACAATTTTTAGAAATGTACAATTTCTATTTGCATTTCAACCCAGATAGCAAGGAAACATTGAAACGATGTTGAGTCAATATCAGGCGACGTCACTGAAGCAACGTTGAAGTGCGACGTTGACCCAACGTTACTCTTGCACCCATTTTCAACGTTGAAACAACGTCAGGTTTTGATGTTGAATCAATGTTGAAACGTGACATTGATTCAACGTTATATTTTCTAATACTCTTGACATTGAAACAATGTCAGACTCTGATATTGAAACACTGTTGAGCTATGGTGTTGATTTTCCACCTCTTTCGCATTTTTTTATTATTAAAACAACAGTTAAATCGTGACAGGAAATCTACCTTGCTTTATAGTTATTTTAACCAATACTAAACTACTGCATGTTTCCATCAACACTTAAACCACCTAAACACATAATTGCACTGAATCCTCAAACTGGACACCCTTTATAAAAATCAAATGTCTCACAATGTATCATGTCAATATTAATATCCTAAAATAAGAAAGCATTGCATGTGACGTAACAGAGAAAAAAAAAACACATACAAAAAAGGTTAATAGACATGTTGTGTTTGCTAAATACTTTATTTATACACAGTTTTCTATTTTACATTTATATTTTGATATAACTTTGTAGTTTTTACTACTCCCCCGGGATGGGGACGGATGATGTGTGTCCTGCACCACCTTAATGGTCTGGGGCGTACCGTAGCCACTTCTGCACTGCCTGTGCAAAGAGAAACTCTGACATCGAGTTTGCCCCTAACTGCTGCGTCAGGCCATCTAGGGCAAAAACCGGACATAAGACATGTGAAACACACCCAGCAGATCAATTGATCCCTTTATTGTTCACTTTAGCCTCATAAAACTAGAATAAACGGTAAAACTTACCAAATATGCATCTGCACAGCGCAGTATCTTTAAATGCCCTTTTTTGCTTCGTGTGGTCCTTTGTTTTTTTTCCCTGCCCAGTTTAGTAGTGAGGCCAGCTCATTTGTAATGGCATAAGCCATTACACGGCGGACTCGCACCTCAAGTGTGGTCCCTCCAATCAAGGCAAAGCGTCTCACCTATAGACACATTTTAAGAGATAGAATTAGCGTGTCTCATGTCTTAAATGTTTATGCAAGTGCTTGTGTGTATGTGGATGTTATGCATTTAAATCACATCTGACAGCTATTACACTTTATAGTTACAAAGTGTACATAAGCTTTATATACTTACCATTGCCTTAATTGCCTCTTGCGACGTAAGAGCTGCCTCTGCATGGTTTAGCTCCTCAATGCTGTTTAAGGGCAAATCCAAAGGGAGTACGCCAGCATCTAGAGATTCATTTGAGCCGGTATTGCGGATGGCTCTGACCTCCTCACGCAGTTCGTTGACAGATCTTGGCAGGTCTGACAGCATTGTTAAAAACTTTTGTGCGGTCGCATCTGTTTCAAAGAACAATTCCAGAAAGATTAATGGCTTAAGCAGTGTGTGGCGAAACACTAATTTATCCATAAGTGATGGTGTAACATTCTGCATTCAATTATTAGTTGTTTTAACTGCTAAAAGTTTTTGCTAGTTTTTGCCTGTCACATATATCTGATATTTGTATATGTAGCTTGCCATCACTAGTGCGTGAATGTGTGTGTGAATGGGTGGATGACTGAATGTGTAAAGCGCTTTGGGGTCCTTAGGGACTAGTTAAAGCGCTGTGCAAATATAGTCCATTTACCATTTATAATATGTAAAATCTGAAATTCCAAGATGTTCGAACTTGCCTTGTAATAGTGGCCTCACAGAGTCTCTGGAATCTACAGAAAAACAAGTCACAAGATGACATTCAGCAGTATAAACGGCTTTATATCTGCTTTTGAAGATAAGTGCACAATGAAATTGTGATTCAGCTTCAAAACAAAATTTAAAGGCATACCATCTATAGGGAAGGCCTCTACATCAGACTCTGCATGCTGGGGAGATTGTAAAGGTGTGTCTTTCGGAATGTTCTCCCAGAGTGGCGAAAGGTGCCGGAAGCTGGGAGGGGCATTATGATGTCTGCTGTCAGTGGGCTGGGGGGAAGACTGCGAAGCGTTGAGGGCTGTATCGAAAAAGATATTTTTTTTAAAAGTATTTAAGAATACAGACAACTTGTCCAAGAAATTTCCATGTGTCACACACAGTTATGTACACAGACACTAGACATTATTTTATTACCTGGTATTTTCACTCGAGGGGCGTGGGGAAACTTTTTTTTGTGGGCTGCTCATCCTCTGAGTCACTATACATGTACAGGGGATTTGGTCTAAAGAAATAAGTAGAAAAAGTTCATAAGTAATTACAAAACTGCAGTATTCAAGCATCACAGATATGTACAAAATATGTACAAAAGACAAAATTATAAATTCTGAACAATCAAAGATACGTTTGTGAATAAAAAAAAGTCTTACTTGTGCTTTCTTTTAAGAGTGGTCTGACTTTCAGCTTCGGACTGAAGGTCAGATGTATCACAGTGTTCTGTGAGATATTTCTGGAGACTGCATTCGGCTTCTTGAAATGTGTCTGGAAGTACAAACACAATGTATGGCCACACAAAAAGTAGAACACGAAAAACTTGTTATAGTTACATTTATACAACACCAATCTAGATGATACCCACCATGGCTTATGAGAGGCCGGACTGGTGCATAGGTGAGCCATGTTGCACCAGGATACTGCGGCGTGGATCCTGAATGTGTCTCGCGGAGGATATAGAGGCCATGACAATTTCTTCCCATTTAACCATGAACTAGGGACAATTTCTGTACCACCAGTGTTGAACTACACAATGCACCAGTCTTTCATTTTTAACTTTTTGTAAAATTTGGAGTCTTTTCTTGCCCTGTCTAGGATAAACAGGAAACAGATAATTACAATATATTTCATAGTCACTACAAAACTATATCTATTGAAAGAACTAAATAATAAATAATAATTTAAAATGTATATAGGCAACATTTACATGCAAACCCGATTAAAAAAAAACGTTTGTTTTTTTTATTGACTATGCATGATTGGCAATGCAATGAAAGCTGTGTTGTCTGGACAAAGAAAATATTTGCCAGAAATATTATTGAGCCTTGTAATGCCAGGTCTGCTGTTCAGCTGCGACACTCTGTAGCATCCAATTCTGGATGACGGTAAGGGGTACTGAAAGAAAGACTCTTTGTGACAAAACTTTTGGAAGATAACAAATGTCTCACCATCTACTTTCACAATGTTTCGGATTAAAGCAATGTCATCGACTACCTGCACACAATTGTCCCCATCCCCTACCGACAAGATGTACTTTTCTGTCACTACTTTCTTGTACTGCTCTGAATGGCGTATCGGAGCCACAAGTGGACCATCATGATGCTGATGCATTAACTTTCGTGCTTTTGTTGGCGGTGCTGGCTTCACATCCGTTTTTTCAGAAAGTCTTTTTACAATTTGTTGTAAAGGCAAGTGAGGCTTGCGCATGAGATGTTTAATCTGGCCTAAGTAATTTTCATATGGGAAAGCAGCAATGTTATCCAACGGGCCAAAGAGTCGATATTCTTCTGAAAGGTGTGTCAGCTGGTGTACATTGTATGTAATTTCTTCCTTACCATACAATTCGCCGAAGTGAGAAACAAATGACACCAGGAATTCATTGGCACAATTAACCATTTCATTAGACATAGAGGGGGATAACAGCAGATGCATTGCTACAGAAAACAACATAAAGTTATCATAGAACTCAACTGGAATGCTATTCCTAAGCACTATGGGCCCTGTGTACAACATAAACATTCACAACTCTGTTGCTTTCCATCTATTAATTTCAGACAATTCCCTTGGCTTGCGGTTAAATTCATTTGGTGTATAAGGCCGCAGAGCTTTCAACTTTTCTGAAATTTCAACTACTGTTCGACTGGACAGCCTTGTTGCAAGTACTTTTCCACAAGTATATGAGTTTTCTTGTTACTCCAAGACAACATAGATGCATATAATCCAAGGGAAACGTTGTTATCATCGTTACCATACCAGCTAAAGGAGACAATGTTTGATTCAAGTGGTGGTCTTCATCAGTCATCAACTGAAAATCTGAATCCCTTCTAAGCTTTGCATTAAGTTCAGGGTACGTCATTTTGTTCTTCCATTCACCTACTTGAACACATTTATCACAACCAGAATAACCATTATGAGCCTTTATGTTTTTAATGAAAGCTCTTGCAGGTGCATCACACACAAATGAACATACTTTAACAGTTATCTGGCAGCTATTGTAGATAATGCCATACTTCAAAATGTGCCTGAGGTCCTTCACAAATGGGTCCAAGAACTGAACTACACTTTTTGGCTTACCAAGACCACAGTAGAGACCAACAAGGAATGGTGATTTGGAGTAGTCAACATTTGCAATTGCAAGAATTGGCCAGAACTGAAGTTTACTGCTTTTGAAAAGGGGTAAACCATTGTTAAGGTTCAGATATTGAGGAGGAATCCAAAATAACCACCCCTGATCCGGCCGTGTGCAATTAGACGACATTTTAATGAATACACGCAGCGTGGAGCCAACACTGTACAGATTCAGTGTTGAACTCCCTTACAGTAGTCAGAACCCAATATTTATAGGGGTGAAACAGTACAGCCCCCCCCCCCCCTTTCTGTTGCCAGGCAGAAACCAAAACCACAATGACTTTTAACATAGTTTAAAAAGAACATCGTCGCGTCTCCATCCAGGTGCCTTCCTGTTGTCCCCGGACGCTCGCCTTCGCTGTCACTTGTCTCTGGAACATCCTGCACCTGCTTCTTCATCAAACAGTCACATATGCACGCACAATTTTTGCAGTTGCAAGCAAAACATAATTAACTTTTACCTATATAACTGAGTCTATCTACGATGTGTGTGTATGTGGTTGTATGTGTGTGTCAGCTTCTGCTTGCACTTAGACTCTGGTTTCAGTTTCGCTTCTGCAGAAGCATACTCTGCACAAGCCTCTGTCTCCTGTCAAGACCGTGTAGGCCTAAAGTTAGACCTTCTCTTCTATAAAATAATGTGGCCAGGAAGTACGTATTCAGATTATAAATTTAAATCTCAATACCATCTATATTAAACTGCAATTTTAGGTTGTTCAAGTTGGCAGGCAAGATCAAGGATTTTAGTCGAGAGACCAACCCTTTAGCCAAACCAAAATGATGGTATTCCCCACCATCCACTTTTATTGTGTTTATTTGACCTTGCGTCTGGAGAACTGTCCTGGTATCTTTTGGTAGGTCTGGGTGAAACACACGCAAAATTCCCAAGAGTGCTGTTACTGCCACCAACGAGACTGAAAATGTAGAAGCCCAGTATCTTAAACTTGTTATTAAGAATTCATTATTGGACGCTTCGTCATCAGCTTCAGCATCACTAATATCAGAATCAAACGGTGGTGCATGGCAACCAAAGCTGTCAAAACTGAAGTCATAGTCATTATCCTTGTCGGGTGACACATAGGTCTCACATACTTCTGAAATGTGCTCAGAGCGACTGGGAAATACAGGACTGTCTATACCCGGGTGACAACAGTGGGACACACCAGACTCTTCTGCAACCTGCGGTCGCTTATTTTCAACTTGTGCAATGCTCTTTTGTTTATGTTTTTCAGCAACCATCTCATTAAAGTGCCTGATTATATCTGACTCTGCTGACTCAACCATTTTGCGTAATTTGCGCCTCCTTGACCAGCGTGATGTCATTGTCAGTGTATATCAGATTAAACAAATATATTTCTATTTTAATAATATTGCTGTATTTGGAAATAGCCAAAGAGGCAAAATGTTTAACAATAGGAAAGTTTATAAGGACGTGAGTTTCTTACGTATTGATGGGTGGATGGTAGTAACCAAATGTGATCTGAAAAAAAGAGGAGAAATAAGGAACAATTTCAATAAAGAGGGAAAACAAGATACAAAGACAGCTCATAGAAGATGAATCGAGTCCTTTGTGTGAAGGGACAGTTACTGTGTGTGTAAATGTAAGCATTTAAACACTGAATATACTTAAATTAACAGTACTTTGTCTAAGGCTGCCATTGTAGGATTTCATAGACCGGAGACAAAAACGTAGCGCAGTGTGACGTCAAAATTGGCGCTGACCGTTGACTCTGCGGCTATGTCCACACGTACCCGGGTATTTTTGAAAACGCAGATTTTTCTATGCGTTTGCACCTTTCGTCCACACGTAAACGGCGTTTTCGGTCACTGAAAACGGAGATTTCTAAAAAACTCCGGCCAGGGTGGATATTTTCTAAAACTCAGTTTTTGCATTTACGTGTGGACGAGAAAAACGGAGAAAACGCAGCATCAAAGATGTGCGCCTTTTTTGACGTCACAGTGTGCGCCACGTTATTGTTTCGGTGAAATGAATTTCTACAATACTGTTACTGTTAATTGTACGCTCTGCAGTGTTTAAATGCTTACATGTAGACACGCAGTTACTGTCCCTCCACACAGACGACTCGGTTCTGCTTCTATGCCCCAGCTTTGTTTACTATTTCCCACCGAGGCTTCTAGACTTCTGATTGGCCAACATTTCTACACGGTTAGGAATATAGTGCCACCGGCTGCTTTGGCATGTTCCTAGCAGCATTTTCCTTAATTTCGGCCTTTAAATGTGGACGGGATTATTTTTTAAAACGAAAGCGGAAAATCTCCGTTTTCAAAAATACCCGTGTACGTGTGGATGGTTTGCTCTGTTTTTCTTGTCCACACATAAATGCAAAAACGGAGTTTTCGAAAATATCCAACCTGGCAGGCGTTTTTAGACATCTCCATTTTCAGTGACCAAAAACGCTGTTTACGTGCGGACGAACGGTGCACACGCAATTGGTAGTTGAGCGTGCAACGTAAAGTTGAGCGTGCAATGTAAATTTGGATGAGCGTGCAACGTAAAGTTCGGTGAGCGTGCAACGTAAAGTTTGAATTGAGTGCGAATTGAAGCGGGTGCTCTCCAGTCATTAAAAGTAACAAAGTCCTTGAACACATTTATAGAGTTACCATTACGTTTATCAATCACATAAAACAAATGTATAATTTTTTGTAGTACTAAGCAACAAATGAGCGAACGTCTGGGTCAAGCGCCGAGGTGACGGCAAGAACAAACGAAACCTCGAAGCGTTACAGCTAGCTTTGTAAGGGAATATAACGAAGAAATTATGAAACGAAAATGTTTTCTTTGTTGATATACTTTGTTCGCAGTGCAATTTATTTGTTGCCGGATTGTAAGAAGTAGACACAATTTCGGGCTCCCACATTTTGTGGGAGCAACGTAAATAACAGTAAAAAACTTGTTAATGTACAACATTAACGAGTTTTTTAATGTTATTCAAATGCAAACATGGAAATAACGAGTAGAAAAAAAATAAATTCATTCTTACCTTATACTAATCGTGGTGCAGGCCAGTGCAGTGCATGAACTGATGCCTTCTCCGGTCAATTCCGCTGAGAGTAAATCAAATGTCCCGCTCTACTGTAGAAGACAATTAATACCTGGGGGGATGTACCAATGTGAGAGGGGGCTGTGGAATAGTCCAAGTGATCGCTGCTTTAATTTCCTGGTCAAGATACATAAATTGCACGTAGACACGATTTTTTAAAGCTGGTGAACTAGACCAAGTCATTGATAACAAGTGAACAATAAATCTACTTTCTCTGGTACTTTACACCCGATCAGTTGCAATGCAATTTAATGCTCAACTACAAATCGATGGTTTTTGATGGTGACCGGAGCCGAATGATCGTCAACTATAAATAGACATTTTCTCGACGTTGTTGTTGTCACCTGGTCGACTACAAATAGCTCAAATATCAATGACAAAAAAACAACGGTAAACTAGAAAAATTTGCATTTCCTGCGAAAATGCAGTGTGGATGCTTTAAAGCTGAAGCTGTCTGCTGAAACTAGCTGAAAAAGCTGAAAAGTTGCAGAAATTGTAAAAACTTTGCAGAAGCAAGGAAACTTTGCTAAAATGTAGTAACTTAGGAGAACTGTAATATCTTAGAGGAAACATACTTGGCAGAAATACAATAGCACAGCATAACTTAGCAGAAATATTGTAACTTACCAGAAACATGATAACTTCTCAAAAATTCAAGAATTTAAGACAAATAGTATAAGATAACAGAAAGAACATATTTAGCCAAACATTCTTAAACATTGCAGAAATACTATGATTTAGAAAAACAGTACAACATAGCAGAAATGCTGTGATTTACCAGAGACACTGTAATATACTATTAATATTGTAAATTTGTATAAATACTATGTTTTAGCAAAAATACTCCAGTTTAGCACAAATATTATAACATAGCAGAAGTAGTATTCTATAGCAGAAATGCTATATTTAGAAAGAAAAAATATAATATAGTAGAAATAATATGATTTAGCAGAAATCCTACAATATAGCTTAATAACAATGATTTAGAAAAGATACTATGATTGAGCAGAATAGTAATAACTTAAGTGAAAATATTGGAAAGGTAAAATGACAAGCTGAATAAAAAGGAACATGGTTAAATTCGCTCAAAACTAATTTTTTGTTCACCTGTGAAAAAATAAAATGAGAACAGCTAACAGATACACACAAAATCAAATATGGATACACAAATGTACAGAGAGAGACACACACAGGGTCTATGCCAGTCAACCAGTCTGAATATATTATATTTTTATCCAACAATGAGATGCTGCCATAAAAAGGGTCTTTGTGTGTGTGTCTTTCTCTCTCTCTCTCTCTCTCTTACGCGCACACACACACACACACACACACACACACACACACACACACACACACACACACACACACACACACACACACACAGCAGCAGCAGCATCAGCAAGTGAACAGGGGCTGTTAACAGCATGTTTCTAGGTCAGTCAAACAGCTGTGAGCTTCTCAATTTGAATCCACCAATCAGAGAGGCTGTGTATTTTTCCCACCAAAACTGGTGCACTAAGTGCAGGCTCTTACAGCACAGAGAGAGACAGGATTTTTGCAGTCTATTTCTCATAGTGAGGACTCCCCTCAAACAAACAGCCATAAATTCCTAACCGTAGGGGCTAAAATGGTCGTTCTTAGACCGTTTTGTTCAGAAGACATGGGAGAATCTTGAAATGTTGACCATTTAAAATAAAAATATGAAATATCATAGATATATGACATAGATGATTGGTTATCTAAGAAGCCACGAGGGCCCCAATATG
This sequence comes from Pelmatolapia mariae, assembly GCF_036321145.2. Lineage (NCBI taxonomy): Eukaryota > Metazoa > Chordata > Actinopteri > Cichliformes > Cichlidae > Pelmatolapia > Pelmatolapia mariae. The sequence goes on from NC_086246.1 coordinate 3,709,965, forward strand.
CAAATTTGAATGTGCAAGCCCTCAGACATGATTGGTTGTCTTAGAAGCCATATAAAAAGCAGTAAAACTGTACTATGATTTGGTAGAAAAACTATAATTAATCAAAAATACTATATTTGGGAGAAATTGTATTTTTTAGCAGAAACATTACATGTAGCAAAAATCTTATGAAATAGCAGAAATAGTATGATTTAGCAGAAATGCTGTATTTAGCACAAATACTGAAAAGCAGCAGAAATGCTATGACTTAGCACAATAGTAATAACTTAAATAGAAAAATTGGAAAAGCAAAATGGACAGCTGAAAAAATCCTGAACATGCTAAGGGTCCCTCAAATGTAATTGTTAAATGAAAAGAAAATCAGTAAAAAAAAGTATAACAGTCACACAATCACAAAGATGGACACATATAGAAACACACAAGCACAGAGAGACACACACAGGACCAAATTCAGTCAACCAGTCTAAATATATTGAATTTAAATCATACAGTAAGATGCTCCCATAAAAAAGCTCTCTCTCTCTCACACACACACACACACACACACACACACACACACACACACACACACACACACACACACACACACACAGGGAGAGACAAGCAAGACTCTAGGTCAGTCAAGCAGCCTGGGAGCTGCTTAATTTGAATTCACCAATCAGAGAGGCTGTGTGCTTTTTCCCGCCAAAACTGGTGCACCAAGTGCAGGCTTTTACAAACAGACACAGAGAGAAACAGGATTTCTGCAGTGTATTTGTCATAGTGAGCATTCCCCTCAAACAAATGGCCATAATTTCCTAACCGTAGGGGCTAGAAAGGTCATTCTTACACCGTTTTGTTCAGAAGAGATGGGGGAATCTTCAAGTGTTGACAATTTATCATTAACATATGAATTATTGAAGATATTTGACTTGTAATGCACCATAACTGGGTAGAGTCAAAGCAAAAACTGTCTTGACCTGCCCTCAAACAACGCTTTGTAACTCTAAATCTATTTGGAGTATCGATATCATTCTTTCACCGTAAGAGACAGCAGGCTTTGGTGAACAGTCATGGAAATTTTCAGGTCTCTGTGGAAATCCAACAAAAAGATATGACAAGAGAAAAAAGTTGTTCATTTCCAGAGTTTGAAATCTGAAGAAATCTGAGCGAAGGACGAATTTCCTACCCTCAAACAAGTCTAACTCATTTCAGAACGGTAATAGGTGAGAAAAAAATTCTTGAATTGTGAGCGTCAGGAGTGTCTGAAGATATACGGGGACAAGCCTCATGTTTTAACTTCGCTTCGTTAAGGAGATATGACGATTCGAATATGCCTCTCATTACAGAAATCAAGCGATGATTTTGAACAAACTCTCCATTGACTTTCTATGGAGAGTTTTCCGACCTTGTGTTGGTCTGAGGAGATTTGCCAAAATTCTATAAATCTCACAACAATGATGGTGACATTTTCTGAAAGCCAGCAAAAATACCTACGTTTTGATGTATAATTTGTGGAAGTTGAGTGAAAATTGAGCAAGTAGCAAGAAGTTGTTCGGACATGAAGAGAAGACTGCGAAACCGACAGTGGCACACTGGAAGCCAAGTGCATAGCAACCATAACAACACATGTATTTTCTGAAAAATCACAATTTTGCAACTCAAAACTTAAAGAGGGATAAGATTAAAACGGTAACAGATATGAAAAAGCTGAATCATACATGAATAGCCCAATAATTTCAGAACATTTTAAAATTTGAATGGTTGTTCTAGGCCAAAGTATGAGGAAGTAGTTAAGTTTCAAAAACAAGCAAGTTTTAGCAGAATTTTGGAAGTTTTCCATTCATTTCAATGGGACAAATTAAAGGAAAAAAGCTTAATATTTTAAAAAGTATAATAGCAGAAAATACCAAAAATCATAGCCGGAAAGAGCAAAAATAGCAGAATAGTTTAAAATTTGAACGGTGAAAATAGCACAAAAATTGTGGAAGTAGTTCTACGGCGAAAAACGTACGGAATCAACTTGAAGAATAATAATAATAACTAGAAAAATTTGCATTTCCTGCGAAAATGCAGTGTGGATGCTTTACAGCTGAAGCTGTCTGCTGAAACTAGCTGAAAAAGCTGAAAAGTTGCAGAAATTGTAAAAACTTTGCAGAAGCAAAGGAACTTTGCTAAAATGTAGTAACTTAGCAGAACTGTAATATCTTAGAGGAAACATAATACTTGGCAGAAATACAATAGCATAGCAGAACTTAGCTGAAATATTTTAACTTACCAGAAACACGATAACTTCTCAAAAATACAAGAAATTAGGAGAAATAGTATAAGATAACAGAAAGAATATATTTAGCCAAACATTCTTAAACATTACAGAAATACTATGATTTAGAAAAACAGTACAACATAGCAGAAATGCAGTGATTTACCAGAGGCACTGTAATATACTATTAATATTGAAATTTTGAATAAATACTATGTTTTAGCAAAAATACTCCAGTTTAGCACAAATATTGTAACATAGCAGAAATACTATTCTATAGCAGAAATGCTATATTTAGAAAGAAAAATATAATATAGTAGAAATACTATGATTTAGCAGAAATCCTACAATATAGCTTAATAACAATGATTTAGAACAGATACTATGATTGAGCAGAATAGTAATAACTTAAGTGAAAATATTGGAAAGGTAAAATGACAAGCTGAATAAAAAGGAACAAGGTTAAATTTGCTCAAAACTAATTTTTGTTCACCTGTGAAAAAAATAAAATAAAAATACATTTAGAAAAAAAAAACAAATAAGAACAGCCAACAGATATACACAAAATCAAATATAGATACACAAATCACCAAATACACAGAAAATCAAATATGGGTACACAAATGTACAGAGAGAGACACACACACAGGGTCTATGCCAGTCAACCAGTCTGAATATATTATGTTTTTATCCAACAATGAGATGCTGCCCTAAAAAGGGTCTTTGTGTGTGTGTCTTTCTTTCTCTCTCTCTCTCTCACTCACTCACACACTCACACACACACACACACACACACACACACACACACACACACACAGCAGCAGCAGCATCAGCAAGTGAACAGGGGCTGTTAACAGCATGTTTCTAGGTCAGTCAAACAGCTGTGAGCTTCTCAATTTGAATCCACCAATCAGAGAGGCTGTGTATTTTTCCCACCAAAACTGGTGCACTTTTTGCAGGCTCTTACAGCACAGAGAGCGACAGGATTTTTGCAGTCTATTTCTCATAGTGAGGACTCCCCTCAAACAAACAGCCATAAATTCCTAACCGTAGGGGCTAAAATGGTCGTTCTTAGACCGTTTTGTTCAGAAGACATGGGAGAATCTTGAAATGTTGACCATTTAAAATAAAAATATGAAATATCATAGATATATGACATAGATAATTGGTTATCTAAGAAGCCACGAGGGCCCCAATATGCAAATTTGAATGTGGAAGCCCTCAGACATGATTGGTTGTCTTAGAAGCCATATAAAAAGCAGTAAAACTGTACTATGATTTGGTAGAAAAACTATAATTAATCAAAAATACTATATTTGGGAGAAATTGTATTTTTTAGCAGAAACATTACATGTAGCAAAAATCTTATGAAATAGCAGAAATAGTATGATTTAGCAGAAATGCTGTATTTAGCACAAATACTGAAAAGCAGCAGAAATGCTATGACTTAGCACAATAGTAATAACTTAAATAGAAAAATTGGAAAAGCAAAATGGACAGCTGAAAAAATCCTGAACATGCTAAGGGTCCCTCGAATGTAATTGTTAAATGAAAAAAAAATCAGTAAAAAAAAGTATAACAGTCACACAATCACAAAGATGGACACATATAGAAACACACAAGCACAGAGAGACACACACAGGACCAAATTCAGTCAACCAGTCTAAATATATTGAATTTAAATCATACAGTAAGATGCTCCCATAAAAAGGCTCTCTCTCTCTCACACACACACACACACACACACACACACACACACACACACACACACACACACACACACACACACACACAGGGAGAGACAAGCAAGACTCTAGGTCAGTCAAGCAGCCTGGGAGCTGCTTAATTTGAATTCACCAATCAGAGAGGCTGTGTGCTTTTTCCCGCCAAAACTGGTGCACCAAGTGCAGGCTTTTACACACACAGACACAGAGAGAGACAGGATTTCTGCAGTGTATTTGTCATAGTGAGCATTCCCCTCAAACAAATGGCCATAATTTCCTAACCGTAGGGGCTAGAACGGTCATTCTTACACCGTTTTGTTCAGAAGAGATGGGGGAATCTTAAAGTGTTCACGATTTATCATTAAAATATGAATTATTAAAGATATTTGACTTGTAATGCACCATAACTGAGTAGAGGCAAAGCAAAAACTGTCTTGACCTGCCCTCAAACAACGCTTTGTAACTCTAAATCTATTTGGAGTATCGATATCATTCTTTCACCGTAAGAGACAGCAGGCTTTGGTGAACAGTCATGGAAATTTTCAGGTCTCTGTGGAAATCCAACAAAAAGTTATGACGAGAGAAAAAAGTGGTTCATTTCCAGAGTTTGAAATCTGAAGAAATCTGAGCGAGGGACAAATTTCCTACCCTCAAACAAACCCAATTCATGGCCAAATGGTAATATTTGAGAAAAAAATTCTTGAATTGTGAGCGTCAGGAGTGTCTAAAGATATACTGGGACAAGCCTCATGTTTTAACTTCGCTTCGTTAGGGAGATATGACGATTCGAATATGCCTCTCATGACAGAAATCAAGCTGTGATTTTGAACAAACTCTCCATTGACTTTGTATGGAGACTTTTCCGACCTTGTGTTGGTCTGAGGAGATTTGGCAAAATTCTATAAATCCCACAACAATGACAGTGACATTTTCTGAAAGCCAGCAAAAATACCTACGTTTTGATGTATAATTTGTGGGGGTTGAGTGAAAATTGAGCAAGTAGCAAGAAGTTGTTCGGACATGAAGAGAAGACTGCAAAACTTACAGTGGCACACTGAAAGCCAAGTGCATAGCAACCATAACAACGCATGTATTTTGTGAAAAATCACAAAAATGAAACTCAAAACTTAAAGAGGGATAAGATGAAAATGGTAACAGATATGAAAAAGCTGAATCATACAACAATAGCAGAAAAATTTGTGAACATTTTAAAGTTTGAATGGTTGTTCTAGGTGAAAGTATGAGGAAGTAGTTAAGTTTCAAAAACAAGCAAGTTTTAGCAGAATTGTGGAAGTTTCCCATTCATTTCAATGGGACAAATTAAAGGAAAAAAGCTTAATATTTTAAAAAGTATAATAGTTAAAAATACCAAAAGTCATAGCAGTCGTTAGCAGAAAAAGCTGAATAGTTTAAAATTTGAACGGTGAAAATTGGCTGAAAATTGTGGAAGTAGTTAAAGTCCAAAAAACGTACGGAAGCAACTAGAACTAGAAAATTTGCATTTCCTGCGAAAATGCTGTGTGGATGCCTTAACGCTGAAGCTGTCTGCTGAAAAGCTGAAAAAGCTGAAAAGTTGCATGGTGGTGAAAAAAAAAATAGTCCCCCTGAGTAGGATTCGAACCTGGCCCTACCAGACTCAGAGCAGCTACTTATCTCATTGACCCAAACTCATTTACGCAAAGAAGAGGTGGACAGAGTGACAATTCTGCTGAAATGAGCAGAAGCTGCTGATAATTGTGCTGATAGGAGGTGAAAAGGCTGAAAATTTTGCAGAAAAGAGGTGAATCAGCAGAATTTCTGCAGAAAAGAGGCAAAGAAGCAGAAACTTGCGCTAAAAAGAGGTGAATCAGCAGAGTTTCTCCTGAAAGGAGTTTTTTTTCTGAAAACAGCCAAAAAACCTGGAATTTGTGCTGAAAAGGGGTGAAAAAAATGAAAACTTTGCTGAAAAAGGGTGAAGAATCTAAAGTATACCAAATAAAAGTATTTGTGCCAAAACATAGTATTTCTGCCATATTGTGGTATTTGTGCAACAAAAGTTACTACATTACAACATGAATACAGATTAAAGATGAAAGAAACTGGCAACAAATTCCTCCACTACAAACCAGTCTGGTACCACTGTGCAGTGTTCACGTTTACTAAGGCACTACCCAAAAGGCGCCACAAGAGGGCACTCCAACAAAAGAGATGACCTATGTACACTGATGCACTTAGTAACAGTCAGCCTCCTACTTTGCCACTACGTAATACAGCGGAAATACAGTAGCAGAAATACAATGTTTTTGCAGAAACAATGTAATTTCACTCAAATACTATGAAATAGCAGTAATACTATGATTTGGCAGAAATACTATGACTTAGAAGTAATACTATAACAAAAGGGATTCCTCAAAATACTATGAAATTGCAGTAATTCTATGATTTGGCAGAAATACTGTACTTCGTACAAATACAATGCTTTGGTAAAAATACTATATTTTGATTTGAACTCTATGATTTGAAAAAGATGAAAGCATTGAAAAAGGTGAAAAGGCTGAAAATTTTGCAGAAAAGAGATGAATCAGCAGAATTTCTGCAGAAAAGAGGCAAAGAAGCAGAACGTTGCGCTGAAAAGAGGTGAATGAGCAGAATTTCTGCTGAAAAGAGGCAGAATTTCTGCTGAAAAGAGGCAGAAGGTTCTGTATGTAGAAAAAGAAACACGATGAACCATGTGTGAAATAAATAAAGAAATGAAATGAAAGAACAACCTGATTCTGCTCAAATTCACCAATCAGAGCTACTGCCTCTGTCTGCTTCATTAGGCTGGGTACTTGTATGTATTTAGGTCTATATTAGAAAAGCTGCTAAAATTATAAAACTTTGCATAATTGTAATAAATGATCAATATAAATGACAGCTCTGTGATAGTGTATACATTTGTAGTGAAAAAACAAATGTTGAAGCAAGGTGGGATTGAACCCACGACCTTTGAGGTGCAGAGCCGTGTCATTACTGATTGCGCCACCTGGCAAGGGGGCGGGCCGCCGAAAGACAGACATTTGGGCAGTCAGAAAATAGATCGCGGTGAGCGGCGAAAAGCGCCGTTTTTTGGAGTCGTGTAACTCAAAAACTAGGAGGGCTAGAAGCATAATTCTTGTACTGGGTGAATCAGCGGACTTTGGTGTACTTTGACTGCGATTTTCATTGCTCTTTGTACCTCCGTCGCGGAGATATGACGAGAGAAGAAACGGCTTCATTTTCAGAGTGTGAGAACTGAGAGGAGGACAGATTTCCACCCCTCAAACAAACGTAATTTATGGCTCAATGTTAAGATGAATGTAAAAACTGCTTCCACTGTGAGTGTCAGGAGTGTCTGAAGATATATTGGCACAAGCCTCATGTCCTAACTTTGCTTTGTTAAGGAGATATGGCGATTTTAAAATGCCTCCCGTTACAGAATTTCAGCTCTGAATTTCAAAACCTCCCCATACACTTTGAATGGGAAGTAACCAGACTATGTGTCACTTCGAGGCAAATTGCGAAAAAACGGTAACTCTCACAATAAAGATAGTAACATTGTCTGAAAGCCAGCAAAAATACCTACGTTTCGATGTATAATTTGTGGGGGTTGAGTGGATATTGAGCGAGTAGCAAGAAGTTGTTCAGACATGAAGAGAAAATTCAGAACAGACCAGCACTCACTCTGAGTTAATTGCACAGAATTGTGGAAGTTTCCCATTCATTTCAATGGGATGGGACAAATTAAAGGAAAAAAGTGTAATATTTTAAAAAGTATAATAGTAATAAACACTAAAAGTCATAGCAGGAATTAGAAGAAAGAGCAGAACAGTTTAGAGTTTGAACGGAGAAAATTGGCTGAAAACTGAGGGAGTAGTTAAGCGGCAAAGAAAGTGGCAACTTGAAGAATAAAGTATAACTAGAAAATTTGCATTTCCTGCGAAAATGCTGTGTGGATGCCTTAACGCTGAAGCTGTCTGCTGAAAAGCTGAAAAGTTGCAAAAAGTTGTATGGTGGTGAAAAAAAAATGTCACCCTGAGTAGGATTCGAACCTGGCCCCACCAGACTCAGAGAAGCTACTCATCTCACTGACCCAAACTCATTTACACAAAGAAGAGGTGGACAGATTGACAATTCTGCTGAAATGAGCAGAAGCTGCTGAGAATTGTGCTGATAAGAGGTGAAAAGGCTGAAAATTTTGCAGAAAAGAGGTGAATCAGCAGAATTTCTGCAGAAAAGAGGCAAAGAAGCAGAAACTTGCGCTAAAAAGAGGTGAATCAGCAGAGTTTCTGCTGAAAATAGTTTTTTTTTCTGAAAACAGCCAAAAAAGCTGGAATTTATGCTGAAAAGGGGTGAAAAAATGAAAACTTTGCTGAAAAAGGGTGAAGAAGCTAAAGTATACCAAATCAAAGTATTTGTGCCAAAACAGTATTTCTGCCATATTGTGGTATTTGTGCTACAAAAGTTACTACATTACAACATGAATACGGATTAAAGATGAAATAAACTGGCAACAAATTCCTCCACTACAAACCAGTCTGATACCACTTCTTTGCATTGTTGACGTTTACTAAGGCACTACCCAAAAGGCGCCACAAGAGGGCACTCCAACACAAGAGATGACCTATGTACACTGATGCACTTAGTAACAGTCAGCCTCCTACTTTGCCACTACGTAATACAGCGGAAATACAGTAGCAGAAATGCAATGTTTTTGCAGAAATATTGTAATTTCACTCAAATACTATGAAATAGCAGTAATACTATGATTTGGCAGAAATACTATGTTTCAGTACAAATACTATGACAAAGCAGAAATACTATGACTTAGAAGTAATACTATAACAAAAGGGATTCCTCAAAATACTATGAAATTGCAGTAATTCTATGATTTGACAGAAATACTGTACTTCGTACAAATACAATGCTTTGGTAAAAATACTATATTTTGATTTTAACTCTATGATTTGAAAAAGATGAAAGCATTGAAAAAGGTGAAAAGGCTGGAAATTTTGCAGAAAAGAGATGAATCAGCAGAATTTCTGCAGAAAAGAGGCAAAGAAGCAGAACATAGCGCTGAAAAGAGGTGAATGAGCAGAATTTCTGCTGAAAAGAGGCAGAATTTCTGCTAAAAAGAGGCAGAAGGTTCTGTATGTAGAAAAAGAAACACGATAAACCATGTGTGAAATAAAGAAATGAAATGAAAGAACAACCTGATTCTGCTCAAATTCACCAATCAGAGCTACTGCCTCTGTCTGCTTCATTAGGCTGGGTACTTGTATGTATTTCGGTCCATATTAGAAAAGCTGCTAAAATGATAAAACTTTGCAGAATTGTAATAAATGATCAATATAAATGACAGGTCTGTGATAGTGTTTAAATTTGTAATGAAAAAAAATGTTGAAGCAAGGTGGGATTGAACCCACGACCTTTGAGCTGCAGAGCCGTGTCATTACTGATTGCGCCGCCTGGCAAGGGGGCGGGCGGCCGAAAAAGAAATAGATCAGCAATCAGAAATAGATCGCGGTGAGAGGCGAAAAGCGCCGTTTTTTGGAGTCACAAAACGTCGTGTAACTCAAAAACTAGGAGGGCTAGCAGAATAATTCTTGTACCGGGAGAATCAGCGGACTTTGGTGTACTTTGACTGCGATTTCCATAGCTCTTTGTACCTCCGTCGCGGAGATATGACGAGAGAAGGAACGGCTTCATTTTCAGAGTGTGAGAACTGAGAGGAGGACAGATTTCCACCCCTCAAACAAACGTAATTTATGGCTCAACGGTAAGATGAATGTAAAAACTGCTTCCACTGTGAGTGTCAGCAGTGTCTGAAGATAAATTGGCACAAGCCTCATGTCCTAACTTTGCTTTGTTAAGGAGATATGGCGATTTCAAAATGCCTCCCGTTACAGAATTTCAGCTCTGAATTTCAAAACCTCCCCATAGACTTTGAATGGGAAGTAACCAGACTATGTGTCACTTCGAGGCAAATTGCGAAAAAACGGTAAATCGCACAATAAAGATAGTAACATTGTCTGAAAGCCAGCAAAAATACCTACGTTTTGATGTATAATTTGTGGAGGTTGAGTGGAAATTGAGCGAGTAGCAAGAAGTTGTTCAGACATGAAGAGAAAATTCAGAACAGACCAGCACACACTCTGAGTTAATTGCATAGCAACCATAGCAACGCATGTATTTTCTGAAAAATCACAATTTTGCAACTGAAAACTTAAAGAGGTATAAAATGAAAACCGTAGAAGATCTGAAAAAGCTGAATCACACAGGAATAGCCCAATAATCTGAGAACATTTTAAAGTTTGAATGGAGTTTCTAGGTGAAAGTATAAGGAAGCAGTTAAGTTTCAAATCCAAGCAAGTTTTAGCAGAATTGTGGAAGTTTTCCATTCATTTCAATGGGACAAATTAAAGGAAAAAAGTGTAATATTTTAAAAAGTATAATAGTAATAAACACCAAAAGTCATAGCAGTCGTTAGCAGAAAGAGCAGAACAGTTTAGAGTTTGAACTGAGAAAATCGGCTGAAAACTGAGGGAGTAGTTAAGTGCCGAAAAACGTACGGAAGCAACTTTAAGAATATTAAAGAATAAAGAGAAACAGGAACTCAATAGTGTGGATGCCCTCTGAGGGCATCCACACAACTAGAAAATTTGCATTTCCTGCGAAAATGCTGTGTGGATGCCTTAACGCTGAAGCTGTCTGCTGAAAAGCTGAAAAGTTCCAAAAAGTTGCATGGTGGTGGGAAAAAAAAAAGGTCACCCTGAACAGGATTTGAACCTGGTTCTCCTAATTCAAAGGCAGCTACTCATCTCACTGAGCCAAACGCATTCACGGAAAGAAGAGGTGGAGAGACTGATAATGCTGCTGAAATTAGCAGAAGCTGCTGAGAATTGTGCTGATGAGAGCTGAAAAGGCTGAAAATTTTGCAGAAAAGAGGTGAATCAGCAGAGTTTCTGCTGAAAAGAATTTTTTTTCTGAAAACAGCCAGAAAACCTGGAATTTGTGCTGAAAAGGGGTGAAAAAAATGAAAATTTTGGTAAAAAGTGGTGAGGAAGCTAAAGTTTACCAAATCAAAGTATTTGTGCCAAAACATAGTATTTCTGCCATATTGTGGTAATTGTACCACAAAAGTTATTACATTAAAACATGAATACGGATTAAAGATGAAAGAAACTGGCAACAAATTCCTCCACTACAAACCAGTCTGATACCACTACTTTGCAGTGTTCACGTTTACTAAGGCACTACCCAAAAGGCGCCACAAGAGGGCACTCCAACACAAGAGATGACCTATGTACACTGATGCACTTAGTAACAGTCAGCCTCCTACTTTGCCACTACGTAATACAGCGGAAATACAGTAGCAGAAATAGAATGTTTTTGCAGAAACACTGTAATTTCACTCAAATACTATGAAATAGCAGTAATACTATGATTTGGCAGAAATACTGTACTCCGTACAAATACAATGCTTTGGTAAAAATACTATATTTTGATTTTAACTCTATGATTTGAAAAAGATGAAAGCATTGAAAAAGGTGAAAAGGCTGAAATGAGCAGAAAAGAGATGAATCAGCAGAATTTCTGCAGAAAAGAGGCAAAGAGGCAGAACGTTGCGCTGAAAAGAGGTGAATGAGCAGAATTTCTGCTGAAAAGAGGCAAAGAAGCAGAACGTTGCGCTGAAAAGAGGTGAATGAGCAGAATTTCTGCTGAAAAGAGGCAGAAGGTTCTGTATGTAGAAAAAGAAACACGATGAACCATGTGTGAAATAAATAAAGAAATGAAATGAAAGAACAACCTGATTCTGCTCAAATTCACCAATCAGAGCTACTGCCTCTGTGTGCTTCATTAGGCTGGGTACTTGTATGTATTTCGGTCTATATTAGAAAAGCTGCTAAAATTATAAAACTTTGCAGAATTGTAATAAATGATCAATATAAATGACAGGTCTGTGATAGTGTTTAAATTTGTAATGAAAAAAAAATGTTGAAGCAAGGTGGGATTGAACCCACGACCTTTGAGGTGCAGAGCCGTGTCATTACTGATTGCACCACCTGGCAAGCGGGCGGGCGGCCGAAAAAGAAATAGATCAGCAGTCAGAAATAGATCGCGGTGAGAGGCGAAAAGCGCCGTTTTTTGGAGTTACAAAACGTCGTGTAACTCAAAAACTAGGAGGGCTAGCAGCATAATTCTTGTACCGGGTGAATCAGCGGACTTTGGTGTACTTTGACTGCGATTTTCATTGCTCTTTGTACCTCCGTCGCGGAGATATGACGAGAGAAGAAACGGCTTCATTTTCAGAGTGTGAGAACTGAGAGGAGGACAGATTTCCACCCCTCAAACAAACGTAATTTATGGCTCAATGTTAAGATGAATGTAAAAACTGCTTCCACTGTGAGTGTCAGCAGTGTCTGAAGATATATTGGCACAAGCCTCATGTCCTAACTTTGCTTTGTTAAGGAGATATGGCGATTTCAAAATGCCTCCCGTTACAGAATTTCAGCTCTGAATTTCAAAACCTCCCCATACACTTTGAATGGGAAGTAACCAGACTATGTGTCACTTCGAGGCAAATTGCGAAAAAACGGTAAATCTCAGAATAAAGATAGTAACATTGTCTGAAAGCCAGCAAAAATACCTACGTTTTGATGTATAATTTGTGGAGGTTGAGTGGAAATTGAGCGAGTAGCAAGAAGTTGTTCAGACATGAAGAGAAAATTCAGAAAGGACCAGCACACACTCTGAGTTAATTGCATAGCAACCATAGCAACGCATGTATTTTCTGAAAAATCACAATTTTGCAACTGAAAACTTAAAGAGGTATAAAATTAAAACCATAGAAGATCTGAAAAAGCTGAATCACACAGGAATAGCCCAATAATCTGAGAACATTTTAAAATTTGAATGGAGTTTCTAGGTGAAAGTATGAGGAAGCAGTTAAGTTTCAAAACCAAGCAAGTTTTAGCAGAATTGTGGAAGTTTTCCATTCATTTCAATGGGACAAATTAAAGGAAAAAAGTGTAATATTTTAAAAAGTATAATAGTAATAAACACCAAAAGTCATAGCAGTCGTTAGCAGAAAGAGCAGAACAGTTTAGAGTTTGAACTGAGAAAATCGGCTGAAAACTGAGGGAGTAGTTAAGTGCCGAAAAACGTACGGAAGCAACTTTAAGAATACTAAAGAATAAAGAGAAACAGGAACTCAATAGTGTGGATGCCTTTGAAGGCATCCACACAACTAGAAAAATTTGCATTTCCTGCGAAAATGCTGTGTGGATGCCTTAACACTGAAGCTGTCTGCTGAAAAGCTGAAAAAGATGAAAAGTAGCAAAACTTGTATGGTGGTGAAAAAAAACATTGCCCTGAGCAGGATTCGAACCTGGCCCTCCTGGTCTCAAGGTAGCTATTCATCTCACTGAGCTAAACTCATTCTCACAAAGAAGAGGTGGAGAGATGGACAATTCTGCTGAAATGAGCAGAAGCTGCTGAGAATTGTGCTGATAAGAGGAGAAAAGGCCGAAAATTTTGCAGAAAAGAAGTGAATCAGCAGAATTTCTGCTGAAAAGAGGTAAAGAAGCAGAAAGTTGCGCTGAAAAGAGATGAATCAGCAGAAATTCTGCTCACAAGAGTTTTTTCTGAAAACAGCTGAGATTTGTGCTAATAAGGGGTGAAAAGGCTGAAAATTTTGCAGAAGAGGTGAATAGGCAGAATTTAGGCTGAAAAGAGGTGAAAATTCTGAAAATTCTGCTGAAGAGTTCAATCAGCAGAATTTCTGCTGAAAAGAGTTCTGCAGAACTCTTTTCAGTTTTCTGCTGAAAAGATGTTTTTGCTGAAAATAGCTGAAAAGGCTGGGATTTGTGCTGAAAAGTGGTGAAAAAACTGAAAATTTTGCTGAAAAGAGGTCAAAAAGCTGAAATTTGTGTTGAAAAGAGTTGAAAAAGTTTAATTGTTAACTGACAGAAATGTTGCCATAAGCGGGATTTGAACCCCGGCCTCCCAGTCTGAGAACGGATGCTCATCTCACTGAGCTAAAACACAGGTCATCTCGGCAAGGAAAATCAGTGAGGCCACTGATAAAATGGCAGAAATGGGCAAAAAATATTGCATAAAAAATTCAATATCTCAAAAAGTATAGAAGTTATGAGCACCAAAAGTCATAGCCTACATTAGCAGAAAGAGCAGAATTTTTCAAAGTTTGAACGGTGAAAATAGCATGAAAACTGAGGGAGTAGTTAAGCGGCAAAAAACGTACGGAAGCAACCAGAATAAAGTATAACTAGAAAAATTTGCATTTCCTGCGAAAATGCTGTGTGGATGCCTTAACGCTGAAGCTGTCTGCTGAAAAGCTGAAAAAGATGAAAAGTTGCAAAAAGTTGTATGGTGTTGAAAAAAAAATGTCACCCTGAGAAGGATTCGAACCTGGCCCTCCTGGTCTCAAGGCAGCCACTCATCTCACTGCGCCAAACTCATTCTGACAAACAAAACGTGGAGAGACTGACAATTTTGCTGAAATGAGCAGAAGCTGCTGAGAATTGTGCTGATAAGAGGTGAAAAGGCTGAAAATTTTGCAGAAAAGAGGTGAATTAGCAGAATTTCTGCTGAAAAGAGGTAAAGAAGCAAAAAGTTGCGCTGAAAAGAGATGAATCAGCAGAATTTCTGCTCAAAAGAGTTTTATTCTGAAAAAAGCTGAGATTTGTGCTGGTAAGAGGTGAAAAGGCTGAAAATTTTGCAGAAGAGGTGAATAAGCAGAATTTGAGGTGAAAATTCTGAAAATTCTGCTGAAGAGTTCAATCAGCAGAATTTCTGCTGAAAAGAGTTCTGCAGAACTCTTTTCAGAATTCTGCTGAAAAGATGTTTTTGCTTAAAATAGCTGAAAAAGCTGGGATTTGTGCTGAAAAGTGGTGAAAAAACTGAAAATTTTGCTAAAAAGGGGTGAAAAAGCTGAAATTTGTGTTGAAAAGACTTGAAAAAGCTTAATTGTTAACTGACAGAAATGTTGCCATAAGCGGGATTTGAACCCCGGCCTCCCAGTCTGAGAACGGATGCTCATCTCACTGAGCTAAAACACAGGTCATCTCGGCAAGGAAAATCAGTGAGGCCACTGATAATATGGCAGAAATGGTCAAAAAATATTGCATAAAAAATTCAATATCTCAAAAAGTATAGAAGTTATGAGCACCAAAAGTCATAGCCTACATTAGCAGAAAGAGCAGAATTTTTCAAAGTTTGAACGGTGAAAATAGCATGAAAACTGAGGGAGTAGTTAAGCGGCAAAAAACGTACGGAAGCAACCAGAATAAAGTATAATAAAGAAGAAAGAGAAACAGGAACTCAATAGTGTGGAAGCCCTTTTAGGGCATCCACACAACTAGAAAAATTTGCATTTCCTGCGAAAATGCAGTGTGGATGCTTTAAAGCTGAAGCTGTCTGCTGAAACTAGCTGAAAAAGCTGAAAAGTTGCAGAAATTGTAAAAACTTTGCAGAAGCAAAGGAACTTTGCTAAAATGTAGTAACTTAGCAGAACTATAATATCTTAGAGGAATCATAATACTTGGCAGAAATACAATAGCATAGCAGAACTTAGCAGAAATATTGTAACTTACCAGAAAC
The DNA here is from genome assembly GCF_036321145.2 of Pelmatolapia mariae. Lineage (NCBI taxonomy): Eukaryota > Metazoa > Chordata > Actinopteri > Cichliformes > Cichlidae > Pelmatolapia > Pelmatolapia mariae. Next base: position 3,725,550 of record NC_086246.1, read on the forward strand.
ATGATAACTTCTCAAAAATACAAGAATTTAGGAGAAATAGTATAAGATAACAGAAAGAAAATATTTAGCCAAACATTCTTAAACATTACAGAAATACTATGATTTAGAAAAACAGTACAACATAGCAGAAATGCTGTGATTTACCAGAGACACTGTAATATACTATGAATATTGTAATTTTATATAAATACTATGTTTTAGCAAAAATACTCCAGTTTAGCACAAATATTATAATATAGCAGAAACACTATTCTATAGCAGAAATGCTATATTTAGAAAGAAAAATATAATATAGTAGAAATACTATGATTTAGCAGAAATCCTACAATATAGCTTAATAACAATGATTTAGAACAGATAATATGATTGAGCAGAATAGTAATAACTTAAGTGAAAATATTGGAAAGGTAAAATGACAAGCTGAATAAAAAGGAACATGGTTAAGTTCGCTGAAAACTAATTTTTGTTCACATGTGAAAAAATAAACTAAAAATACATTTAGAAAAGTAACAAATGAGAACATCCAACAAATACACAAGAAACCAAAAATGGATACACAAATGTACAGAGACAGACACACAGACAGGGTCTATGCCAGTCAACCAGTCTTAATATATTATATTTTTATCCAACAATGAGATGCTGCCCTAAAAAGGGTCTTTGTGATTGTCTTTCTCTCTCTCTCTCTCTCTCTCTCTCTCTCTCACACACACACACTCACACACACACACACACACACACACACGCACACTCACACACACACACACACACAAACAGCAGCAGCTGTAAGTGAACAGGGGCTGCGAACAGCATGTTTCTAGGTCAGTCAAACAGCTGTGAGCTTCCCAATTTAGATCCACCAATCAGAGAGGCTGTGTGCTTATTCCCGCCAAAACTGGTGCACCAAGTGCAGGCTTTTACACATGCAGACACAGAGAGAGACAGGATTTTTGCAGTCTATTTCTCATAGTGAGGACTCCCCTCAAACAAACAGCCATAAATTCCTAACCGTAGGGGCTAAAACAGTCATTCTTAGACCGTTTTGTTCAGAAGAGATGGGAGAATCTTGAAATGTTGACCATTTAAAATAAAAATATGAAATATTATAGATATATGACATAGATGATTGGTTATCTAAGAAGCCACGAGGACCCCAAATTGCAAATTTGAATGTGTCAGGCCTCAGATATGATTGGCTGGCTGGGAAGCCGTCCAGGTCCTGATATGTAAATTTGAATATTACAGTCCTTACAGAGGACTGACTCCCTGGGGACCTGGCAGAAATATATAGAAATACTATGATTACCCAGAAATACTGCATTTAGTAGAAATACTATAAAAAGTAGAAATACTGTACTATGATTTGGTAGAAAAACTATAATTAATCAAAAATACTATATTTGGCAGCAGAAATACTATATTTAGCACAGACCTTATAAAAAAGCAGAAATAGTATGATTTAGCAGAAATGCAGTATTTAGCACAAATCTCATAAAATAGCAGAAATAGTATGATTTAGCAGAAATGCTGTATTTAGCACAAATGCTGAAAAGCAGCAGAAATGCTATGAGTTAGCACAATAGTGATAACTTAAATAGAAAAATTGGAAAAGCAAAATGGACAGCTGAACAAATGCTGAACATGCTAAGGGTCCCTCAAATGTAATTGTTAAATGATAAAAAAATGTGTAAAAAAAAGTATAACAGTCACACAATCACAAAGATGGACACATATGGAAACACACAAGCACAGAGACACACACACAGGATCAAATTCAGTCAACCAGTTTAAATATATTGAATTTAAATCATACAATAAGATGCTCCCATAAAAACTCTCTCTCGCCCTCTTTTTCTCTCTCTCTCTGTTACACACACACACACACACAGACACATACACACAATCACAAATATGTACACATACGAAAACACATATGCACAGAGAGACACACACAGGACCAAATTCAGAGAGAAATCAACTTTCAAGGTCAGTCAAGCAGCCTGGGAGCTGCTAAATTTGAATCCACCAATCAGAGAGGCTGTGTACTTTTTCCCGCCAAAACAGGTGCAGCCGTTTTTACACACGCTGCACAGAGAGGCATGATTTTTGCAGTGTATTTCTCATAGTGAGGATTCCCCTCAAACAAATGGCCATAATTTCCTAACCGTAGGGGCTAGAACGGTCATTCTTACACCGTTTTGTTCAGAAGAGATGGGGGAATCTTAATGTGTTGACAATTTATCATTAAAATATGAATTATTAAAGATATTTGACTTCTAATGCACCATAAATGAGTAGAGGCAAAGCGAAAACTGCCTTGACTTGCCCTCAAACAACGCTTTCTAACTCAAAATCTATTTGGAGTATCGATATCATTCTTTCACCGTAAGAGACAGCAGGCTTTGGTGAACAATCCTGGAAATTTTCAGGTCTCTGTGTAAATCCAAAAAAACAGATATGATGAGAGAAAAAAGTGCCTCATTTCCACAGTTTGAAATCTGAAGAAATCTGAGCGAGGGACAAATTTCCTACCCTCAAACAAACCCAATTCATGGCCAAGTGGTAATAGATGAGAAAAAAATTCTTGAATTGTGAGCGTCAGGAGTGTCTGAAGATATACTGGGACAAGCCTCATGTTTTAACTTCGCTTCGTTAAGGAGATATGACGATTCGAATATGCCTCTCATTACAGAAATCAAGCGGTGATTTTTAACAAACTCTCCATTGACTTTGTATGGAGACTTTTCCGACCTTGGTTGGTCTGAGGAGATTTGCCAAAATTCTATAAATCCCACAACAATGATAGTGCCATTTTCTGAAAGCCAGCAAAAATACCTACGTTTTGATGTATAATTTGTGTGGGTTGAGTGAAAATTGAGCGAGTAGCAAGAAGTTGTTCGGACATGAAGAGAAGACTGCGAAACTTACAGTGGCTCACTGAAAGCCAAGTGCATAGCAACCATAACAACGCATGTATTTTGTGAAAAATCACAAAAATGAAACTCAAAACTTAAAGAGGGATAAGATGAAAATGGTAAAAGATATGAAAAAGCTGAATCATACAAGAATAGCAGAAAAATTTGTGAACATTTTAAAGTTTGAATGGTTGTTCTAGGTGAAAGTATGAGGAAGTAGTTAAGTTTCAAAAACAAGCAAGTTTTAGCAGAATTTTGGAAGTTTTCCATTCATTTCAATGGGACAAATTAAAGGAAAAAAGCTTAATATTTTAAAAAGTATAATAGCAAAACATATCAAAAGTCATAGCCGGAAAGAGCAAAAATAGCAGAATAGTTTAAAATTTGAACGGTGAAAATAGCACAAAAATTGTGGAAGTAGTTAAACAGCAAAAAACGTACGGAAGCAACTTGAAGAATAATAATAATAATAATAAAGAATAAAGAGAAACAGGAACTCAATAGTGTGGATGCCTAAAGCATCCACACAATAATAATAACTAGAAAAATTTGCATTTCCTGCGAAAATGCAGTGTGGATGCTTTACAGCTGAAGCTGTCTGCTGAAACTAGCTGAAAAAGCTGAAAAGTTGCAGAAATTGTAAAAACTTTGCAGAAGCAAAGGAACTTTGCTAAAATGTAGTAACTTAGCAGAACTGTAATATCTTAGAGGAAACATAATACTTGGCAGAAATACAATAGCATAGCAGAACTTAGCTGAAATATTTTAACTTACCAGAAACACGATAACTTCTCAAAAATACAAGAAATTAGGAGAAATAGTATAAGATAACAGAAAGAATATATTTAGCCAAACATTCTTCAACATTACAGAAATACTATGATTTAGAAAAACAGTACAACATAGCAGAAATGCAGTGATTTACCAGAGACACTGTAATATACTATTAATATTGAAATTTTGAATAAATACTATGTTTTAGCAAAAATACTCCAGTTTAGCACAAATATTGTAACATAGCAGAAATACTATTCTATAGCAGAAATGCTATATTTAGAAAGAAAAATATAATATAGTAGAAATACTATGATTTAGCAGAAATCCTACAATATAGCTTAATAACAATGATTTAGAACAGATACTATGATTGAGCAGAATAGTAATAACTTAAGTGAAAATATTGGAAAGGTAAAATGACACCTGAATAAAAAGGAACACGGTTAAATTTGCTGAAAACTAATTTTTGTTCACCTGTGAAAAAAATAAAATAAAAATACATTTAGAAAAAAAAACAAATAAGAACAGCCAACAGATACGCACAAAATCAAATATAGATACACAAATCACCAAATACACAGAAAATCAAATATGGGTACACAAATGTACAGAGAGAGAGACACACACAGGGTCTATGCCAGTCAACCAGTCTGAATATATTACATTTTTATCCAACAATGAGATGCTGCCCTAAAAAGGGTCTTAGTGTGTGTGTCTTTCTTTCTCTCTCTCTCTCTCACTCACTCACACACTCACACACACACACACACACACACACACACACACACACACACACAGGGAGAGACAAGCAAGACTCTAGGTCAGTCAAGCAGCCTGGGAGCTGCTTAATTTGAATTCACCAATCAGAGAGGCTGTGTGCTTTTTCCCGCCAAAACTGGTGCACCAAGTGCAGGCTTTTACACACACAGACACAGAGAGAGACAGGATTTCTGCAGTGTATTTGTCATAGTGAGCATTCCACTCAAACAAATGGCCATAATTTCCTAACCGTAGGGGCTAGAACGGTCATTCTTACACCGTTTTGTTCAGAAGAGATGGGGGAATCTTGAAGTGTTGACAATTTATCATTAACATATGAATTATTGAAGATATTTGACTTGTAATGCACCATAACTGGGTAGAGGCAAAGCAAAAACTGTCTTGACCTGCCCTCAAACAACGCTTTGTAACTCTAAATCTATTTGGAGTATCGATATCATTCTTTCACCGTAAGAGACAGCAGGCTTTGGTGAACAGTCATGGAAATTTTCAGGTCTCTGTGGAAATCCAAAAAAAAGATATGACAAGAGAAAAAAGTTGTTCATTTCCAGAGTTTGAAATCTGAAGAAATCTGAGCGAAGGACGAATTTCCTACCCTCAAACAAGTCTAACTCATTTCAGAACGGTAATAGGTGAGAAAAAAATTCTTGAATTGTGAGCGTCAGGAGTGTCTGAAGATATACGGGGACAAGCCTCATGTTTTAACTTCGCTTCGTTAAGGAGATATGACGATTCGAATATGCCTCTCATTACAGAAATCAAGCGATGATTTTGAACAAGCTCTCCATTGACTTTCTATGGAGAGTTTTCTGACCTTGTGTTGGTCTGAGGAGATTTGCCAAAATTCTATAAATCTCACAACAATGATGGTGACATTTTCTGAAAGCCAGCAAAAATACCTACGTTTTGATGTATAATTTTTGGAAGTTGAGTGAAAATTGAGCAAGTAGCAAGAAGTTGTTCGGACATGAAGAGAAGACTGCGAAACCTACAGTGGCACACTGGAAGCCAAGTGCATAGCAACCATAACAACACATGTATTTTCTGAAAAATCACAATTTTGCAACTCAAAACTTTAAGAGGGATAAGATGAAAATGGTAACAGATATGAAAAAGCTGAATCATACATGAATAGCCCAATAATTTGTGAACATTTTAAAGTTTGAATGGTTGTTCTAGCCAAAAGTATGAGGAAGTACTTAAGTTTCAAAAACAAGCAAGTTTTAGCAGAATTGCGGAAGTTTCCCATTCATTTCAATGGGACAAATTAAAGGAAAAAAGCTTAATATTTTAAAAAGTATAATAGTAAAAAATATCAAAAGTCATAGCCGGAATTAGCAGAAATAGCAGAATAGTTTAAAATTTGAATGGTGAAAATCGGCTGAAAATTGTGGAAGTAGTTAAACAGCAAAAAACTGAAAAAAGTGGCAACTAGAATAATAATAACTAGAAAAATTTGCATTTCCTGCGAAAATGCAGTGTGGATGCTTTACAGCTGAAGCTGTCTGCTTAAACTAGCTGAAAAAGCTGAAAAGTTGCAGAAATTGTAAAAACTTTGCAGAAGCAAAGAAACTTTGCTAAAATGTAGTAACTTAGCAGAACTGTAATCTCTTAGAGGAAACATAACACTTGGCAGAAATACAATAGCATAGCAGAACCTAGCAGAAATATTGTAACTTACCAGAAACACGATAACTTCTCAAAAATACAACAATTTAGGAGAAATAATATAAGATAACAGAAAGAATATATTTAGCCAAACATTCTTGAACATTACAGAAATACTATGATTTAGAAAAACAGTACAACATAGCAGAAATGCTGTGATTTACCAGAGACACTGTAATATACTATGAATATTGAAATTTTAAATAAATACTATGTTTTAGCAAAAATACTCCAGTTTAGCACAAATATTATAACATAGCAGAAATACTATTCTATAGCAGAAATGCTATATTTAGAAAGAAAAATATAATATAGTAGAAATGCTATGATTTTGCAGAAATCCTACAATATAGCTTAATAACAATGATTTAGAACAGATACTATGATTGTGCACAATAGCAATAACTTAAGTGGAAATATTGGAAAGGTAAAATGACAAGCTGAATAAAAAGGAACAAGGTTAAGTTCGCTGAAAACTAATTTTTGTTCATCTGTGAAAAAATAAAATAAAAATACATTTAGAAAAAAAAACAAATAAGAACATCCAACAGATATACACAAAATCAAATATGGATACACAAATCACCAAATACACAGAAAACCAAATATGGATACACAAATGTACAAAGAAAGACACACACACAGGGTCTATGCCAGTCAACCAGTCTGAATATATTATATTTTTATCCAACAATGACATGCTGCCCTAAAAAGGGTCTTTGTCTCTCTCTCTCTCTCTCTCTCTCTCTCTCTCTCACACACACACACACACACACACACACACACACACACACACACACACACACACACACACACAGCAGCAGCAAGTGAACAGGGCATTTTTCAAGGTCAGTCAAACAGCTGTGACCTTCTCAATTTGAATCCACCAATCAGAGAGGCTGTGTGCTTTTTCCCGCCAAAACTGGTGCACCAAGTGCAGGCTTTTACACACGCAACAGAGAGAGACAGGATTTCTGCAGTATATTTGTCATAGTGAGCATTCCCCTCAAACAAATGGCCATAATTTCCTAACCGTAGGGGCTAGAATGGTCATTCTTACACCGTTTTGTTCAGAAGAGATGGGGGAATCTTCAAGTGTTGACAATTTATCATTAACATATGAATTATTGAAGATATTTGACTTGTAATGCACCATAACTGGGTAGAGGCAAAGCAAAAACTGTCTTGACCTGCCCTCAAACAACGCTTTGTAACTCTAAATCTATTTGGAGTATCGATATCATTCTTTCACCGTAAGAGACAGCAGGCTTTGGTGAACAGTCATGGAAATTTTCAGGTCTCTGTGGAAATCTATCAAAAAGATATGACAAGAGAAAAAAGTTGTTCATTTCCAGAGTTTGAAATCTGAAGAAATCTGAGCGAAGGACAAATTTCCTACCCTCAAACAAGTGTAATTCATTTCAGAACGGTAATAGGTGAGAAAAAAATTCTTGAATTGTGAGCGTCAGGAGTGTCTGAAGATATACGGGGACAAGCCTCATGTTTTAACTTCGCTTCGTTAAGGAGATATGACGATTCGAATATGCCTCTCATTACAGAAATCAAGCGATGATTTTGAAAAAGCTCTCTATTGACTTTCTATGGAGAGTTTTCCGACCTTGTGTTGGTCTGAGGAGATTTGCCAAAATTCTATAAATCTCACAACAATGATGGTGACATTTTCTGAAAGCCAGCAAAAATACCTACGTTTTGATGTATAATTTGTGGAAGTTGAGTGAAAATTGAGCAAGTAGCAAGAAGTTGTTCGGACATGAAGAGAAGACTGCGAAACCTACAGTGGCACACTGGAAGCCAAGTGCATAGCAACCATAACAACACATGTATTTTCTGAAAAATCACAATTTTGCAACTCAAAACTTTAAGAGGGATAAGATGAAAATGGTAACAGATATGAAAAAGCTGAATCATACATGAATAGCCCAATAATTTGTGAACATTTTAAAGTTTGAATGGTTGTTCTAGCCAAAAGTATGAGGAAGTACTTAAGTTTCAAAAACAAGCAAGTTTTAGCAGAATTGCGGAAGTTTCCCATTCATTTCAATGGGACAAATTAAAGGAAAAAAGCTTAATATTTTAAAAAGTATAATAGTAAAAAATACCAAAAGTCATAGCCGGAATTAGCAGAAATAGCAGAATAGTTTAAAATTTGAATGGTGAAAATCGGCTGAAAATTGTGGAAGTAGTTAAGTGCCAAAAAACTGAAAAAAGTGGCAACTAGAATAATAATAATAAAGAATAAAGAGAAACAGGAACACAATAGTGTGGATGCCTTAAAGCATCCACACAATAAAGAATAAAGAGAAACAGGAAAACAATAGTGTGGATGCCTAAAGCATCCACACAATAAAGAATAAAGAGAAACAGGAAAACAATAGTGTGGATGCCTTAAAGCATCCACACAATAATAATAATAAAGAATAAAGAGAAACAGGAACTCAATAGTGTGGATGCTTAAAGCATCCACACAACTAGAAGAATTTGCATTTCCTGCGAAAATGCAGTCTGGATGCTGTAAAGCTGAAGCTGTCTGCTGAAAATAGTTGAAAATAGCTGAAGAAGCTGAAGAAATCAAAGTCAGTGTTTAAAAAGTTGTTGAAATTTTAATAACTTTGCAGAACAACATTAAGTTAACAAAAATGTAATAACTTAGTAGAAATGCAATAACTTAGAAGAAACATAACAATTCAGCAGAAATGTTGTAGTTTACCAGAAGCTACAACTTAGCAGAAATGTAATAATTTAGAATAACATAACTTAGCAGAAATGATATAATTTAGTACAAAATTAATAACTTGGCAGAAATATTTCAACTTACCAGAACTGCTATAATTTTGCAGAAATGTAATTATTAGGAAAAAACTGTAAACAGATAACAGCTGAAAACGATGAAGTAACCTCAAAGTTACTTGTTTAACTGTGAAAAATGACCAGAAAGATTAGAAAAGGAAAAAAACCAATTCAATTCAATTTATATAGCGCCAAATCACAATAAAAGTCGCCTTAAGGCGCTTCATAGATACAGAGAAAAACCCAACAATCACATGACCCCCTATGAGCAAGCACTTTGGCGACAGTGGGAAGGAAAAACTCCCTTTTAACAGGAAGAAACCTCCAGCAGAACCAGGCTCAGGGAGGGGCGGCCATCTGCTGCGACCGGTTGGGGTGAGAGAAGGAAGACAGGAATACCAGCCAGCAGATAAACTGATGTGAAAAAAAAACCAAGGTAAAATTGCAGAATTTACACAGTTGGTGAAATGTAAAAATGGCAACAAAACCCCCCCAAACAAACAAACAAAAAAAAACCCACAAACAATATTTACGTAATAAATGCACAAGATGATTTGATGATAAATATGGTACCAATCTACAAAATACTGTCGAAATGAAGTCCACATTGTGATATATTTGAGGTGTGGAGAGTCACACAGCTGAACAATCGATGTGCATATTTAAAGAAACAAGGATCAAATAAAGAACATTGTTGTGGAATAAATTACAGTGAAAAATAATCACTGCTTTGCGTTAGAGAGTGACTTATGATGAGGTATTAATCGGGTTAACTTTACCTCTAACAGCTTTTCACATAGTTCTGTAACCAGGGTGAAATCCATCATAAAGTAACTGTAAACAGTAGAACCATTAGCATGAATGTTATGGTTCTACTCTGATCAAAACTCAAGTCAGCTGTGTGACCTGATATAAAATGATAAAGAGGAACACATATAAATGACCTTTATGAACTTTTCAAAATGACTTTATATGTCTGACCCATTATCTATATATATTAGAGCAGATGTGGAAAACCACTGTTAGACCTACTCTATACTAATGTAGTTACTGACACCCCATACTAAGGCAGGATTCATACAAACACACATTATTTATTCTCTTAAACATTTTCTTTTTTCACATTTTGAGATTGTGTAATTTCTATAAAGAATATGTGTAATGGTTCAATAGATATAGTTATTTAAATGTCCATAATAATCACATGATCATTTTTGTACATCCTAGAATTCAAGATTTAGAGCTGTGTGTTTGTATGAATTCAGCTTGCTATACTTATAGACTTAGATATATTAATCCACTATTTACCCAAACAAATTACATTGTTTGGGTAAATAGATTGGGTTTGTCCTACAAAATAATTATTCAACAATAAAAAAACCCACAAAAAACATCTGCACATTAATCCAGAGTTCAGTTTCATATGTCTGATATTGTTTGTTAAATCTGGTGACACAAACACAGTCAAAAATTCCTTGCTAGTGTGACATGTGGTCCTTTTTGCCTTTGACCAATGATATGCTGGTTACTTGGACCAGTTTAGTATTTGCTGTCACAGAGGAATGTTAACCATATATCCAAAAGACAAAACTGAAAAAAATATGTTAATTGCAAACATGTTTTTGCTTAGTAAAAGGACTGAAATTACATTGAAACTGTCACATTAAAGCCTCATTGTAAATATCATCACAAACAGATGTTTTACACAGAGCTAACAAAGCTCCACCACATCCGATCACTGCATATAAATGTAAAAGAAAACAAAAAAAAATAGAAAAATTAACACAAGGGAAGACTTTTGATTTAATAACTAAGCTTAAAATAAGTGTTACCTTTGAATATTCGTGGGAAAAATCTGATACTACCCCGAGAATACAAAGCCACACTGGAAACGATGACAGGCTTGCAGCCCTCTGTCTTCCTGGAGTGAGGTGCCTGATCAGTAGCAGTGAGTTGACAGAAGTCGGTGTCTGTAAGAGTGGCCAAACACTGATACTCTGTCCACTTGCGTAGAGTCTAAGAAGCTGGAATGCAGGCACACTGTACGAGCTTGTTCTAAAAAATACAGAAAAAGGAACATTTTATTTGTGTTAAGGCCTAAAATCTACAAATAAGTTATAAAATGGACAATTTTGAAATACCTTATAGGTGCTGCAGGCCACATAACCAGAATCCAGAGCAATCTCACACTCACATGATGGTGAGGAAAGACTTGAGCTCTGCAATGAGGTTTGAATGTCTCAGTTGGGACACTGAAGAACTTAGAAGACAGCAATACCTGCACAGAGAGACAGAGTAGAAAAAGCATAGATTTGTAATCCATAATGTGAATTAAAACTCAAAAAGTGTCAACAAGTATAATCATTTGAGTGTGTAATTCTTTATGCATTAAACAGAATTTAAATTAATTAAATGAATTAAAAGCAATGACATTTTTATCAAAGATAAAGAATCATACCTCTCTCTGCTCTGAGGATCACTGAGCATCTCTGACAGGAAATACAGTTTCCTCAGTATCTGTCATCATTGATGGTCTCAGAGGTGTGTAGTGTGGCAGCATGATGATGGTCTCCAGATCAGGCAGGAGGTCAGGTGATGGGTGTGTCATCTTCTCCATTGAAGACACACTGGTATGGCAGTTCATAACACAGCAGTCTCCTTGTGGCATGTAGTTATCTGTGCAGTCCAGCACTGATGGATCAGGTTTGGCTCAGCAGTTCATGAAGATGGTGTTAAGATGTTGTTGTTTCAGCTGAGGATGGTGAAGTTTGAAGGTTTTCCCACAAAGGAGACAGGACTGTGTGTGCCCTGTCTGAAAAAAATATATCTACAAAACATAAAGTGCTTTTAACACCACCCACCCATCTCAGCCCCCAAGTGTCTATGTAATGCTGGTATGGGGTGTCAGTTACTAAATCTAATTAGTGAATCAGAAAGCGGGGGCTACACCTAAAGCCCCCACTTTCTGATGTCTTTGTTTATTAGCAGCTTTTTCCAGCTGCTCAGAGAATTCTGACTTGGCCTTTATCCACCCAAACCCAAACCCACCCGGATAAAGGCCAAGTCAGAAAATGGATGCAGAAACTTTCCATGTACTTCTAAATCAGATTTAATATATATTCTGTAAGCTGTAAAAATGTTTTTCTCTACATAATGTATCATTATAGATATCTCTGGTAGCCTAAAGATAGTTTAAAACTTTTAACATTTTTTTACCTGTAAAACATGATAAGCAAAACCTCATTCATCCCAAAAACATTTGATTCTACAAAATGTACTATAATCAAGAAAATATAATTGTCTGTATTTATTCATGTGACCCATAATAAATACCTGCATTTATCTGGGATTTATTTATTTACTATTTCATATTTGAAAGCACTTTGAGGGGAAGCTCTCGTTTGTTGAGCTACATACGTCACAGTAAAAAAAGTATCAAAAAAATGACAATTAACATCCATGAAAAAATGCATTATTAGATTTAGTCATTTAAAACACGAGAATAAAAAATAAATTATGTCCGTTTAATACTTGTTGCAGCATATTTCAGATCTGAGGTGCATGATAACAGAAAGCAGATCTCCCGGCTCTGCATGAAGTTCAGCCATGATTTGGTTGATTAATAACATTGCAATAAGAAAGGGTCTTCTTACAGACAGAGTAGGGAAGACAATATGAAGAAATAAGATTTTTCAATGAAAAATCTTTTTCATGCTCTACAATCAGTAAACTCTGTAACAAACATGATCTGTAATTGTTTCAAAACTCACCAGATGACTTCATGATTGGCTGGAGGACAGGACACAAAACACAGGGTTGTGGTAACTGTAATATGTCCTCAGAACACCTGAATGAAGATTCTGCTGTGGCTGAGAAATAAAAATGAGGTCAAGCAGGGTGTTCTTGTCTGTCGTGGCAGAAGTGATCAGCTGTGAATACCCTCTCGACTGAAACTGCTCCAGAATCTGTTTCCTTCCACTCTGTAACTGGTTCTCATTAAAATCTCCACACACAATGATTGGGTGACAGTCCATTATTTCAAGTGAATCTAAAAGACTTACCAGGTTTTGCATGAACGGTGCCAAACTGTAGTCAGGAGGTCTGTACACAACCGCAATGAGCGCAGGGAATGGAGCCTGAACCTTCAACACTAAGAACTCAAGATCAGTCACATTATGCAGATACTGTTTTACCTGAACCTGAAAATGATTCCTCAAATACACAACAACTCCACCACCACTTCTGCTGGCCATGTGAGGAAAGTTTGTGTAGGACACATGTCTGTTGCGTTTGAACATTGTGTAGCTGTCCAAATGAAGACTGTCTGCAACAAAGGAGCCTTGGAGGTGAGACTCAGTGAGACACAAAACATCTGCTAAGCACATTTCATGATGACTCTTGATGTCACTGATGTGAGATGGTAAACCCTCCGTATTGTGATGGATCAGTGTAAGTGTGTCAGGTCTGCTGGCTGTTTCTCTGACCTGAAGAAGAGGCATCATTTCCTCAACACTGGCTTGTCTCATGGTTTGGAGCGCTGCAGTTACCTCGGGATTGGCGTAAATCTTTTTCTCATCCAAGTCCTGCAAATAGAGTCCACTGAGAGACGTCACCCTGCTGAGAGCAACATAAGCCATACCTGGTTCAAAAATGTTCTTCATTGAAACTACAGCTGTCTGTGTTGTAAGACCCTGGGTTTTGTGGATTGTGCAGGCAAATGCTAGCTTTACAGGAAACTGTCTGCGTACCGCTCCTTTAAACTTCAGACTCTCCTCTGCTCTCTCAATGTAAACCAGATCATCAGATGCTGCATTAGCACTGCGGTTGTGTCTCATAGGCTGCCGGTTGTCCATTCTGAGCCCCAGTTTAATTATGTGTCCATCATTTTCAGATCTCACCACCTTTATCAGTATACCAAAAGCACCATTGACCAAACCGTTTAGTGTGTCCAAGTTTCTGGTAAGCATCACTTGAGCTCCTTCAGCAACATTCAGGGTGTCGGGTAAATCATTTCGCCCACCTGTAAATGGTTTGTCTCTTCGTGCCATTCTGCCTGTACATTTATCCTTCTGGAAATCGTCTGCATTGATGATTATAATGTTTGAATGAAGCTTCTTGAGCGTATCTGTGTTGTGGGATTCAACATTCTTGTTGGTGGCATAAATGTGTAAGACCTCGATTGGACATTCTTCTGGTGCAGTCACAGCCTGTGACAACAAATCTCTGTCGCACTGAGAAAGCTCATCTGTCTTTTCTTTGACTCTAATCCTGTTCAGCATCTCTGCAAAGGCAACATCATCTTTCTGACGCATGATCTCGGTTAGAGTGATCATCTGAAAATGTTCCTGCCAAAGGTCAATCTGTTCTGGATCATAAACACAGAGAGGTTTAGACTGTCGCACTGGTGGCAGCTGGTAAAAATCTCCAACAGCTAAAACTGACATTCCACCAAAAGGTCTCTGAGTGCCTTTGATTTGTTTCAGTCTTGCATCCACATAAGCAAAAAGGGGTTTTGAAACCATTGAAATCTCATCAATAACAATAATTTCAGCATTTATAAGCTCAGATCTGACTTCATCCAGTTGGTTACCAAGTCCTTGAATGGGTGGTTTCAGACTCCTGGGTAGTTTCAGTAGAGAATGTAACGTAGAGCCACTGATAGAAAAAGCTGCTGTCCCGGTAAATGAAGTCAGTAAAACAGTTGGATTTGATATGTCAGCTTCTTCTGCATTAGCAGGCAGTCTGCTCAGGATCTTTGATGCTTCAGAGTGAATACATTTAATCAGATGTGACTTTCCAGTTCCTGCACCACCGTTGACATACAAGAAAAATGGATCTGGGTTCAAACCACACCAATACACCAGTCTCTTATGGCATAGAACACGCAGGCCTGCTTCTGGTTCAGATTCTGATACATTACACGTACCACAGCTGGATCGACTGCAGGTTGTTCTCTGATGGCTCTGATCTCTGTTACAGCATCAGACTGACGACTGTAGTCTGGAACATTCTCCTGTTCGTTCTCATCATCAGAATGTCTCTCAGGAAGATTCTCATCACATTGCAACCTCACAACTTCAGATTCAGGAGCAAGATTGCACCATTCATCAATCACAACATCCCTATTTTGTTCAAACTCTTCCAGTGCACTCTCAATATCCTCAGAGTTCTTCTCATACTTGTCTTTATTTCTCTTCACAACCCTTTTCACAGACTCACTGTGGTCTGAACATGGAAGTCGCACAAAACCTGAGTTGTAGAAGGACTGATAGGTTTGGAATCCTTGTGGTTTCAGTTCCTGCTCTGATCTGTGTGGAAGGTAAAGTCTCAACAGTCGTCCATAATATTGCTCAGGATCTTTTTCCTGTGAGCAGTGGTAATACCTGATTATAGCTGGTTTATCATTCTTTCGCCTTTGTACAAATCCAAGCTGGTTTAGAAGAGGAAGCACATCTTTTCCTTCATTTGGACCACTCACCAACCGGCACAAGGCAGCAAAATCAGCCAGTGACATTTCCTCATATTCTGGTGTCTCAGGTCTGCATTTGTATTTATCACTCAAACTTGTCATCCAAATATTACAGCTGTCGTGTGTTGTGGTTTCCAGGTAGCTCATCGGGCGACTCATTTTTACCGGGTTATCATCTGTTGGTACAAATACAACACTGCGGGAACATTTTTTCATTTTTAGGCCACAGACTCGAGTCACACACTCCTGTGCGCTGATTTCTCTCTTTTTTGAATAAGCCTGCATCACAGCTCTCATTTCATCACATTCATTGACCGTGTTCTTATCAGAGTTGTCAATAACTGTCTTCAGGTATTCAGAGAGGCCAGATTCTTTCTTCGTTATATATTTACAGAGATATTCTATACATGAATAGGCATTCAAAATTAATGAGACATCTAAATTAGAGTTCCAGGCTTCAAGCAGGTCTGGGTTGTAATTGTTGATCCAACAGTCCTTTGGGTCACGTTTCAGAATAAGAGCTGTTTTCTTGTTTATGTCTTGGAGGCATTGTTCATACTCATTCAATGTCAAGTTGCATCGTGACAGAATCTGCTCTATGGTGAGGGAAGCAGCTTCAGGTTCCTTCAGCAGGTTCAACAAAGGTCTGAGTTTGGCTTTTGCAGCTTCAGTGTCTGAATCCTCATCCTTTCTCACAATCATTGTTCTTGTGGATGGTGGTTTTGGAAACCCAAATCTACAACCAGAGTTCACACTCTTAAAGCATGTTTTTGTGTGGTTTTTGCTGTGCTTTTGTAGTTCAGCGACTTTTTTGTGCAGTTCAGGTTGTTTTTCTGGATCAGGGAGTTGAGCTGAGATGTATCTGTCCACAAAGTCACAGACAGTTTGGTCATCATCCACATCTACTTCTACCTTTTCTCGAATCCACAGCAACATGTGTATATGCGGACTACCTCTGTGCTGGAACTCAACTCTGTAAAAGTAATCAATGATTTCACCAAGGGGCTGTGCAGGAGAAAAAGGCAGCAGCAGAGAAAGTGACAAAGAACTGAGGTGTTCCTATTTGACGGACCATACTAAATAGATCTTTGGTAGTTTTCTGCCAGTAAGCTGGAGGTCCTCTGAGTAGCTGCATAAATCTGATTGCATCTTTATTTCTTACCAGCTTCTCTACTTCTGTCTTACTTTGTAACATTCCTGATGTGATTTTGCGTCCATCTTTGGTCATAGTTTTACCTTTCCTTAGCTGTATTGTCATGCTGGAATTAGCCAGGTGTATTTCAGTGACAAACTGTGAGAAAAACAGGTAATTTGTATCTTTAGCAAATCTTGCATCAATGTTGAAAAGCCTTGACTTGAAGTAAGCACTTGGTGTGAGTTTAAGACGTCTCTTTTCATCCAGTGTATTCTGACCAGTAGGAAACTGCACAGGAAATGCCATGGCTTCCAAATGAGGAGTTCTGAAGAAGCTAACAGGATTGTTTCTTTCTGCAGGAGCCACACAATATGTGTTATCAGTGAAACAGAGAATCTCTTCTGAAATGTCTACAGGCTGCAGGCAACTTTCTAGAGCAAAACCTCCATTGTTCAAATCACTTTCTGGTTCCCCTGGATTTTGTTCTTCTGGTTGTCCATCACAGGATTGCATATCAATATCTTGTTCACTTTCAGACTCAGTTTCACACAAAAGGGCATCTTTTTCATAGTTGTCAATTTCCATTAAATCTGCTTCATTAAAATCATCACTTGCCATGCTGGCTTCATCACTGCTGTCATCATCAGGTAACGTTGGATCACAAAGCAATGCATCATCTCTGATAACAACATCTGTGTACTGTGGATGAATCTGTTTGAGTTTACGCAGGGCTTGGATCAGTTTAGACCAGGTGACAGTCTGGAACAGCTGATGGCCTTTGTAGCACAGTCGTCTTTTAACCCTCATGCTCCCCTTCGGGGCAGCCCCAGACCCCGGGGGTCTCAGAGTACCCCACCCTCAGTAGAGACCGGTGAATGAAAATGTTAACCCTCATGCTTCCCTTCGGGGCAGCCCCAGACCCCGGGGGTCCCAGAGTACCCCAACCTCAGTAGAGACCGGTGAATGAAAATGTTAAAAAAAACCAGAATGATCATTTGGGGTCGAAGAGTGCCCCAGAGCGATTCTAATGGGTTCGTCAGGGGATCGGGAAAGAAAACGTAGCACTTGGGGACCACGCACAGAAGCTGCTGTGGCACCATGGGGGTCATTGATACCCCAGTACATGAAAATGAAGCATAATCACAATAATAATAATAATAATGATAATAATAATAATAATAATAATAATAATAATAATAATAATAATAATAATGAGAAGAAGAAGAAGAAGAAGAATACAACACACAGATGCTTCTGAGTTTTATTTTATTTTATTTGAAATTACACTCACGATACAACTGAGGCAATCTGGAAGGCAAAATAAAAGTCAACAACGGGGTTGAATCAGCCTTTCAAGACAAACGAATCTCAGTAGATATGTCAAGAACAGGTTTACATGAAAAAAAAAGAAGGTTTACATTAAAAAAATATCAACAAACTGTCCGTGTTTCAGGTGCTCGGTGCTGTACAGCGCCTCTGGTGGCTGTGAATACATGATATAAATCTCACCGTAGGATGCGTGCATTGAAAGAATCAGCCTTTTGTTACAAACGAATCTCAGTAATCTCCTTTGTAACACTCTGTGACCAGCCGCAGCTGGCCGATTTTCACCACATCCTCTCCCACCAGTTTGTCGCCCTCTGCCTCTTTTCTGAGACAGCTGTCGGTGAGAGACTCGGGCGAAACGTCCTCTTTGAAAGCGTACGCATCCCCCAGGATGGTGTTTCCGGACGCACTCTTTCTCGAGCCTGTTTTACCGACCAGAAGTAGTCTCAGTTCTTCACGGGTCGCAGAGCCTGCGGGGTTGGGGAAACGATGGTTACATTTGAATCATTCTAGAAAAAAACAAAACAAAACATGAAACACTACGTTACACTAGGCTATTCTTTTGTTATCTTTGTATCGATGTTGACAGCAAGCAGTTTGTCTACATAAAGCGAGTACCACAAGCAGCACACAACCCTGGGATTGCACTTTACCTTTGTATCGATGATGACAGCCAGCAGTTTGCCCATGTAACGCGAGTAGCACAAGCAGCACACGTCCCTGAATCCGGCCTTTGGTCGCCAACATTTTCAGTAAGCTAAGAAAAGGAGAAAGGAAAAAGAGGTGAAATTAAGGCACATTCAGGGAAACTCTTTCAGATCAGATTACCAAGTTAAACCACACTGAAAATACGCGTTGAATAAACCATGACCCCAAACTGGTCGGTTGTCCCACGTGTTTCCCCGTAGCTACTCCGGGCGCGCACACAATGAGCCATGGTTTCGCAACGCAGGCGTAGCAACAACCTCCTTCTCCTCCTCACTGCCTCCTGTGTGTGTGTGTGTGTGTGTCTGTGTAGGAGGTACTGGGTTCCTCAAAGATGGTGGTGTTCGCGTAACCCGCCCTCCGCAGACCTAAGCGTACGCTACCGAGGCACTTGAGAACGATGTAGAGGGAGCAAGGATGAGGAGGAGGCAAGGAGTGTCTGAAGTGTATGTGTGTGTGTGTGTGTGTGTGTGTGTGTCTGTGTAGGAGGTACTGGGTTCCTCAAAGATGGTGGTGTTCGCGAAACCGGCCATCCGCAGGCCTAAGCGTACGCTCACGAGGAGCATAAACGGAGGGCCATGTTCACGTAATGGGTAGGCCAAACGGCTGCTCTTTCACTAGCGAGGCACTTGAGAACAATGAGAGGGAGCAAGGAGGAGGAGGAGACACGGAGAGCCCGAGGTCCAACTGGAGGGCGGTGTTCACGTAATAGGCAGGCAAAACAGCTTCGCTTTCACTAGCGAGGCACTTGAGAACGATGTAGAGGGAGCAAGGAGGACGAGGAGCAATGGAGAGCCCGAGGTCCAACTGGAGGGCAGTGTTCGCGTAATAGGAAGGCCAAACAGCTTCTCTTTCA
The DNA here is from genome assembly GCF_036321145.2 of Pelmatolapia mariae. Taxonomy (NCBI): domain Eukaryota; kingdom Metazoa; phylum Chordata; class Actinopteri; order Cichliformes; family Cichlidae; genus Pelmatolapia; species Pelmatolapia mariae. The sequence continues at coordinate 3,744,989 of NC_086246.1, forward strand.
CTAGCGAGGCGCATGAGAACGAAGGAGAAGGAGCAAGGAGGACGAGGAGCAACGGAGATCCCGAGGTCCTCACCGAAGGGGGTGTTCGCGAAACCGGCCCTCCGCAGACATAAGCGTACGCTAGCGAGGAGCATAAACGGAGGGCGGTGTTCGCGTAATGGGCAGGCCAAACAGCTGCGCTTTTACTAGCGAGGCACTTGAGAATGATGGAGAGGGAGCGAGGAGGACGAGGAGGCATGGAGAGCCCGAGGTCCAACTGGAGGGCAGTGTTCGCGTAATAGGCAGGCCAAACAGCTTCTCTTTCACTAGCGAAGGGCATGAGAACAAAGGAGAGGGAGCAGGGAGGACGAGGAGCAAAGGAGATCCAGAGGTCCTCACCGAAGGCGGTGTTCGAGAAACCGGCCCTCCGCAGACACAAGCGTACGCTAGCGAGGAGCATAAACGGAGGGCGGTGTTCGCGTAATAGGAAGGCCAAACAGCTTCTCTTTTACTAGCGAGGCGCTTGAGAACGATGTAGAGGGAGCGAGGAGGACGAGGAGCAACGGAGAGCCCGAGATCCAACTGGAGGGCGGTGTTCGCGTAATAGGAAGGCCAAACAGCTTCTCTATCACTAGCGAAGTGCATGAGAACGAAGGAGAAGGAGCAAGGAGGACGAGGAACAACGGAGGGCCCGAGGTCCAACTAGAGGGCGGTGTTCGCGAAACCGGCCATCCGCAGACCTAAGCGTACGCTCGCGAGGAGCATAAACGGAGGGCGGTGTTCGCGTAATGGGCAGGCCAAACAGCTGAGCTTTCACTAGCGAGGCGCTTGAGAAGGATGTAGAGGGAGCAAGGAGGACGAGGAGCAACGGAGAGCCCGAGGTCCAACTGGAGGGCGGTGTTCGCGTAATAGGCCCTCCGCAGACCTCAGCCTACTCTCGCGAGGAGCATAAACCGAGGGCGGTGTTCGTGTACTAGGCAGGCCAAACAGCTTCTCTTTCACTAGCGAGGCGCATGAGAACGAAGGAGAAGGAGCAAGGAGGACGCGGAGCAACGGAGATCCCGAGGTCCTCACCGAAGGGGGTGTTCGCGAAACCGGCCCTCCGCAGACATAAGCGTATGCTAGCGAGGAGCATAAACAGAGGGCGGTGTTCGCGTAATGGGCAGGCCAAAAAGCTGCGCTTTCACTAGTGAGGTACTTGAGAATGATGGAGAGAAAGCAAGGAGGACACGGAGGCACGGAAAGCCCGAGGTCCTCACCGAAGGGGGGTGTTCGCGAAACCGGCCCTCCGGAGACCTAAGCGTACGGTAGCGAGGAGCATCTGAATGATGTAGAGGGAGCAAGGATGAGGAGGAGGCAAGGAGTGTCTGAAGTCCAAACGGAGGATGGTGTTCGCGTAATAGGCAAGCCAAACAGCTGCTCTTTCACTAGCGAGGCACTTGAGAGTAATGTAGAAGGGGCAAGGAAGACGGGGAGCAACGGAGATCCCAAGGTCTTCACCGAAGAGGGTGTTCGCGAAACCCACCCTCTGCAAACCTAAGCGTACTCTAGCGAGGCGCAGGAGAACGATGGAGAAGGAGCAAGGCAGACGAGGAGCAACGGAGAGCCCGAGGTCCTCACTCAGGCCCATTTACGCGTAACCCAAGGCCCATCTGGCAAAGCGCTCACCTGCGAGGAGCAGGAGAATGGAACAGAAGGAGGTCGCAGGACTAGGAGGCAAAGAGAGTCCGAGGTCCTCACTTAGGCCGGTTTACGCGAACACTGCCGAGAAGGAGACCACGATGATGATGATGATGATGATGATGTGAAGTTGAGAGTTGTTTCCTCCGGCGGTTCGGGGTCCCTCCGGACCCCAGTGTTTGCCATCGTAACTTACGAATGGCGGTTCGGGGTCCCTCCAGACCCCAGTGTTTGCAATCGCAACTTACGAATGTGTATTGGGGTTGCGAAATACCCCATCGTGGGTACGCTTTGACCCCATAGTAATCGTGGAGTAGAGAACATCCCTGCTCCTCTCGAAGGCCGTTTTACGCGTAACCCGAGGCCCATCCGGCTAAGCGCTCGCCTGTGAGGAGCAGGAGAACGGAACAGAAGGAGGAATGAGGACTTGGAAGCAGGGAGAGTTCGAGGTCCTCAATTAGGCGCGTTTACGCGAACACTGCCGAGAAGGAGACGATGATGATGATGTGAAGTTGAGAGCTGTTTCCTCCGGCGGTTCGGGGGCCCTCCGGACCCCAGTGTTTGCCATCGTAACTTACGAATGGCGGTTCGGGGTCCCTCCAGACCCCAGTGTTTGCAATCGCAACTTACGAATGTGTATTGGGGTTGCAAAATACCCCATCGTGGGTGCGCTTTGACCCCATAGTAATCGTGGAGTAGAGAACATCCCTGCTCCTCTCGAAGGCCGGTTTACGCATAACCCGAGGCCCATCCGGCTAAACGCTCCCCTGTGACGCGCAGGAGAACGGAACAGAAGGAGGAAGGAGGACTTGGAGGCAGGGAGAGTCCGAAGTCCTCACTTAGGGACGTTTACGCGAACACTGCCGAGAAAGAGACGACGATGATGATGATGGTGTGAAGTTGAGAGTTGTTTCCTCCGGCGGTTTGGGGTCCCTCCGGACCCCAGTGTTTGCCATCGTAACTTACGAATGGCGGTTCGGGGTCCCTCCAGACCCCAGTGTTTGCAATCGTAACTTACGAATGTGTATTGGGGTTGCAAAATACCTCATCGTGGGTACGCTTTGACCCCATAGTAATCGTGGAGTAGAGAACATCCCTGCTCCTCTCGAAGGCCGGTTTACGCATAGCCCGAGGCCCATCCGGCTAAACGCTCCCCTGTGACGAGCAGGAGAACGGAACAGAAGGAGGAAGGAGGACTTGGAGGCAGGGAGAGTCTGAGGTCCTCACTCAGGCCCATTTACGCGAACACTGCCGAGAAGGAGACGACGATGATGATGATGATGATGATGATGATAATGATGATGTAAAGTTGAGAGTTGTTTCCTCCGGCGGTTCGGGGTCCCTCCGGACCCCAGTGTTTGCCATCGTAACTTACGAATGGCGGTTCGGGGTCCCTCCATACCCCAGTGTTTGCCATCGTAACTTACGAATGTGTATTGGGGTTGCGAAATACCCAATCGTGGGTACGCTTTGACCCCATAGTAATCATGGAGTAGAGAACATCCGTGCTGCTCTCGAAGGCCGTTTTACACGTAACCCGAGGCCCATCCGCCTAAACGCTCCCCTGTGAGGAGCAGGAGAACGGAACAGAAGGAGGAATGAGGACGTGGAGGCAGGGAGAGTCCGAGGTCCTCACTTAGGCCCGTTTACGCGAACACTGCCGAGAAGGAGACGACGATAATGACGATGATGATGATGATGATGTGAAGTTGAGAGTTGTTTCCCACGGTGGTTCGTGGTCCCTCCGGACGCCAGTGTTTGCCATCGTAACTTACGAATGGCGGTTCGGGGTCCCTCCAGACCCCAGTGTTTTCAATCGTAACTTACGAATGTGTATTGGGGTTGCGAAATACCCCATCGTGGGTACGCTTTGACCCCATAGTAAACGTGGAGTAGAGAACATCCCTGCTCCTCTCGAAGGCCGGTTTACACCTAACCCGAGGCCCATCACGCTAAGCGCTCGCCTGTGAGGAGCAGGAGAACGGAGCAGCAGGAGGAAGGAGGACTTGGAGGCAGGGAGAGTCCGAGGTCCTCACTTAGGGCCGTTTTCGTGTAACCTTGAACCCATCCGGCTAGGCGCTCGCCTGCGAGGAGGAGGAGAACGGAGCAGAAGGAGGAAGGAGGACGCTGAGGCAGGGAGAGTCCGAGGTCCTCACTGAGATCCGTTTATGCGAACACTGTCGAAAACGAGACGATGATGTTTACGCGTAACCCGGGGCCCACCAGCTAGGCGCTTGCCTGCGAGGAGCAGGAGAACGGAACAGAAGGAGGTAGGAGGACCAGGAGGCAGGGAGAGTTCAAGTTCCCCGCTTAGGCCGGTTTACGCGTAACCCGGGGCCCATCCAGCTAACTGCTCGCCTTCGAGGAGCAGGAGAACAGAGCAGCAGGAGGTAGGAGGATAAGGATACAGGGGGAGTCCGAGGTCCTCATGGAAGCCGGTTTACGCGAACACTGCCCTCTGCAAAGCTAAGCGTCGGACAGCGAGGCGCAGGAGAACCGAGGAGAAGGAGAAAGGAGGATGCTGAGACAGGGGGAGTCCGAGGTCCTTGCTTAGGTCGCTTTACGCGAACACAACCGAGAAGGAGAAGATGATGATGATGATGATGATGATGATGATGTGAAGTTGAGAGTTGTTTCCTCCGGCCGTTCGGGGTCCCTCCAGACCGCAGTGTTTGCCATCGTAACTTACAAATGTGCATTGAGGTTGCGAAATACCCCATGGTGGGTACACTTTGACCACTTAGTAATCGCGGAGTAGAAAGCACCCCCGGTCCTCACTTAGGCCCGTTTACGCGAACACTGCTGAAAACGAGACGATGATGATGATGATGTGAAGTTGAGAGTTGTTTCCTCCGGCCGTTCGGGGTCCCTCCAGACCGCAGTGTTTGCCATCGTAACTTACAAATGTGCATTGAGGTTGCGAAATACCCCATGGTGGGTACACTTTGACCACTTAGTAATCGCGGAGTAGAAAGCACCCCCGGTCCTCACTTAGGCCCGTTTACACGAAAACTGCAGAGAAGGAGACGATGATGATGATGATGATGATGATGATGATGTGAAGTTTAGAGTTGTTTCCTCCGGCCGTTCGGGGTCCCTCCAGACCGCAGTGTTTGCCATTGTAACTTACGAATGTGCATTGGGGTTGCGAAATACCCCATCGCGATTCCTAAAGGGTCACACATTATCCATGGAACACAGAGCGCCTGAGGTCCCCGCTTAGGCCTATTTACGCGTAACTCGGGGCCATCTGGCTATGCGCTCACCTGCGAGGCGCAGGAGAACGGAGCAGAAGGAGGAAAGAGGACAGGGAGTCAGAGAGAGTCCGAGGTCCTCACTTACAACGGTTTACGCGTAACCCGGGGCCCATTCAGCTAAGCGCTCGTCTGTGAGGAGCAGGAGAACAGAGCAGAAGGAGGAAGGAGGACGGGGAGGCAAGGAGAGTCCGAGGTCCTCACTTAGGCTGGTTTACGCGACCACTGCCAAGAAGGAGATGATCATGATGATGATGATGATGATGATGATGGGAAGTTGAGAGTTGTTTCCTCCGGCAGTTCGGGGTCCCTCCAGACCCCAGTGTTTGTCATTGTAACTTACGAATGTGCATTGGGGTTGCGAAATACCCCATCACCATTACTAAGGGGTCACAGAGTACCCACGGAACACAGAGCGCCCGAGGTCCTCACTGAGGCCGGTTTACGCGAACACTCTCGAGAAGGAGACGATGATGATGATGATGATGAAGATGATGATGTGAAGTTGAGAGTTGTTGCCTTGGCGCTTGGGGGTCCCTCCAGACCCCAAGGTTTGCCATCGTAACTTACCCGATCGATGGAGGGTTACAGCCGATTAGGTGCCTTTGTCCGACGCTGTGACGAGACCCGCTATAGCTGGGGGTCCACCTGACCCCCATCCGCCCCCACCCCGAGCCGGGGCCCTGTTTCGCGACGAGACCTGGGTCTGCGCTGCCGGGGTCTGCGTGACCCCCCCCTCCCTTTTGTTTTTTTTTTTTGGTCCAGGCCGCACAAGGGTTAAGCTTGATCCTCATTATCTGTGATTGGTTTCTGAGCCTAGGTAAACAGTCAACTGTTTGTTGGACCTCAGATGGTACACACACCACATTACCACGTATGAGTCTCTGTCTGCCCTTTGGAAGAGGAATAATCTTAGCAAATGGTATGCATTTGGCAATCAGATGTCTCTCCAGAATGTTAAGATCACACAGTTCAGCTGGAATATCCTGCAGTTCTAAACCATTGACAGCAGCAAGCCTTGGCATGCGTCCACTTTTGAGGGAACTGTGACACGTGTGACAGATATACTCCTTTTTTCTCTCAACAGGAAAGCTGCAGTGATCATTACATGCTTCATCACACATATGAACAAATTTACCAGTTAGACACTGCTGAGCTACAGTTTGGTGTTTTGAGTAATTTTCTCTTTTGCAGATTTTCACCTGATTAGGAAAAGAAGCTTTTAGACAAACAGTACAAACATAAGATGGTGCTGATTTAATGTTTGATCTGAAACGAGATATGGCCTCATTCATTAAACTGTTATCTGGATGACACTGTAAACTTTCAGCTGGTCGATGCATCTGACGATATTTTCTTTTTATATTCATTGCACATCTGATATTATGCATCTGTCTAAAAGAAAAAACGTTCCAATATTTTACTCTCATTCGTTCTCTCATATTCTCTTTGTGTTGTTGCTGAAATTGTCTCTCTTCTCCATAACGTTTAGTGCTGTAAGATAGTTTTTTCTTTTTAAATTCTTCACTTTCTTGATATAGTTTATATACATATGACCTCATGCAGGCTTTATGTTTCTCTCTGAATTCAACAGAACTTCCATATGTTCTTCTTATACGTTCTTTCTGCTTTTCTCGGAATATAGAAGACTCTCTATATGTTCTTCTCATACGTTCTTTCTGCTTTTCTCGGAATATAGAAGACTCTCTATATGTTCTTCTTAATCGTTCTTTCTGCTTTTCTCGGAATATAGAAGACTCTCTATACGTTCTCCTTAAACGTTCTTTCTGCTTTTCTCGGAATATAGAAGACTCTTTATATGTTCTCCTTATATGTTCTTTCTGCTTTTCTCGGATTATAGGATTGTCTTTGTATGTTCTTATTACACGTTCCCTTTTTTTCTCTCTAATTTTAGCACTTTCTCTATACAGCCTTTTCATTTGCTCCTTCTGTTTTTCCTTAAAATCATCTCTTTCTTTATAGATCTTTCTCAAATGTTCTGTCTGTTTCTCTCTATATGTAGCATTTAGTTTATACAGATTATTTTTGTACACTCTCTTCTTCTGTCTGTGATCTGGATCATTAGACTTTCTACTGGAATTTCTTTTCTTTGCCCTAAAGCTTTCATCACAACTGTACATCTCCTTTGTTTGTGGTAATTTCTGTTGGGCCAGTGACCTTCTCCTCATTTTTTGTGCTTCCTGTTTATCACGTTTCAAAATTTTATGTGGCAGTTCCTGTGTTGCCCTAGTTGAACAGGAGACAGTGTTTGAATCATTCTGAGGAACAGCATCTGATATTACATGAGTTTCTCTCACAGAAGATGCAGAGGTTTCTTTCTGTAAATAATCAGAAGGACGATTCTTGTGTTCAGTAGCAGCTGTCTCATCTGAATAATCCACTCTGGATAATGTCACTTCAGTGATTACAGTCTCCGTAACAGTTTTCCGTGTCTGCTCAGTGGTTGTTTGGGAATTTAATTCATGGACAGGTTCATTTAAAGCTACGGCTGGAACACTTGCAGCGGTTTGTCTGTATTTGGTGGTTTGATTAGCATCTCTTTGGTCAGCAGCGTTTTCACTGTGAAACTCGACAGGCTGTAGCTCATAAGTGCTGGTTGGTGCGATGCTAAACATTCGGTACAAGCATTTGATCCTGTCAATCATGTCGTTAAGACGTGTGAATTTTAACATAACTGCAGTTCCACCACTTACAGCTAGCGACAATGGCATTCCTGTAGACTTACGTGAGTGAGGGTCAAAATATGCGTATTCACCTGAAGTCAGCCTGCAAACTGCAATGACGTTTCCTCCCATGACTAGCAAAGCGTAGCGAACCACTGAAACCAAACACTGTAGTCCCTGTTCAAGACTCTGAAGATGATCTGTACCATCAAATGTGCCGTAAAGAGCAATCTGAGACATGTCCACTTGATACTCATGACTGCGGCTGGTGACCACTGAGGGAAGCTCATCAGTGGCTAGAAACACGCTGTTCACAAACCTCTTTCTGGCATCTGAATGCATGGCATGGCCTTTGTCCAACACATGGTTAAGATCTGCTCTCGTAATGAATTCATCCTCATGTAAGAATGACAGGAAAACCAAACTGTTCGCCATGCATTGCTGATTCCGGTACTTTCCATACTTAGGAGAGGCCTGGCTTCGGGACGCACAGATGCTACTCACTCGTGGACGAGTTTCACTGTTTGTAACCTGTACATGAGACGGTCCTGGAGCTTCTCCATAATGCTGCGTTTGCACAGTTACCTGGGGTTCAGTCTGGATTACCTGCTGTACTTTAGCATCTGGCACACATGCTGAGCGAACACCTCTCTTTACCACATCTGCATAAGACACTGCAGCTGTCTGAGCACTGCTCTGCACTTCTGGACTGGGAATACTTGTAGCGGACACCTTTACCTGCTCACCGGTCTGAGAAACATTTACCTGTTCTTTCTGCTTTTGCCATCTAAGCTTCTGGGACTGCGACCTTTGACCTTTTCTTGGCATTTTGTTGAAGTACAAACTGGAACTTATATGTATACACAATTGTAAACAAAAGTCAACTTGTAAACACTGAAAAACTAATGACTTTAATGACTATTAAATCAGAGATTTATCAGAATATAAAAGGCTGACTTAAATACAAACTCAATATAAAAGTTATTTAAAGTTCTTTGAAAACACTTTGGTCTGTTTTATTGTAACTTTTTTCAAAAACTGTATATTATTACTTCTATTTTTCTTTAACCAGACTGGATAACAAATAGGTCTATACTTCTGTAATGTAATATGCAGAATAAATCTCAACAATCAATCAACAGGCTATAATAAAACTCTTAACTTTTAAGTAGACTGTGTAAATCTTTCAGATATTTAAAATTTAAAGCAAATATGAGCTGTGATGGTGAGGTGATCAGATGACAGGCGATGGGGATTCTTCAGCTGGTTGTTCTGCAGCAGTCAGGAAACAGGAAGTCTGGGTTCTCAGGAGAGCCTCTAGATGACAATTGTAACTGAACACTTACACTGAGTGACAAAAAAGGGTTTGTCCTTAATAGTATAAACTTGTAGTCAAATGTTATAACCAATGAAACAGACTTAAAAAATGTATTTGAATCAAATTTAATATTTATGTGAATATAAGAGTCTGAATTACAAAATAACCAGATTATCTTACTACAAATATATCTCAAAAAAGGTGTATATAAGTTTATATAATTTATCAAATTGGACTTGTAAGCCAAACTATCAGTGTTTATTTCAAAGTGTAATGCAAAATTAAAATGACAAATGTAGGGCTCTGTAAGTAGTTTCTACAGTGAGTTCTACTGTACTGTAATTGTATTACTGTAAATTCAACTTTTTACTTGTAATTTCCAGCAAAATGACTGGATGTGAGAGAGTTTAACGACAGGAAAGATGGAGCAGTGAGAGCGGAGATCTCTCAGAATTCTGAAAACAGATTGACGAAGTTCTGGTAACTTCAATTCCAAAAACTTAGATTCTGGTAAAACTTGATTTCAAGTCACAGGATTGCGTTTCAACTCAGGTTCAAGCTTGTCAAATTAGATAGAGCTCATGGCGGAGAAATGATAGAAGATAGAATGGCTTGTCAAAAAAGATGGAGCAGGGAGAGGGAGAGTGATAGGACAGACTGAATTGCTTGTTAATGATAGAGGGAGAGGGTTTCTGGAGCAGGTCACCTGTAAGACAGAAAGAAAGTGGATTTAGACACACTTCCAATAAACCTGGCTTTACCGTATTTTTCAGACTATAAGGCACATTTAAAAGCCTTTAATTTTCTCAAAAATAGACAGTGCACCTTATATATGGTTGCGCTTACTGATTTCAAACCAATTCTATGTGGTACACAGCACTCAAAAATCTGACAAATGTTTTAGTATGTCTTTGGTAAGCTACAAAGCAGCACCACTTGATGTATTGTCGGAGCATGGCTACCATAGTCAGCACCCTCATAGAGTAATTCATACTGTGCTTAGACATAATATGGTGTGTGTGTGTGTGTATAAGGGCCTGGCACCTGTTGAGAGCCATGCTTATGAAGCAGATTTCAAACTGATCAATCCACATTCATCAATACACAAATCCTGAAAAGTGAATGCATTGTTCTGTATTTTATGTCTTACAACTGAACAATGTTGAGAGTTATTGTAAATGAGTTGAATAAAGTTTGACTTATCTGTTTTGTTTGACTTGATGTGCCTTAGAATTTAGTGCACCTTACAGTCCAAAAAATACAGAACATGTATATCATTACACACTGAAGAGTTGTACAGCACATTATTAGATTCAACTGAATGAAAATGTTTAACATAATGGTGGAACATTTCTAAGGACATTTTTGCATTCTATTAACAAAAACAAACAGAGTCTGTAAACCAAGATGTGGTGCTACAGTAACTTACTGTAAACATTATGTGGTCAAGCTAAACCCACACAATGAAGTTAGAGCAGACAGTTTCAGACCACCTGCTTTAAACACTTCACATGTACTCAACTCAAACTTATGACACATCACATGTTCCTAAATGCCCAAAGGTCTCAAGTTCCCGTTTCTGTGTGTACTTACCTGGTACAACAGTATATCATAATGTCTGGGGAGCCGTTAACATAAAAGTAAAAAATAATTTACTCAGTATGACTTTTGGCAAAATGAAAAATTTGGAGACAGATGACTCCTATACAGCAGTTTGTACATATTTCAGTCAAATATGGGGCATGTTTAATACACACCCCGCTAAATCTATAATAAACTTAGCATGGCCGATATTAGGGCCTAATTAAAAATGTAGTATGATGATAAGCGAGATCTGTAAGTCTGGAAATGTTTACATAGACTTTTCTAGGATTTGATGACTTTTGATGATCACCAATAGCTGTGCTCACTCACTGCACTACACTGAATCTCCTATAATGAGAAACATTTCCCAGCACTGCACCTCAGACAAACCTTTACTTACCAGACTTGAGACGATCAGATCAGCAGTCTAGAGAAAGGAAACAATTCATCAGATCACTGTTTGATGATTCAGACTGTAGAGCCTCTTCACACACAATCCAAATGACTGTGACACAAATTAACTAGTAAAATCCTCAATTACTTTACTTTTTTAAGTTCACTGTAGTGTAAAGAGGAGATAATTGAACTGCAGGGTCTCACATGGCTTTAGCATGTGTAATAAAAGCATTATTACTACAGGCACCAATATTTGTTGGCACAAGTGCAGGATACACCAAATATTTCCTACACAGAAGCCTTGTGGCTCCAACATTTTCTACAACAGGTCAGTTTTAATAAAGTGTGAAAAACCAAAACTTTTAATGTCCTTTCAGGTTAAAAACATTAAATAAAAAGTAATTATTTAAATCAGAAGCAACAGAAAACCTCATCATGTTTTGGTTAGTCTGATATAAATATGCAAATCCTAAAATACATATAAATATTGACATGTTACCATAACAGACTTGCACCATGTTTTGTGATTAAAATGAAATGTCTTAAAATATTACACTACAAAGTCCTTTCATTGTACCAGTTGCTAGGAATATTTATGTATGTTGCAATGTCCCTTTTTGGCAACATTTCTATTTAATTTTAAAACATATTATGTTCACTAAATAAGTAATAAACCAATTAGACACACTGGCTGTAATGTACCTAACAATGTCCACTCACACCTCTGGTTCTCTTCGTTTTTATTATTGCTTAACTGTTAAAGCTATTACTTATACCGAGTCAGGCAAAATACTTCTACAGTGTTCTGACTTTAATGTAATACATCAGCAGAATTTGAGAGACAATATAAATCAATACCTGTGCAGCTCTTAGGTGTTTGAGCAACCACTTATACTGACTCCCCTAAAACACTTTCATTGTTTTGTCTGCTACTTAAATCCACAAACATAAGGAGAAAATGAACACCTGGATAAAGACATCTGACATTTAGCTATGTTTGGATTTGATGAGCCATAAGAAATTTAAATCATACATAAATGAGCTTTTAAACTTCAGGGACATTTTCAGGGACAGTCAGCGGCCCTGTGTGGGGGCTTTGCTGCTACAGGTCACAAATCCTGTGTTTTTGCCAATCAGTAAATGGAAACATATCACAAAAGGTCAAACTACTGTATGCAAGTCGTCAAACGTGCTACGCAATGCCAGGTTCATACTGCTTCAGTTACAATCACTGTTTACTTACCAGCAAAGGCAAAACCAAAGATCTCTTTCACTCTGTGTAACAAAAGACAAAGCACAAAAATACAGAATGAGACAAATCAGATCAGCATCAGAGTCAATACTACATCACTCTGTGTAGTCCAAAAGATTCAGTACACTTATTTGTTTACCACAGCTGGAATATAAACAACTCACCTCTTTTTTCTACACCTTATTAGAGATTACTGCCTTCATTAAGGTAAAATTTGGTTTCATCCATTTGTAATAAGCCACACAAGTTTCTCAGTTATGTGATAGCTCTATTAGTTTGGTGCTATTAGATAACACAGTAGATTTAATAAGCAATGATTTGCTACACCTAGCACTGCACACTTTATCAAATTGTGACATCACAATTTAAAAGCATGAGCAAACATAAATGAAAGCCCGGGTGATATATTTGTAGGCTTCAACATTTGAGTTGGTCTGCATTCAAATTCTTTCCCAAAATATTATCACCTGCACACAGTGTCATTTAGTTTAATTTAATATGTTGTTGTTTTAAATATCTACATATCATATTAATAATATTAATGGTGCACTGCTGCATTTTATTTATTTGAAGGTGGCCTTTTTGTATGTCATCAATTTTTCACAAAGTGAGAAGTTAAACAGAGCTGCAGGTGTAGGTAGGTTTTACTTAAAAACCAACCAACCTGCACAAACAAGTGTTTGTTAAATACTTCTTAAAATTTAACTAAAAAACTAAAATTGATTAATTAAAAAAACTTCTTGTTAAGAAATGTTATTATTCTTATATTATGTGTTTTATCCTCTCTCTCTCTCCCTTCTGTTAATTAACCCGCACAGGCACGTGAATCTTTTTCTCCCGGCCTTCAGTCAGAGGCAGTAAAATGGCTCCTTTGAAGTTGCCGACCCTGCTGCTTCAGCAGTTAATCAGTGGTTCTAAAATGGCGGCTCATTACCTTATAACCTAAAGAATGAGGCCGTTTTAACTGACTGATTTATGAAGAGGAGAACTAACTTCAGCTTCCCTAAGAGACTCAGAAACACCAATACACCGATTGAACCAGATACAACACAATAACTGTATTAAACAATCAAATGAACCATATTAATTTCACACTAGGCCTATAGGAGCTAGGCTAGGGGTTAGCGCTTAGGTTGTTAGGGCTAGCATGCTAAACACTCCTTTTAAATACAAAAATTACAACGTTTCACTAAAAAAACAGCCATTGTGTTACTTTAACATGACTTATACTTCGACTGGCTTTATAAGTCACTAACAACAACTGGATAAATCACTCAAACAGCTTATAGACATTTTATTTCAGAGAAGAGAGACAGAGAAGCAGGCTTACCGGCAGGGATCGAGCAGAGAGTGGGCGGAGCTTCAGGAGTCAGCCGTAGACGTAAAAAAGAGGCATTCACGGGTAGTGGGAAACTTCGCCATTACACAAAATTGGCATTGAAAACGTGAAAAATATATGTACATTTAAGTATTAATATGCTAGATTTTATTGCAACAAAAAACAACTAGCAGAAATTTAATTCTATAAGTTTAATAAATGTTTCAAACAGGATTCTTTGAATTTGAAATAATGGTTAAAAGACATAAATAAACATAAGGTCATTATGTTAAAATGTACTGTGTTATGATAGATTTATTTAACTGACTGCAGAAATAAGAAGAGTTTTCTTCCGAAAACCAACACCAAGGAGCTGGTGTTGGTGATCGCCTAATCATCCTCACAGGACAGTAGGAGCTGCAGAGGCTCACCTCACTGCACTGCAGGAATCAGAGGTTCAGGAGGTCCTTTAACCCCACTGCCATAAGACTTTTTAACAGTGACTCCTGACATGTTCATTGCACATTTGTTTCGTTTATTCTAATACATATTGGTTGTAATCATATGAATTCTGACCTAAATGGACTTGCAACCACTTGTTCACCCCTGCTACAGTGAGGTAAAGCTGTGGCTGTCTCCAACAAGACTCTTCAGTGAAGGTTTTAAAGACAACCATCTAAACTATAGCCTTAACAGTTACACTTTGTGAAACCACATGTTAATGTAAAAATCATATTTGTAAGAAAAATCGGTTTCATAGAGTGTAAACCTGTTAATACACAAAGACTTGTTCTCAACTATCAGTAATTAGTGCAGGGGTGGCTTTTACACACACACACACACACACACACACACACACACATACACACACACACACACACACACACACACACACATACGGGTGTATGTGGTATGGCGGGACTATACTACGTCAATCCGCCCGGCGGTGGTTTACGGGGACTACCGTTTCCAGAGGACTTAGAGCCAAGGGAGCGAGGTTAAAGTGTTCGAAAAAATCTGAAAAAAATTTGGGTCACTTCAGACCTAATACACTCCCTATAGAAGTCTAGATACACTTATACACACCAACCAGACTCTATTGTGTTTTGTGGAGACATTGTCCACTTGACAACGATGTGTTTTATGAGGTCCACAAAAACCAATATCGGGACTTTAAAGGGACAATGATGTCATTATTAAATAGCTCATCATTACCATGAATACACATCTGACAGGACACAGGATTACTGGGACATCATTTTATTAGTGTTCTTGGATCTGAACATTAATTTTAACCATAAAATTAATGGATCTGAACATTAATTTTAACCATAAATAAAAAAGAAATCTAACCCTAACCCTAACCCTATGGACAAAAATGCCCACGCTAACCACAGAAATATAAAAATATAGAAGTTTAAAGGTAAATATTAAGGGGAGAAAATATGCATTTATATTTTTTTATTTTAAATATAACCTGTCAAAAAAAATATATTAAAATAAGAACCTGTCAAAAAAACTAAATAAATTAAATAAAAAAATTATGAAATACAAACTACTTCTGTAATTAACAAGAACTTTTTTTTAAACAGAACATCAGGCAGCCTGCTGCACAATAACTCAGTTTTAACAACAGTTTGGCCATCTGACCAAGATGTAAAACCACATCTGGCTAAACAGTTATTTTAGTTCATTTTTTTCTGCCTTTTTGCAGTTAATCCTCTGTTTCTTACAAAATCTCTTATGTTTTGAACTGTTCTTCCTGCCAACATCGGATCTTCTACCAATTTGCAATGACTGCATTCATTTTTGGTGGCCAGTTTCCCTTCGTTTATGTGGTCTTTAAAATGCCTCATCACTGCAGCAACCTCAGCCTTGGACCACATGTTTTTGGGAGCTCTTCGGGAATTGTGGGATTGAGCAGCATTTTTATCTGGAAGATATATAAAGTAGTAGTAGTTAAAACAAACAAACCAAACAAAAAAAAAACCCAAAAATCATTTGCTTGTAAAAAGAATGGATGCTACCCTGTCCTAACTTCTGAAATGTGTTGGTACCATCAATATCAAAACGAGCTAAAATTCTCTTTGAAAATTTATCAAATTTCTAAAATGAGACAACATTTAGTGTTCCACTGTGAATAAAAGACTGAATAAAAAGTTGAATAAAAGTCTCTTGATGCATGCTCAATCATCCAGGTAAGTAAATCCCAAAACGTTGATTCTGTTAATCTGGATGTAGCGTTTTCAGTGGGAGAAACATTTTGTCACTCATCCAAGTGACTTTTTGCCACCACTCTGCAGTTTGCCATATGTTGCAAAGTGATGAAACAATAGATGATGAACAATTCAAGAACCTTAAAGCACAAACATCTAAGTGACGAAACATTTCTCCCACTGAAAAAACTACGTTCAGATGAACAGAATCAACCTTTTTACTTACTTAACTGGATAATGAGAATGCATCATGCAAGCACCATAGTATGTCCCATGAAGTAGTCTGTAGACAGGCCTCACCCAGTCATTAAATTGTTTGTCAGCTATACAATTACCCTTGAGCTTCTGAGAATAATAGACTATGCATAATGGCTGTGCTGTGATGATTCCGTCAAATCCCTAGAATTAAAGCAGGAAGTCTACTTTAACACATATGGATATTGTTTGATTTTAAAATCCATTGTGGTGGTGTAGAGAGACAGAATTGCAATGCAATTACAAAGAACGTGTCCATAAGCTTAGAGAACCAACTGCACCCCTTACCTTCAGAGGGAGCAGCAGTCTCACTTGCTGCAGGCATTATGAGTGGTTCTTCATCTGCTGATTACACAATTTGATTAAGTTTTAATATTTGTAACAAACATTTTATCCACAGAAACCAAGCTAGTGGTAACTTACCACAATCTACAGTGTCTTGGAGCTGCGCTGTGTTTGTGGAATCAGCTACTGCATGTACAGGCTCACTGGTGCCACACGCCGACATTGTGAGTGCTGTGTCATCATCATCTGATTCACTCTCACTGTCCTTTGTTTCAGCATCACTTAATGCAATTTCATCTGAGAAATTGTGGGAAAAAAAACCCAACACAAACACAAACCCCCCAAAAAGCTCACATTAACAACGAGATGACAAAATACAGAACAAATACTGGAAATTATACTTTTTCCACAGTACATAGTTTTACTATTTAAGGCCACCACTCTGCAGTTTGCCAAATGTTGCAAAGTGATGAAACAACAGACTTCAAGAACCTTAAATCATGGAAATTTAACAGAATGGTCTGTGCTTTTAGGTTTTAATTCTGTTGATAAAGCATAATATTCAACTACTGCCCTAATATTTGCTCCTTTCAATACAAACCTTCAATTTCGATCTCATCCAGTGATTTCCCCTGGATCTGGGAAAGATGTCCTTTTTCCAGTGTTAAAAGCAGTTTGGAAATCTTGGCCAGCTGTGTTGTGGGAACTGGTAATCTGTAGAATTCGCGGTGAACGCGGATATCATGACCCAGGAAATCTGCAACCTGATCAAGTTCATTGTTTTTCAAATTAAGGACTTGTGAGAGTGTGGCAACATGTTTTCTGAGCTGTGTCGATCTTAGATACTCAGGGTGCTTTGCTCCACACTGGTGTGCATGAACACGCAAGGAGTCCATTCCTCTGTAATGACTCATTGATCGGGGTCTTGCAAAGAGGTAGATATTAGTGGCACAAATACCACAGTCAGGCCTCCTACTAACCAGTAGTGACAGAGCATCCAGCATGCTTGGTGTTAGCAGAACTGGAACATTTCTGTCCCTTTTTCCCATTATTTCTATTCTACAGAAATAGTTACAGAGTCTCTGTTCCATTTCTGAGAGCCCCATGGAAACATCTGTGTGGAGTGCCGTTTTGTCTCTTTCAAGAAAACTTTTGAGGCGCATCTTTGAAACCTCTCCAGAACGTCTTCGATTGAACACAATGATTTGTGAGAGTGTAACTTGTGCAAGTTGGGCATAATTCTGAGCTGTGGCTTCGTTCTCCAAGCTGCAAAAGGCACTTTCTGCAGATTTTTGAAGGTAGTGATGGAGAATCCGAACATCTTCTGTAAAGGGCAATGTTGATGGCTTGTTAAACTTTGCCTCACTCAATGTGTTCAAGGCACGGTGAGACACGATCTCGGACCATTTGGAGACATACAACTTCTTGAACGCATCAGTGGACTTGATTAGGGCTCCATCCTCTGTCATGAGGGCACGACAATGGATAATGTCAGACATTTTATGCAGTGTATGTCCCAGTTTCAGCGCAAGGCTTGGAGTTTTGTATGACAGTGTCTCTTCATCAAAACCTGAAACTTTCTTTACTGCTTGCACAACTCTCTGGAAGTTAGCAGGCTTAATAGCTTCTTCGATGTTATGCACTGAGAATTCTGTACGCAGACACAACAACAAACGTCCCGCTTCACGAAGCTTCTGTCGTATATAATCATACTTAGTAGGGTCTTGTCCATGTTTATTGTAGAGGGACTGGGCAAACTGAATAACAGTAAAGTCATTTCGCACAGCTGAGGCAATCTCATCTTGTTTCATAACAGCAAGAACCTTCCACACTCCACTTGACACCTGCGGATAACACTGAGACTCCAGAGTTAAAGCCAGGCCAAGTACTTTGGTTCTTCCAGGTTCTTTATCCGTGTCATCTTTTGGTTTGTTAGGACATCTGCGGACATGTCTCCAAAGATCCTTGCGAACATACATCCCTTGACAATAAAAGCAATGAGCAAACTTTCCCTCTACTGCTTTAATCTTGGGTCTTCTCTTCACTTTCAGTGGTCCCACTCCACCATGCAACACTGCAGCATTATGCTTAAAATTTCCCTTATTTCTCAATTTCTCTAACAGGCTTTTACGCTCGTTTGAGTCTCTAGGCAGGGAAAATGCATGCACAACATCAGGAGCTGTTTTGTGCGTTTTCAGGTGGCGGGAAATTTTAGCTTGTGGTTTGCCACAAAAATAGCAGTAATTTCTTTTACTTAAAGTCATTTTTTCTGATTCAGTTTCGCAAAGCTCACTTTTATCTTCTGGCTTGTCCTTTGTCAAGTTGTGGATTAAATTCGTTGAATCTGATTGTTCATGCGCTTTGGAGATGTCATCTTGGCATAGCAGACCTTTTGATGTGCTTGGCAATAATGAGATGTCTTCATCTGAATCTTCATCATATGACTCTGAATCTGGCACATATTCTTCTTCTGATATGCTGTGGTTGCCATCATCATCGCTTGATATTTGATCCAGAACTGAATGTGGCAATCCATCTTCCCCTGAATATTCAGAAATTTCTTCTTTCTGGAATGTAAGAATAAAAGTTATTTTAATTGATCAATACTTTAGACAGGTAAAAAAAATAAACTGAAAAAAAGTCAAGCCAAATATGAATGGGATACACACCTGTGTTGACTGGTGACAATTCTGATTTGACAATTTTGCAAGGCAGGATTTGTGCCAGACCCCTAAACAAACTGAAACACATTTTGATAGACTTCATTTAGCGTTCTATTTAAGTGAAGTAGTTTTTTGTCAAAGCATTGCAGTAATGTCAAATGCTGAAAAAAACCCAAAAAACAAACTGTTCACACTTAAGGATATTTTAATGACTACACATACACTGCTAACCCCCTCCCCCCCCAAAAGGACATCCCAGATGTGAATGAATGAATTATTCTTATTAAATACTTTGTTCTTCAGGTAGTTGAATGGCATGAAAGTGTGTAGTTGAATGTGTGTGGCCTCCAGATACCTGTATGACTTCCCTACAATGCCTGGGCATGCTCGGGATGAGGTGGCGGACGGTCTCCTGAAGGATCTCCTCCAAGACCCAGACTAAAGCATCCGCCAACCCCTGGACAGTTTGTGGTGGATGGAGTGAGACGCGATGTCCCAGATGTGCTCAATTGGATTCAGGTCTGGGGAACAGGCGGGCCAGTCCATAGCATCAATGCCTTTGTCATGGAGGAACTGCTGACATACTCCAGCCACATGAGGTCCAGTGTCATCTCGCATTAGGTGGACCCCAGGGCCAAACGCACTAGCATGTGGTCTCACAAAGTGTCCGAGGATCTCATCTTGTTACCTAATGACAGTCAGGCTCTCTGGCAGGCACAGAAATGCCACCCCACACCATTACTGACCCACTGCCAATATGATCATGCTGGAGGATGTTGCAGACAGCAGAACGTTCCCCACGGCATCTCCAGACTGTCACATGTGCTCAGTTTGAACCTCCTTTCAGCTGTGAGGAGCATAGGGTGCCAGTGCCGAAGTTGCCAAACTTTGTGTTTTCTGGCAAATGTCAAACGTCCTGCATGGTGTTGGGCTGCAAGCTCAATCCCCACCTGTGGACGCTGGACCCTCAAGCCATCTGACCATTTGAGCAGAAAGATGCACATTTGTGGCCTGTTTGAGGTCATTTTGCAAGGCTCCTCTTGTTCCTCCTTGCACAAAGGTGGAGGTAGCGGTCCTGCTGCTGGGTTGTTGCCCTCCTATGGCCTACTCCACATCCAGGTAACACCTCCATGCTCTGGACACTACACTAACAGACACAGCAAACCTTCTTGCCACAGCTCACATTGATGTGCTACACTAGATGAGCTGCACTACCTGAGCCACTTGTGTGGGTTGTAGACTCTGTCTCATGCTACCACTAAAATGAAATCACCACCAGCATTCAAAAGTGACCATAACATCAGCCAGAAAGCATAGGTGCTGAGAAGTGGTCTGTGGAGTTACATCGCATTGTTTAAGTGTTCCCTTTATTATTTTGAGCAGTTTATGTTATGGAATGGGGAATTGAGGACAATCCCAAGTATACCATTTTTACAAGGTCCTGCACCAAAGAGGTAATACTACATTTCTTTAATTAGATGTGACCACCCACTGATTAAAAAGGGAGCAGTGTTCATTTCAGCTAGTCTTAACTTGTTGAACTCTATTAATGCTTTTTACTATATACTGTACCTATTCACTAAGTGTCTCACCTTTGCACTTATAGCCAAGCCACTTGAGGGAGGAAACCGGTCCCACACACTGAATGCACTTGTCCAAAGATGATATTGTTGTGCACACCAGACGATGACTGTGACACTGTTAGCAAAATATTGCAACATTTACAGTCAGGTCCATAAATATTGGGACATCGACACAATTCTAACATTTTTGGCTCTATACACAACCACAATGGATTCCAAATGAAACGAACAAGATGTGCTTTAACTGCAGACTGCCAGCTTTTATTTGAGGGTATTTACATCCAAATCAGGTGAACAGTATAGGAATTATGACAGTTTGTATATGTGCCTCCCACTTCTTAAGGGACCAAAAGTAATGAGACAATTGGCTTCTCAGCTGTTCCATGGCCAGGTGTGTGTTATTCCCTCATTACCCCAATTACAATGAACAAATAAAAGGTCCAGAGTTCATTTCAAGTGTGCTGTTTGCTTTTTGAACCTGTTGCTGTCAACTGCCAGGATGAGATCCAAAGAGCTGTCACTACCAGTGAAGCAAGCCATCATTAGGCTGAAAAAAACAAAACAAACCCATCAGAGAGATTGCAAAAACATCAGGCGTGGCCAAAACAACTGTTTAGAACATTCCCAAAAAGAAGGAACGCAGTGGTGAGCTCAGCAACACCAAAAGACCCGGAAGACCACGGAACACAACTGTGGTGGATGACCAAAGAATCCTTTCCCTGGTGAAGAAAACACCCTTCACAACAGTTGGCCAGATCAAGGACACTCTCTAGGAGGTAGGTGTATGTGCGTCAGAGTCAACAATCAAGAGAAGACTCCACCAGTGTGAATACAGAGGGTTCACCACAAGATGTAAACCTTTGGTGAGCCCCAAAAACAGGCAGGCCAGATTAGAGTTTGCCAAATGACATCTGAAAAAACCGTCGCAGTTCTGGAACAACATCCTATGGACAGATGAGACCAACATCAACTTGTACCAGAGTGATGGGAAGAGAAGAGTATGGAGAAGGAAAGGAACTGCTCATGATCCTAAGCATACCACCTCATCAGTGAAGCATTGTGGTGGAAGTGTCATGGCGTGGGCATGTATGGCTGCCAGTGGAACTGGTTGGAACTGGTTCTCTTGTATTTATTGATGATGTGACTGCTGACAAAAGCAGCACAATGAATTCTGAAGTGTTTCGGGCAATATTATCTGCTCATATTCAGACAAATGCTTCAAAACTCATTGGACGGCGCTTCACAGTGCAGGTGGACAACAACCCAAAGCATACTGCAAAAGCAACCAAAGAGTTTTTGAAGGGAAAGAAGTGGACTGTTTTGCAATGGCCAAGTCAATGACCTGACCTGAATCCGATTGAGCATGTATTTCACTTGCTGAAGACAAAACTGAAGGGAAAATGCCCCAAGAACAAGCAGGAACTGAAGACTGTTGCAGTAGAGGCCTGGCAGAGCATCACCAGGGATGAAACCCGGCGTCTGGTGATGTCTATGTGTTCCAGACTTCAGGCTGTGATTGACTGTAAAGGATTTGCAACCAAGTATTAAAAAATGAATGTTTGATTTATGGTTCTTATTCTGTCCCATTACTTTTGGTCCCTCAAGAAGTGGGAGGCACATTTGCAAACTGTTGTAATTCCTACACCGTTCACCTGATTTGGATGTAAATACCCTCAAATAAAAGCTGACACTCTGCAGTTAAAGCATGTCTTGTTCGTTTCATTTGGAATCCATTGTGGTGGTGTATGGAGCCAAAAATGTTAGAATTGTGTCGATGTCCCAATATTTATGGACCTGACTGTATTTGTTTTGGACAGTTGGAAAGGTGAGGTGTTTTCAATTCAGTTGCAGATATCAACTAATACACTTCATCCCAGTATAAAATTTGAAGGCAATCAACCTCTTCACTTTTTTCTACTGGAACCATTTTACTGGGATTAGGGGAATTGATTCTTTCACTTTGTTGTTATCTAGAATAGTTAATTGAGTTAAAACACTGCAACTTCTTAAAAACGGCACATGCATTCTTATCTGTGTGGAGTGGGTCAGAGTAAAAAACAAAAAACCAAAAACAAAATTAAAAAAAACAATCCTTCCTTATTTGCTTATCCTTGCGGCTGGAACCTATTCCAAATATGATGGGTGTACAGTGCCTCTCACCCGAGTTGTATCTGGGAACTACAGATTCTGCCCAAAGACATGCAGTTAGTGGGGTTAGCTGGACTGGTAATTCTAAATTGCCCATAGGTGTGAGTGTGGTAGAGTCTGTCAGTGTGATACCCTGCGACAGCCTCTCACTCCAATTAACAACTGATTCCTTTGCAATCATCCATCCTCTTCCACTAGCAGGTTTGGGGCCTATACCAGCTACCATAGGGCAGTACAACCTGGACAGATCACCAGTTTAACATGGAAGGAGAAGCATTTGCATTCACACCAAAGGGCAGTTTTGAATCACCAGTTAACCTAACCCCATAAGCTACATCTTTGGACTGTGGGAAGAAGCCAGAGTACACAGCCAGAGAGAACCCATGCACTACAGCAGTAAAAAGTGCCTAAAACAAGTTAAGAAGTTGTATAGTACTATCTATCTTAATGTTCAAGCCTGAGTTTCAAACCATTTCAACATAGAAACAAAGCACATGCAGTCAGTTCTGCATGCTGTAGATGAAACTGTCAAAAAATAAGAGAAGACCCCTCCTAAAACCAGAGTGATGTCACCATGAAGCAAACTTTGACGGAGTCCCCCAATAACAGTGTGGTCCTCCTAAGTCACATTTGGGTGGTTAACACACACACACACTCAGATGCTATCCAGACTTGCACTTTGAAACAATGAAAAGGACCTACAAGCCACGGTCCATGTAAATCACATTACACCCAGGTGACTGCCAAACACACACACACACAGCATCCATAAAGAATGATGATAGATTAAATTATTAGTTCATTAAGTGGTACACTGGATTATATTTACCCTTTCAGGCTCTGGATGTTTCAGGTCCAGATCATTGTTTGGAATGCAGTTTGGTTGCGGCTTTAGGCAGCTCACAGTCTTCTGAATCTGGCTTGTCTCAGTCTTCGTGTGTAACAGATAGAAAATGAAGACAAAAGAACAGTAATCTGACAATTACTAAAAATGCATCATTCAAGAGGATGAATAAACCATTTCACTATCGGCAAATAGCATAAGGGACACATCGTGCATGAGAAACATTCATTAAAATCTGTCCTAGGTCAATGTTACCTCTTCAGAATCTTGCGCTGAAGAAGAATGCATGGCTTCTGAGCCTTGCTGAGGCATTTCTTCATCATGATCCTGCAACAAAGAAAAGATGGCACAAAGATTAGGCCAAGTGCTCTTCTTGCAACAGTACTGGGCAGGCCTGTGCTTCTGTTTTTAATTTGCATGTGTGGGGGGACCTTTCCACTCAAGTGTTTTCTTCTGAAAAAATACTGGCTACAATAATTAACAACTGGTTCCTTTGCAATCATCCATCCTCTTCCACTTATCCTTATCAGGATTGTGGGGTAGCAGGTTTGGGGCCTATACCAGCTACCATAGGGCAGTACAACCTGGACAGATCACCAGTTTAACATGGAAGGAGAAGCATTTGCATTCACACCAAAGGGCAGTTTTGAATCACCAGTTAACCTAACCCCATAAGCTACATCTTTGGACTGTGGGAAGAAGCCAGAGTACACAGCCAGAGAGAACCCATGCACTACAGCAGTAAAAAGTGCCTAAAACAAGTTAAGAAGTTGTATAGTACTATCTATCTTAATGTTCAAGCCTGAGTTTCAAACCATTTCAACATAGAAACAAAGCACATGCAGTCAGTTCTGCATGCTGTAGGTGAAACTGTCAAAAAATAAGAGAAGACCCCTCCTAAAACCAGAGTGATGTCACCATGAAGCAAACTTTGACGGAGTCCCCCAATAACAGTGTGGTCCTCCTAAGTCACATTTGGGTGGTTAACACACACACACACTCAGATGCTATCCAGACTTGCACTTTGAAACAATGAAAAGGACCTACAAGCCACGGTCCATGTAAATCACATTACACCCAGGTGACTGCCAAACACACACACACACAGCATCCATAAAGAATGATGATAGATTAAATTATTAGTTCATTAAGTGGTACACTGGATTATATTTACCCTTTCAGGCTCTGGATGTTTCAGGTCCAGGTCATTGTTTGGAATGCAGTTTGGTTGCGGCTTTAGGCAGCTCACAGTCTTCTGAATCTGGCTGGTCTCAGTCTTCGTGTGTAACAGATAGAAAATGAAAATACAGTGCATTTTTGAAGAGGTTTTTGAAACATTAAAGAAACTCTATGAGAATGATAAGTTTCAAGCTAATGTCTTTAAAATATTCACTGTCATGTATAGAGAATATAGAGAAAACTAGAAAGCGAAAATTTCAGAAGAAATTTTAAGTGTGCCTATGCCCCTGGTAATCAATGTAGTTTGCCATTCATACGGCTACAGAGAGCAAAACTCAGCAGAGCAGCCATTGTCCACCATGAACTATGGTAAAAACAAACACCGCTCGCGCCTCACAGATGACAGTTTACAGTTTTGGGTAAAGATGAAGTGACTTTGTACAGCCCCGATTTGCAGACGCTGTGCACATAGTTTCATGAGCAGAAGTCCCATTGTACCACGGCAGACCCGACAATGTTTGCATGAACACGCTTTGAAGCATTACGTTATGGACCACTTTTCACACATGGTTGGTGTACCCACACAGCCGGCTGTAGCTTTTCAACTCACAGCCTGACACACACCCAAAAAACAGCCGAGAGAGCACAGACTACGCCAGAGAGGCGTGATTGCAGATGCCGCTCAGGTGGGTCCACCTCCCCTGCAGCGGCACTGCAGACCACGCCCCGCCACACACATCAATCACGTAAAATAAATATTTATGCACTTTTGCATTCACTTTTTGTTTTTTGTTATTTTTACACAGTGTTCTGAATGATTAACAATGGTCTACAGCCAATCTTGTGTATTATTATACAAACTTTGGTTGTAAGATGCCCTACCTGGCCCCCTGGCAAAAGCTTTGCTAGATCCGCCCCTGCACAGTTACCAGCTGTCAGCTAAATAAAAAAGGAGCTTGGTGTTTATTTCTCTCAGAAACAGTTCATAACTTCCCTTCAACTCATTCATGTCACCTAAAAAAAAGGTAAACCTGTTTCTCCATCACCAGTTCAGCTCTGATGATTCGGTAAGGTCATCTCCTGGTTTCCACCAGCCGCTTCTACAGCTGTGGCTCCAGCAAACATCAGCTGATACTAGAAATTAAAATCAAATGAATTCTAACAACAGCTGATCAAGCTTAAACGTGCTGCTGTTGTTTAGCGCGATAAACAAACAAGAGAGAAAAGCCGATCATTGATCAGTTTCATGACTGAAGTTTGAACAGGCGAGAGAATGACAGGGGAGGCTGTCATAAAGTTCAACATCAGTAACTTAGCGCGCACACAGCTGTATAGAAACTCCGTCAAAATAAACTACACCTAAACTCGGTTTATATCTGACCCAAATAGAGTGCAGTTCATAACTTCTTACCTGAAATTCAGTTCACCTCACGCTCTGACCGGCAGCCGCCTGCTTCTCCTGCCTTCGGTTTCCCTGATCCACGATCTACCACCAGTCGATCGGCGGTCGCCTCGCCGCCTCGTATGTCTCGTTCCCTGCATGCTCTGTCTGACACACACCGGTGGATAGCTGCCCTCGGTTGTAGCTCCGTGTCAGCGACCACCAAACAACTCAGTTATTTTTTCCACATCGACCAGCATCTGGACAATCCACCGCCTTTCACTGTTTGTACCGTTACTAAAAAAAAACCCCTCATCGGCTCATAAAAATGAAAAATAAGTCCAGCTATAACCCTGAGTCAAAAAGACAGCCAACTCCGGTTAGCTAGCTAGCTGTCTAGCTCTTTGCAGGCACCGAAACCATCAGAGCTAATATGGGATGTCTTGGTAACACGAGCAGATATTTGAAGTTTACATCTGGCCAATCCACCACCTTTCACTGTTTATACCGTTACTAAAATGAATAAATAAATAAATCATCGGTCCATATAAACGAAAAATAAGTCCAGCTGTGACCACGAGACTTTACGAAGGACCGGGTGTGAAACCAGAGTAAGCCGCTCTCACTGTCATCCAGCCCGGCTGTAGCTTGTTAGCAAAGCCGCGCTAGCCACACTAGCCAGCTAGCCTCAAGCAGAAACGACATCGTCAGAACATTGTCGCTAATATGGGATGTTTTGACAAAACGAGCAGATATTTGAAGTTTACACACCTATATTCTCGCCTGAAAATATCTTAAAAGTTTATTTTGTGACCTAGAAACAGTATTAAGAGGAAAATAAAAACTAAGTGATGGCCGCCATTGTTTGACTCGGCAGAGGCGTGCTATGATTTGTGGGATATTCAGTTTTCCACCAAGCATTACCGTAACTTTTGAATGATTTGCGCAACCTTAAAAATTCCAATGGCTCCTGAAAGCAGCGACGCTGTGCGCACCGTTGATATTGTCATCATTACGGTAATCCAAATAAGGGTAGACAGGCCGTACTACTCCCGGCATACCACTAGAGAGAGCCAGCACACCACAAATGAAGTTTGAAATTTGTATCAGTGGGACCAAAAGATGGCGCCAACACACCACAAATGAAGTCTGTTTCTATGGCGCCAAAAGAAGAATCTTTCTAAATTTGCACTAAAATATTAATATTTAAAAAACTATAAAAGTCATAAACACCAAAAGTGTATACCATACTAGTCCAGCTCCAGCCGCACAAAATGATCTAACATATGTAACCCTATTGTCAAAACTGTTTGGCAGAGAAGCGCGGGAAAATTTTCACTAAAATATTAATATTTAAAAAACTATAATAGTCATAAACACCAAAAGTCATAGCACACCATTCCTGATGCAGCCACACAAAATGAGGTAACATATATGAAGCTTGTCTCAAAACTGCGAGGCGAGATTCGCTGCAAAATTTCAGGCGGAAACTGAAGAATAATAATAACTAGAAAAATTTGCATTTCCTGCGAAAATGCTGTGTGGATGCCGGAACGCTGAAGCTGTCTGCTGAAAATCACTGAAAATTTTGAAAAGCTGCAAAAATTGTATGGCAGTAAAGAAACTGAAAAATTCTGCTGAAAACAGGTGAAGAAGCAGAATCATTTGCTGAAAAGAGGTGAAAATGCAAACATTCTGCTTAAAAGGGGTAAAGAATTTAAAATATGTACTGAAAAGAGGTGAAAAGGTTCCTTCTGAAAAGAGCAGAAGATACTGAGATTTGTACTGATAAGAGGTGAAAGGCTGAAAATTCTGCTTAAAATAGGTGAATCAGCAGAATTTCTACTGAAAAGAGGTAAAGAAGTAGAACATTGCACTGAAAAAGGGTGAATCAGCAGAATTTCTGCTAAAAAAGAGATTTCTGTTGAAAACACCTGAAAAAGCTGGGATTTGTGCTGAAAAGGGGTGAAAAAACTCACAATTCTGCTGAAACGGGGTGAAGAAGAGGTGTTGGGCTGTTGAGAAGAGTTAAATAAGTTGAACTGATATGTTTGGGTACAAATACTATGATTTGGCAATAATACTGCATTTTAGCACAACTACTGAGATTTGATTGAAATACTATGATTTAGAAGAAATATTATGACTTTGTACAAATACAATGTTTTGGCACAAATACTATGATTTGGTTCGAATGCTATGATTTGAAACAAATAATATGATCTGGCAGAAATACTATTATTTAGTAGAAATACTATGATTTACCAGGAGTACTATGTTTCTGCAAAAATACTATGATTTTGCAGAAATACTATGCATTAGTAGTAAAAACCATAACATCACAGTTATATGATGATTTTGCAGACATTCTGGTTTTACACAAATACTATAATGTGGCAGAAATACTATGTTTTAGCACAAATACAATGATTTGCTATAAATACTATGATTTGGCACATATACTATATTCAGCAGATATACTATAACAAAACAGAAAGTCTACGACTTAGTAGTAATACTATAACATAATAGATATACTATAATTTTGCAGACAGCCTATGTTTTTGCACAACTAGCACAATATGGCAGAAATGCTATGATTTGGGACAAGTACTATGATTTAGTACAAATACTCTTATTGGCAGAAATACTATGTTTCAGTACAAATACTACGATTTGGCAATAATACTGGGTTTTAGCACAACTACTGAGATTTGGGTGAAATACTATGATTTAGAAGAAATACTATGACTTCGTACAAATACAAAGTTTTGGTTCTAATAATATGATTTGCAAAAAACACTATGATTTGTCACAAATACCATGATTTAGTACAAATACTACGATTTCGCTCAAATACTATGAAATTGCAGTAATACTATGATTTAGAAGGAATATTACGATTTGGTAGAAATACTATGCCTTATTAGTAATACTATAACATAACAGATATACTGTGATTTTGCAGACATAGTATGTTTTTGCACAAATACTACGATTTTGCTCAAATACTATGACATTGCAGTAATACTATGATTTTGAAGGAATACTATGATTAGGTAGAAATACTATGCCTTAGTAGTAATACTATAACATAACAGATAAACTGTGATTTTGCAGACACAGTATGTTTTTGCACAAATACTACGATTTCGCTCAAATACTATGAAATTGCAGTAATACTATGATATTGAAGGAATATTATGATTTGGTAGAAATACTATGCCTTAGTAGTAATACTATAATATAACAGATATACTGTGATTTTGCAGACATATGTTTTTGCACAAATACTACAATTTGGCAGAAATACTATGTTTGGGCACAAATACTATGATTTGCTATAAATACTATGATTTGGCACATATACTATAATCAGCAGATATACTATAACATAACAGAAATTCTACGACCTAGTAGTAATACTATAACATAACAGAAATTTTAATTGGGCACAAATACTCTAATTTGGCACAAATACCATGATTTGGCAAAAAAAAAACCATGATTTGGCACAAATACCATGATTTGGCAGAAATACCATGATTTGGCAGAAATACTATGATTGGGTACAAATATTATGATTTGGCACAAGTACTATGGCTTAGTACAAATACTATGATTTGGCACTAATACTATGATTTAGCAGAAACACTATGTTTTAACATAAATAATATCTTTTGATATAAATTTCTGCTAAAAGGTACTATTTCTGCTTTTAGCAGAAATACTGTAATTTTGCATAAATATTATGATTTGGGATAAATACTATGATTTGTTATAAATACTATGATTTGGCACATATACTATAATCAGCAGATATACTATAACATAACAGAAATTCTACGATTTAGTAGTAATACTATAACATAACAGAAATTTTAATTGGGCACAAATAACATGATTTGGCACAAATACCATGATTTGGCAAAAAAATACCATGATTTGGCACAAATACAATGATATGGCAGAAATACTATGATTGGGTACAAATACTATGATTTGGCACAAGTACTATGACTTAGTACAAATACTATGATTTGGCAAAAAAAAATACCATGATTTGGCACAAATACGATGATATGGCAGAAATACTATGATTGGGTACAAATACTATGATTTGGCACAAGTACTATGACTTAGTACAAATACTATGATTTGGCACAAATAGTATGATTTAGCAGAAATACTATGTTTTAATATAAATGATATCTTTTGACAGAGATTTCTGCTAAAAGGTACTATTTCTGATTTTTAGCAGAAATACTGTAATTTTCCATAAATACTATAATTTGAGATAAATACTATGATTTGGCAGATATACTATATTCAGCACATATACTATAACATAACAGACATTCCCCCACTTAGTAGTAATCTCATAACATGAAATAAATATTATTGGTTTGGCCCCAAAACCATGATTTGGCACAAATACCATGATTTTTCAAAAATACTATGATTTAGCAGAAATACTGTGATTGAGCAGAAGTACTAAGATGTAGTAGAAGTACTTTGATTTAGCACAAATACTATTATGGAGGAGTAATACTTTAACATGGGAGAAATATTGATACACACACACACATATACACAGAGAGCAAAGGGAGCAGTGGCTGTTAAGAGTCTGGGCTTGGTATATCTAGGTCAGCTAAATTGGCTGCACCTGCTGTAATCAGCACTTACACACAGAGACACAGAGAGAGCTATGGGTTTTCTGCAGTGTATTTCTCCCATTCAGGATTCCCCTCGAACAAATGGCCATAATTTCCTAACCGTAGGGGCTACAACGCTCATTCTGACATCGTTTTGTTCAGAAGAGATGGGGGAATCTGGAGGTCTTCATAATTTAGAGATAAAATATAAATTATTGAAGATATATGACTTGTAATACACTGTAACTGAGTAGAGGCGAAGCAAAACTGCATTGACTTGCCCCCAAACAACGTTTTGTAACTCTAAATCTATATGGAGCATCAAAATCATTCTTTCACCGTAAGAAACAGCAGGCATTGGTGAACAGTCATGGAAATTTTCAGGTCTCTGTTGAAATCCATCAAAAAGATATGACGAGAGAAAAAAGTGCCTCATTTCCAGAGTTTGAAATCTGAAGAGATCAGAGCAAGGCACGAATTTCCTACCCTCAAACAAATGTAATTCATGGCCAAACGGTAATAGGTGAGAAAAAAATTCTTGAATTGTGAGCATCAGGGATGTCTGAAGATATATTGGCACAAGCGTCATGCCTCAACTTTGTTTCATTAAGGAGATATGACGATTTGAAAATGCCTCTCATTAGACAAATCCAGCGCTGATTTTGAACAAACTCTCCATTGACTCTCTATGGAAAGTTTTGAGACTTTATGTTACTCTGAGGAGATTTGCAAAACATCTGTAAGTCCCACAACAATGATAGTGACATTTTCTGAAAGCCAGCAAAAATACCTACGTTCTGAAGTATAATTTGTGGGGGTTGAGTGGAAATTGAGCGAGTAGCAAGAAGTTGTTCAGACATGAAGAGAAAATTCAGAATGGATGAGTGTACACTGTAAGTTAATTGCATAGCAACCATAACAACGCATGTATTTTCTGAAAAATCACAATTTTGCAACTGAAAACTTAAAGAGGTATAAAATTAAAACGGTAGAAGATCTGAAAAAGCTGAATCATACAGGAATAGCCCAATAATCTGAGAACATTTTAAAGTTTGAATGGAGTTTCTAGGTGAAAGTATGAGGAAGTAGTTAAGTTTCAAAAACATGCAAGTTTTAGCAGAATTTCTGAAGATTTCCATTCATTTCAATGGGACAAATTAAAGGAAAAAAGTGTAATATTTTAAAAAGTATAATAGTAATAAACACCAAAAGTCATAGCACACATTAGCAGAAATAGCAGAACAGTTTAGAGTTTGAACTGAGAAAATCGGCTGAAAACTGAGGAAGTAGTTAAGCGGCAAAAAACGTACGGAAACCCCCAAGAATAATAAAGAATAAAGAGAAACAGGAACTCAATAGTGTGGAAGCCCTTTGAGGGCATCCACACAACTAGAAAAATTTGCATTTCCTGCGAAAATGCTGTGTGGATGCCTTAACGCTGAAGCTGTCTGCTGAAAAGCTGAAAAAGATGAAAAGTTGAAAAAAGTTTATGGTGGTGAAAAAAAAAAAAAAGGTCACCCTGAGCAGGATTTGAACCTGGTCCTCCTAGTCTAAAGGCAGCTACTCATCTTACTGAGCCAAACTCATTCTCACAAAGAAGAGGTGGACAGACTGACCATTCTGCTGAAATGAGCAGAAGCTGCTGAGAATTGTGCTGATAAGAGGTGAGAAGGCTGAAAATTTTGCAGAAAAGAGGTGACTCAGCAGAATTTTTGCTGAAAAGAGATAAAGAAGCAGAAAGTTGCGCTGAAAAGAGATGAATCAGCAGAATTTCTGCTCAAAAGAGGTTTTTTCTGAAAACAGCTGAGATTTGTGGTGATAACAGGTGAAAACGCTGAAAAATTTGCAGAAGAGGTGAATAAGCAGAATTTGGGCTGAAAAGAAGTGAAAATTCTGCTGAAAAGAGTTCAATCAGCAGAATTTCTGCTGAAAAGAGTTCTGCAGAACTCTTTTCAGAATTCTGCTGAAAAGACGTTTTTGCTGAAAACAGCAGAAAAAGCTGGGATTTGTGCTGAAAAGTGGTGAAAAAACTGAAATATTTTACTGAAAAGGGGTGAAAAAGCTGAAATTGAGTTAAAAAAAGTTTAACTGTTAACTGAAAGAAATGTTGCCATAAGAGGGATTTGAACCCAGGCCTCCCAGTCTGAGAACGGATGCTCATCTCACTGAGCTAAAACACAGGTCATCCCGGCAAGGAAAATCAGTGAGGCCACTGATGATATGGCAGAAATGGGCAAAAAATATTGCAAAAAAAATTCAGTATCTCAAAAAGTATAGAAGTTATGAGCACCAAAAGTCATAGCAGGAATTAGCAGAAAGAGCAGAATTTTTTAAAGTTTGAATGGCGAAAATCGGATAAAAACTGTGGGAGTAGTTAAGTGCCGAAAAACGTACGGAAGCAACCAGAATAATAAAGAATAAAGAGAAACAGGAAAACAATAGTGTGGATGCCTTGAGGCATCCACACAACTAGAAAAATTTGCATTTCTTGCGAAAATGCTGTGTGGATGCCTTAACGCTGAAGCTGTCTGCTGAAAAGCTGAAAAAGATGAAAAGTTGCATAAAGTTGTATGGTGGTGAAAAAAAAATGTCACCCTGAGAAGGATCCGAACCGGGGCCTCCAGAGGTCAAGGCAGCTACTCATCTCACGGACCCAAACTCATTCTCACAACGAAGAGGTGAAGAGACGGACAATTCTGCTGAAATGAGCAGAAGCTGCTGAGAATTGTGCTGGTAAGAGGTGAAAAGGCTGAAAATTTTGCAGAAAAGAGGTGAATCAGCAGAATTTCTGCTGAAAAGAGGTAAAGAAGCAGAAAGTTGCACTGAAAAGAGAAGAATCAGCAGAATTTCTGCTCAAAAGAGTTTTTTTCTGAAAACAGCTGAGATTTGCGCTAATTAGAGGTAAAAAGGCTGAACATTTTGCAGAATTTGGGCTGAAAAGAAGTGAAAATTCTGAAAATTCTGCTGAAAAGAGTTCAATCAGCAGAACTTCTGCTGAAAAGAGGTGAATGAGCAGAATCCTGCTGAAAAGAGTTCAATCAGCAGAACTTCTGAAAAGGGGTGAAGAAGCTAAAGTATACCAAATCAAAGTATTTGTGCCAAAACATAGTATTTCTGCCATATTGTGGTACTACTACATTACAACATGAATACGGATTAAAGATGAAAGAAACTGGCAACAAATTCCTCCACTACAAACCAGTCTGATACCAGTCCTTTGCAGTGTTCACGTTTACTAAGGCACTACCCAAAAGGCGCCACAAGAGGGCACTCCAACACAAGAGATGACCTATGTACACTGATGCACTTAGTAACAGTCAGCCTCCTTGAATTGGCAGAAATACTGTGATTTAGTAGTAATACTATAACATAACAGATATACTGTGATGTTGCAGACATAGTATGTTTTTGTACTACTCGTTTGTAGTGAAAAAAATTAGCAATATAAATGACAGGTCTGTGATAGTGTATAAATATGTAGTGAAAAAAAAATGTTGACCAAGGTGGGATTGAACCCATGCCCTTTGAGCTGCAGAGCCGCGTCATTACTGATTGCGCCACCTGCGAAGAGGGCGGGTGGCTGAAAAACAAAGACATCAGCAATCAGAAATAAAATAGATTTCTGTTGAAAACACCTGAAAAAGCTGGGATTTGTGCTGAAAAGGGGTGAAAAAACTCAATTCTGCTGAAACGGGGTGAAGAACAGGTGTTGGACTGTTGAGAAGAGTTAAATAAGTTGAACAGATATGTTTGGGTACAAATACTATGATTTGGTAATAATACTGTTTGGTAATAATATTTTTGGTAATAATTTTCAACCTTTTGAAAAGGCTGAAAATTTTGCAGAAAAGAGGTGAATCAGCAGAATTTCTGCAGAAAAGAGGCAAAGAAGCAGAAACTTACGCTGAAAAGAGATGAATCAGCAGAGTTTCTGCTGAAAAGAGTTTTTTTTTCTGAAAACAGCCAAAAAAGCTGGAATTTGTGCTGAAAAGGGGTGAAAAAATGAAAATTTTGCTGAAAAGGGGTGAAGAAGCTAAAGTATACCAAATCAAAGTATTTGTGCCAAAACATAGTGTTTCTGCCATATTGTGGTATTTGTGCCACAAAAGTTACTACATTACAACATTAATACGGATTAAAGATGAAAGAAACTGGCAACAAATTCCTCCACTACAAACCAGGCTGATACCAGTTCTTTGCAGTGTTCATGTTTAAGGCACTACCCAAAAGGCGCCACAAGAGGGCACTCCAACACAAGAGATGACCTATGTACACTAATGCACTTAGTAACAGTCAGCCTCCTACTTAGCCACTACGTAATACAGCGGAAATACAGTAGCAGAAATACAATGTTTTTGCAGAAAAACTGTAATTTCACTCAAATACTATGAAATAGCAGTAATTCTATGATTTGGCAGAAATACTGTACTTCATACAAATACAATGCTTTGGTACAAATACTATATTTTGATTTGAACTCTATGATTTGAAAAAGATGAAAGCATTGAAAAAGGTGAAAAGGCTGAAAATTTTGCAGAAAAGAGATGAATCAGCAGAATTTCTGCAGAAAAGAGGCAAAGAAGCAGAACGTTGCGCTGAAAAGAGGTGAATGAGCAGAATTTCTGCTGAAAAGAGGCAGAACAACCTGGTTCTGCTCAAATTCACCAATCAGAGCTACTGCCTC
The DNA here is from genome assembly GCF_036321145.2 of Pelmatolapia mariae. Classification (NCBI taxonomy): domain Eukaryota; kingdom Metazoa; phylum Chordata; class Actinopteri; order Cichliformes; family Cichlidae; genus Pelmatolapia; species Pelmatolapia mariae. Next base: position 3,780,347 of record NC_086246.1, read on the forward strand.
TGTCTGCTTCATTAGGCTGTGTACTTGTATGTATTTCGGTCCATATTAGAAAAGCTGCTAAAATCATAAAACTTTGCAGAATTGTAATAAATGATTGATATAAATCACATGTCTTGGATAGTGTATATTCTTACAAAGAAGCCGACAGAGAGAGATTATGCTTGTCTTTTCACCCCAAGATGGTAGGGAGTGCTCTTAATTAAACACACTTGCTTGTGCCACAATGTGCTTCAAGGGTCAATAACAGCATAACAGAACTCACTTATGGTACTTCATTCTTCCTATAAAACAATAACTGTCAGTGACTTTGTACCGTAGTATAAACACAACATTCAAGACAACAGTTAAAAGTAACGTGACCATAAACCATGAAACAAGAACATCTAAACAGCAGCACATGTCCCAAGGCATGATGGGAGAGAACTAGCTGTTCCCCCAACACACCACATTATTTATGATTTATGATTTGGCAGAAACACTGGGACTTGGTAGAAATACTATGATTTACATGAAATACTTTGACTTAGCAGAAATTCTATAATCTAGAAAAAAGCACTACAGCATAGCAGAAATTCTATCATTGAGCAGAATTACTAGGACTTAGCACAAACACTATGATTTGGCTCAAAAACCTTTATTTTGCAGTTATATTGTGATTGGGCAGAAATGCTATGCTTTGGAACAAATACCAAGATTTGGCAGAAATACTATGAGCAGTAATAATATAACATAGCAGAAATACTGTTATTTTGTGGAAATACAATGCTTTGGCACAAATACCATGATATGGCAAAAATACTGTGATTTAGCAGAAATACTATGATTGAGCAGAAGTACTAAGATGTAGTAGAAGTACTTTGATTTAGCACAAATACTATTATGGAGGAGTAATACTTTAACATGGGAGAAATATTGATATAGACACACATATATACAGAGCCAAAAGGGAACAGTATTTGTGCCATTGAGTGTTAACAAGAATCTGAGGTACATATTAGAAAAGCTGCTAAATTCATAAAAGTTTGCAGAATTGTAATAAATGATCAATATGAATTACTGGTCTGTGATAGTGTATTAATTTGTAGGGGAAAAAAAACGTGGACCAAGGTGGAATTGAACCCGCGATCTTTGGGCTGCCGACCGGCGTCATTACCAACTGCGCCACTGGGAAAGAGAGCGACGGCTGAGAAAACAGGGAGATGAGCTGTCAGATTTAGATCGCGGTGAGAGGCGTAAAACGCCGTTTTTTGGAGTTACAAAACGTCGTGTAACTCAAAAACTAGTTGGAATAGAAGCATCATTCTTCTACTGGGTGAATCAGCGGACTTTGGTGAACCTTGATTGCGATTTTCATTGCTCTTTGTATCTCCGTCGCGGAGATATGACGAGAGAAGAAACGGCTTCATTTTCAGAGTTTGAAAAGTGAGAGGAGGACAGATTTCACTGGGATTGAGCAGAAGTACTTAAATGTAGTAGAAGTACTTTGATTTAGCACAAATACTATTATGGAGGAGTAATACTTTAACATGGGAGAAATATTGATACAGACACACAAACATACACATACACAGAGCCTAAAGGGAGCAGTGGCTGTTAAGAGTCTGGGCTTGGTATATCTAGGTCAGCTAAATTGGCTGCACCTGCTGTAATCAGCCCTTACACACACAGACACAGAGAGAGATCTATGGGTTTTCTTCAGTGTATTTCTTACATTCAGGATTCCCCTCGAACAAATGGCCATAATTTCCTAACCGTAGGGGCTAAAATGCTCATTCTGACACCGTTTTGTTCAGAAGAGATGGGGGAATCTGCAGGTCTTCATAATTCAGAGATAAAATATAAATTATTGAAGATATATGACTTGTAATACACTGTAACTGAGTAGAGGCAAAGCAAAACTGCCTTGACTTGCCCTCAAACAACGTTTTGTAACTCTAAATCTATATGGAGCATCAAAATGATTCTTTCACCGTAAGAAACAGCAGGCTTTGGTGAACAGTCATGGAAATTTTCAGGTCTCTGTTGAAATCCATCAAAAAGATATGACGAGAGAAAAAAGTGCCTAATTTCCAGAGTTTGAAATCTGAAGAGATCTGAGCAAGGCACGAATTTCCTACCCTCAAACAAATGTAATTCATGGCCAAACGGTAATAGGTAAGAAAAAAATTCTTGAATTGTGAGCATCAGGGATGTCTGAAGATATATTGGCACAAGCGTCATGCCTCAACTTTATTTCGTTAAGGAGATATGACGATTTGAAAATGCCTCTCATTAGAGAAATCCAGTGCTGATTTTGAACAAACTGTCCATTGACTCTCTATGGAAAGTTTTGAGAGTTTATGTTACTCTGAGGAGATTTGCAAAACATCTATAAGTCCCACAACAATGATAGTGACATTTTCTGAAAGCCAGCAAAAATACCTACGTTTTGATGTATAATTTGTGGGAGTTGAGTGGAAATTGAGCGAGTTGCAAGAAGTTGTTCAGACATGAAGAGAAAATTCAGAAAGGACAAGTGCACACTCTGAGTTAATTGCATAGCAACCATAACAACGCATGTATTTTCTGAAAAATCACAATTTTGCAACTGAAAACTTAAAGAGGTATAAAATTAAAATGGTAGAAGATCTGAAAAAGCTGAATCATACTGGAATAGCCCAATAATCTGAGAACATTTTAAAGTTTGAATGGAGTTTCTAGGTGAAAGTATGAGGAAGTAGTTAAGTTTCAAAAACAAGCAAGTTTTAGCAGAATTTCTGAAGATTTCCATTCATTTCAATGGGACAAAAAAAAGCATAAAAAGTGTAATATTTAAAAAAGTATAATAGTAATAAACACTAAAAGTCATAGCTGCAATAAGCAGAAAGAGCAGAACAGTTTAAAGTTTGAACGGAGAAAATCGGACAAAAACTGCGGAAGTAGTTCAGCGCCGAAAAACGTACGGAAGCAACTTGAAGATGAAGAAAAGATAAAGAATAAAGAGAAACAGGAACTCAATAGTGTGGAAGCCCTTTGAGGGCATCCACACAACTAGAAAAATTTGCATTTCCTGCGAAAATGCAGTGTGGATGCTGGAACGCTGAAGCTGTCTGCTAAAAATAGCTGAAAAAGCTGGAAAGTTGCAAAAATTGTAAAAACTTAGCAGAAGCAAAGGAACTTTGCTAAAATGCAGTAACTTAGCAGAACTGCAATATCTTAGAGGAAACATAATACTTGGCAGAAGTACAATAGAAAAGCAAAACTTAGCAGAAACATTGTAACTTACCAGAAACACGATAACTTCTCAAAAATACAAGAATTTAGGAGAAATAGTATAAGATAACAGACAGAATATATTTAGCCAAACATTCTTAAACATTACAGAAATACTATGATTTAAAAAAAAAAAAAACAACATAGCAGAAATGCTGTGATTTACCAGAGATACTGTAATATACTATGAATATTGTAATTTTAAATAAATAATATGTTTTAGCAAAAATACTCCAGTTTAGCACAAATATTATAACAGCAGAAGTATTATTCTATAGCAGAAATGCTATATTTAGAAAGAAAAAATATAATATAGTAAAAATACTATGATTTAGCAGAAATGCTCTATTTAGCACAAATCTTATAAAATAGCAGAAATAGTATGATTTAGCAGAAATGCTGTATTTAGCACAAATCTCATAAAACAGCAGAAAAAGTATGATTTAGCAGAAATGCTGTTTTTAGCACAAATCTCATAAAAAGGCAGAAATAATATGATTTAGCAGAAATGCAATATTTAACACAAATCTTATAAAATAGCAGAAATAGTATGATTTAGCAGAAATGCTGTATTAAGCACAAATCTCATAAAATAGCAGAAATAGTATGATTTAGCAGAGAAGCTGTAATTAGCACAAATCTCATAAAATAGCAGAAAAAGTATGATTTAGCAGAAAATCTGTATTTAGCACACATCTCATGAAATAGCAGAAATAGTATGAAAATTGGAAAAGCAAAATGGACAGCTGAACAAATGCTGAACATGCTAAGGGTCCCTCAAATGTAATTGTTAAATGAAACAAAATCTGTAAAAAACAAAAGTATAACAGTCACATAATCACAAAGATGGACAAATATAAAAACACACAAGCACAGAGACACAAACACAGGATCAAATTCAGTCAACCAGTCTAAATATATTGAATTTGAATCATACAATAAGATGCTCCCATAAAACCTCTCTCTCGCCCTCTCTTTCTCTCTCTCTCTCTCTGTCTCTCTCTCTGTCACACACACACACACACACACACACACACACACACACACACAGGGAGAGAAAATCAAGTTTCTAGGTCAGTCAAGCAGCCTGGGAGCTGCTAAATTTGAATCCACCAATCAGAGAGGCTGTGCACTTTTTCCCGCCAAAACAGGTGCACCTCTTTTTACACACACGCAGCACAGAGACAGGATTTGTGCTCTCTATTTTTCATAGTCAGGATTCCCCTCAAACAAACAGCCATAAATTTCTAACCGTAGGGGCTAAAACAGTCATACTTAGACCGTTTTGTTCAGAAGACATGGGGGAATCTTGAAATGTTGACCATTTAAAATACAAATATGAAATATTAAAGATATATGACATAGATGATTGGTTGGCTTAGCAGCCATGAATGAGCCAATATGCAAATTTGAATGTGCCAGGGCTCAGATATGATTGGTTGTCTTAGAAGCCATGAAGGCCCCAATATGCAAATTTGAATGTGCCAGGGCTCAGATATGATTGGCTGGCTGGGAAGCTGTCCAGCTCCTGATAGGTAAGTTTGAATATTACAGTCCTTACAGAGGACTGACTCCCTGGGGACCTGGCAGAAATATATAGAAATACAATGATTACCCAGAAATACTGCATTTAGTAGAAATATTATGTTTTAGCACAAATACTATAAAATGGCAGAAATACTATAATTAAGCAGAAATATTATATTAAGTACAAATCCTATAAAATAGCAGAAATAGTATGATTTAGCAGAAATGCTGTATTTAGCACAAATACTGTAAATCAGCAGAAATGCTATGACTTAGCACAATAGTAATAAGTTAAATACAAAAATTGGAAAAGCAAAATGGACAGCTGAAAAAATCCTGAACATGCTAAGGGTCCCTCAAATGTAATTGTTAAATGAAAAAAAATCAGCAAAAAAAAAAGTATAACAGTCACACAATCACAAATATGAACACATATGAAAACACACAAGCACAGAGAGACACACAGGATCAAATTCAGTCAACCAGTCTAAATATATTGAATTTGAATCATACAATAAGATGCTCCCATAAAAAGTCTCTCTCTCTCTCTCTCTCTCTCTCTCTCTCTGTGTCACACACACACACACACACACACACACACACACACGCACACACACACAGGGAGAGAAAATCAAGTTTCTAGGTCAGTCAAGCAGCCTGGGAGCTGCTAAATTTGAATCCACCAATCAGAGAGGCTGTGCACTTTTTCCCGCCAAAACAGGTGCACCTCTTTTTACACACACGTAGCACAGAGACAGGATTTGTGCTGTCTATTTTTCATAGTCAGGATTCCCCTCAAACAAACAGCCATAAATTCCTAACCGTAGGGGCTAGAACAGTCATTCTTAGACCGTTTTGTTCAGAAGAGATGGGGGAATCTTCAAGTGTTGACAATTTATCATTAAAGTATGAATTATTAAAGATATTTGACTTGTAATGCACCATAACTGAGTAGAGGCGAAGCAAAAACTGCCTTGACCTCCCCTCAAACAACGCTTTCTAACTCTAAATCTATTTGGAGTATCGATATCATTCTTTCACCGTAAGAGACAGCAGGCTTTGGTGAACAGTCATGAAAATTTTCAGGTCTCTGTGGAAATCCAACAAAAAGTTTTGACGAGAGAAAAAAGTGGTTCATTTCCAGAGTTTGAAATCTGAAGAAATCTGAGAGAAGGACGAATTTCCTACCCTCAAACAAGTCTAACTCATTTCAGAACGGTAATAGGTGAGAAAAAAATTCTTGAATTGTGAGCGTCAGGAGTGTCTGAAGATATACGGGGACAAGCCTTATGTCTTAACTTCGCTTCGTTAAGGAGATATGACGATTCGAAAATGCCTCTCATTACAGAAATTAAGCGGTGATTTTTATCAAACTCTCCATTGACTTTCTATGGAGAGGTTTTCGACTTTGTGTTGGTCTGAGGAGATTTGCCAAAATTCTATAAATCCCACAACAATGATAGTGACATTTTCTGAAAGCCAGCAAAAATACCTACGTTTTGATGTATAATTTGTGGGAGTTGAGTGAAAATTAATCAAGTAGCAAGAAGTTGTTCGGACATGAAGAGAAGACTGCGAAACCTACAGTGGCACACTTAGAACCAACTGCATAGCAACCATAACAACGCATGTATTTTGTGAAAAATCACAAAAATGAAACTCAAAACTTAAAGAGGGATAGGATGAAAATGGAAACAGATATGAAAAAGCTGAATCATTCATGAATAGCCCAATAATTTGTGAACATTTGAAAATTTGAATGGTTGTTCTAGGCGAAAATATGACAAAGTAGTTAAGTTTCAAAAACAAGCAAGTTTTAGCAGAATTGTGGAAGTTTCCCATTCATTTCAATGGGACAAATTAAAGGAAAAAAGCTTAATATTTTAAAAAGTATAACAGTTAAAAATACCAAAAGTCATAGCAGTCATTAGCAGAAAAAGCTGAATAGTTTAAAATTTGAACGGTGAAAATCGGCTGAAAATTGTTGAAGTAGTTAAAGTCCAAAAAACGTACGGAAGCAACTAGAATAATAATAATAACTAGAAAAATTTGCATTTCCTGCGAAAATGCTGTGTGGATGCCTTAACGCTGAAGCTGTCTGCTGAAAAGCTGAAAAAGATGAAAAGTTGCAAAAAGTGGTATGGTGGTGAAAAAAAACCATGTCGCCCTGAGCAGGATTCAAACCTGGCCCTCCTGGTCTCAAGGTAGCTATTCATCTCACTGAGCTAAACTCATTCTCACAAAGAAGAGGTGGAGAGACTGACAATTTTGCTGAAATGAGCAGAAGCGGCTGAGAATTGTGCTGATAAGAGGTGAAAAGGCTGAAAATTTTGCAGAAAAGAGGTGAATCAGCAGAGTTTCTGCTGAAAAGAGTTTTTTTTTCTGAAAACCGCCAAAAAAGCTGGAATTTGTGCTGAAAAGGGGTGAAAAAATTGAAAATTTTGCTGAAAAGGGGTGAAGAAGCTAACGTATACCAAATCAAAGTATTTGTGCCAAAACATAGTATTTCTGCCATATTGTGGTATTTGTGCCACAAAAGTTACTACATTACAACATGAATACGGATTAAAGATGAAAGAAACTGGCAACAAATTCCTCCACTACAAACCAGTCTGATACCACTTCTTTGCAGTGTTCACGTTTACTAAGGCACTACCCAAAAGGCGCCACAAAAGGGCACTCCAACACAAGAGATGACCTATGTACACTGATGCACTTAGTAACAGTCAGCCTCCTTGAATTGGCAGAAATACTGTGATTTAGTAGTAATACTATAACATAACAGATATACTGTGATGTTGCAGACATAGTATGTTTTTGCACTACTCATTTGTAGTGAAAAAAATTAGCAATATAAATTACAGGTCTGTGATAGTGTATAAATTTGTAGTGAAAATAAAATGTTGACCAAGGTGGGATTGAACCCACGACCTTTGAGCTGCAGAGCCGTGTCATCACTGATTGCGCCACCTGGGAAGGGGGCGGGCGGCTGAAAAACAAAGACATCAGCAATCAGAAATAGATCGCGGTGAGAGGCGAAAAGCGCCGTTTTTTGGAGTTACAAAACGTCGTGTAACTTAAAAACTAGGAGGGCTAGCAGCATAATTCTTGTACTGGGGGAATCAGCGCACTTTGGCGTACTTTGACTGTGATTTTCATTGCTCTTTGTCCCTCCGTCGCGGAGATATGACGAGAGAAGAAACGGCTTCATTTTCAGAGTGTGAAAACTGAGAGGAGGACAGATTTCCACCCCTCAAACAAACGTAATTTATGGCTCAACGGTAAGATAATTGTAAAAACTGCTTCCACTGTGAGTGTCAGCAGTGTCTGAAGATATATTGGCACAAGCCTCATGTCCTAACTTTGTTTTGTTTAAGAGATATGACGATTTGAAAATGCCTCCCGTTACAGAATTTCAGCTCTGAATTTCAAAACCTCCCCATAGACTTTGAATGGGGAGTAACCAGACCATGTGTCACTTCGAGGCAAATTGCGAAGAAACGGTAAATCTCACAATAAAGATAGTGACATTGTCTGAAAGCCAGCAAAAATACCTACGTTTTGATGAATAATTTGTGGGGGTTGAGTGGAAATTGAGCGAGTAGCAAGAAGTTATTCAGACATGAAGAGAAAATTCAGAACAGACCAGCGCTCACTCTGAGTTAATTGCATAGCAACCATAGCAACGCATGTATTTTCTGAAAAATCACAAAGCTGCAACTGAAAACTTAAAGAGGCACTAAATTAAAACGGTAAAAGATATAAAGAAGCTGAATCACACAGGCATAGCCCTATAATTTGAGAACGTTTTACAGTTTGAATGGAGTTTCTAGGTGAAAGTATGAGGAAGTAGTTAAGTTTCAAAAACAAGCTAGTGTCAGCAGAATTGTGGAAGTTTTCCATTCATTTCAATGGGACAAAAAAAGTGTAATATTTTAAAAAGTATAATAGTAATAAACACCAAAAGATATAGCCGGAAAGAGCAGAAATAGCAGAACAGTTTAAAGTTTGAACGGAAAAAATCAGCTGAAAACTGAGGGAGTAGTTAAGCGGCAAAAAAACGGGGGAGCAACTTGAAGAATAAAGTTTAAAGAGAAACAGGAACTCAATAGTCTGGAAGCCCTTTCAGGGCATCCACACAATAAAGAGAAACAGGAACTCAATAGTGTGGATGCCTCCAGCATCCACACAATAAAGTATAAAAAATAAAGAGAAACAGGAACTCAATAGTGTGGAAGCCCTTTTAGGGCATCCACACAACAAGAGCTAAAGAAGCTGAAGTTTATGCTGAAAACAGCTGAAGAATCTGAATTTTGTGCAGAAAAGAGGTGAAAAACTGAAAATTCTGCTGAGAAGAGGTGAAGAAGCTCAAATTTGTGTTGAAAAATAAAAGCTTTCACTAAAGCGTTTTTTGCCATAAGTGGGATTTGAACCCGGGCCTTTCCTTCTGAGAAATCCTGCTCACTTTACTGAGCCAAACTGATTTTCAGGTAAGTGAAGGAGGTGCAAAAGTTTAAATTTTACTGAAAACACTTCAATAAGTTGAACTTTGTTCAGAACAGAACAGACATTCCGCTGAAAACAGGTGAAAAATCTGAAAATTCCGCTTAAAACAGGCGAAAAAAATGAAAATTCCACTGAAAACAGGTGAAAAAGCTGAAAATTATGATCGCTGCAAAACATCTGTAACTCCAACAACAATGATAACAATGAAAGCCAGCAAAAATACCTACGTTTTGATGTATAATTTATGGGGGTTGAGTGAGAATTGAGCGAGTAGCAAGAACTTGTTCGGACTTGAACAGAAAATTCACAAACTTCCACTGTCCACTCTGAGTTAATTGCATAGCAACCATAACAACGCATGTTTGCTGAAAATAGTTGAAAATAGCTGAAGAAGCTGAAGAAATCAAAGTCAGTGTTTAAAAAGTTGTTGAAATTTTAATAACTTTGCAGAACAACATCGAGTTAACAAAAATGTAATAATTTAGCAGAAATGCAATAACTTAGAAGAAACATAACAATTCAGCAGAAACATTGTAGTTTACCAGAAGCTACAAATTAGCAGAAATGTAACATTTTGGAATAACATAACTTCACAGAAATATTACAACTTACCAGAACTGCTCTAATTTTGCAGAAATGTAATAATTAGGCAAAACTGTCAACAGATAACAGCTGAAAACGCAGAATTAACCTCGAAGTCACTCATTTAACTGTGAAAAATGACCAGAAACAGAAAAGGAAAAAAAAAAAACAGCCAGCAGATAAACTGATGTGGACCAAAAACAAGGTAAAATTGCAGAGTTTACACAGCGGGTGAAATGTAAAAATGGCAACAAAAAACAAACAAACAAACAACAAAGAAAACCACACAAAAACAGTTAGGTAATAAATGCACAAGATGCTGCAGTCAGAGATAAAAACACTCAAAAATAATGTTATTGAAATGCCAAAGAGTGGCAGAAAGTTTAGAAAATAGAAAACCAGTAGTAGAAAAGTAGAACATTTAAATATTTTTTAGAAACATACGATACAAAATATTTACTCAGTTGTTTCCAATGATTACAATAATGGCATACAGAAATAAAAATCCCATTTGGGACAAACAGAAAAATATTAATAGAAAATGCAAATCAAATGAATCTAAATATACAAACAAGTGAAGCATATGTTGGAATTGTGAACATATCCTTGTTTTCCATGTTTATGTTTATGGCCCTAAGATGCGCAGACACATGATAGGCTATTAACTGCAAAAATATATACATATATAAACAGCAAGTGAGAGACAAAAATATATCCTCTCATTTGCTGGAGTTTTGTGCACATACCATTTGGCAAGGATAAACAGCATATTCCAATGCCACATTAAAATTTTCAAAAGCTTCTTTTTTTCAATTAGTTTACTGCTTCCTGATTTGATGATAAATATGGTACCAAACTACAAAATACTGTCGAAATGAAGTCGACATTGTGATATATTTCAGGTGTCGAGTCACACAGCTGACCAATCGATGCACATATTTAAAGAAACAGGGATCAAATAAAGAACATTGTTGTAGAATAAATTACAGTTAAAAATAACCACTGAGAGTGACTTATGATGAGGTATTAATTGGGTTAACTTTACCTCTAACAGCTTTTCACATAGTGCTGTGATCAGGGTGAAATTCATCATAAAGTAACTGTAAACAGTAGAACCATTAGCATGAATGTTATGGTTCTACTCTGATCAAAACTCAAGTCAGCTAAAGTTAGACCTACTCTATACTAATGTAGTTACTGACACCCCATACTAAGGCAAGATTCATACAAACACACATTATCTTTTCTCTTAAACACTTTTTCACATTTTGAGATTGTGTAATTTCTATAAAGAATACGTGTAATGGTTCAATAGATATAGTTATTTAAATGTCCATAATAATCACATGATCATTTTTGTACATGCTACAATTCAAGATTTAGAGCTGTGTGTTTGTATGAATTCAGCTTGCTATACTTATAGACTTAGATATATTAATCCACTATTTACCCAAACCAAGTTATATGGTTTGGGTAAATAGATTGGGTTTGTTCTACAAAATAACAAAAAACAAAAACAACCCCCCCCCCCCACAAAAAACAATATATCTGCACATTAATCCAGAGTTCAGTTTCATATGTCTGATATTGTTTGTTAAATCTGGTGACACAAACACAGTCAAAAATTCATTGTGGTCCTTTTTACCCTCGACCAATGATATGCTGGTCACTGGGACTAGTTTAGTATTTGCTGTCACAGAGGAATGTTAACCATAAGTCCAAAAGACAAAACTGAAAAAATATGTTAATTAAAAACATGTTTTTGCTTCGTAAAAGTATTGAAATTACATGGAAACCGTCACCTTACAGCCTCATTGTAAATAGCATCACAAACAGATGTTTTCCACACAGTTAACAACGCTCCACCACATCCGATCACTGCATATAAATCTAAAAGAAAACAAAAACAAATAAAATGTAATTAACACAAGGGAAGACTTTTGATTTAATAACTAAGCTTAAAATAAGTGTTACCTTTGAATATTTGTGGGAAAAATCTGACGCTACCCCAAGAATACAAAGCCACACTGGAAACGGTGACAGGCTTGCAACCCTCTGTCTTCCTGGAGTCAGGTGCCTGATCAGTAGCAGTGAGTTGACAGAAGTCGGTGTCTGTAAGAGTGGTCAAACACTGATACTCTGTCCACTTGCGTAGAGTCTAAGAAGCTGGAATGCAGGCACACAGGACGAGCTTGTTCTAAAAAATACAGAAAAGGGAACATTTTATTTGTGTTAAGGCCTAAAAACTACAAATAAGTTATAAAATGAACAATATTGAAATACCTTATAGGTGCTGCAGGCCACCAGACTCCAGAGGAATCTCACACTCACATGATGGTGAGGAAAGAAAGGAGCTCTGTGATGAGGTTTGAATGTCTCAGTTGGGACACTGAAGAACTCAGAAGACAGCAATACCTGCACAGAGAGACAGAGTAGAAAAAGCATAGATTTGTAATCCATAATGTCAATTAAAACTCAAAAAGTGTCAACAAGTATAATCATTTCAGTATGGAATTATTTATGCAATAAATAGGATTTAAATTAATTAATTGAATTAAAAGCACTGACATTTTTTTTTATCAAAGATAAAGAATCGTACCTCTCTCTGCTCTGAGGATCACTGAGCATCTCTGACAGGAAATACAGTTTCCTCAGTATCAGTCATCATTGATGGTCTCAGAGGTGTGTAGTGTGGCAGCATGATGATGGTCTCCAGATCAGGCAGGAGGTCAGGTGATGTGTGTGTCATCTTCTCCATTGAAGACACACTGGTATGGCAGTTCATAAAACAGCAGTCTCTGTGTGGCATGTAGTTATCTGTGCAGTCCAGCACTGATGGATCAGGTTTGGCTCAGCAGTTCATGAAGATGGTGTTAAGATGTTGTTGTTTCAGCTGATGATGGTGACGTTTGAAGGTTTTGCCACAAAGGAAACAGGACTGTGTGTGCCCTGTCTGAAAAAATAAACCTACAAAACATAAAGTGCTTGTAACACCACCCACCCTCCCCACCCACCCAGCTCAGCCCCCAAGTGTCTATGTAATGCTTGTATGGGGTGTCAGTTACTAAATTTAATTAGTGCATCAGAAAGTGTGGGCTACACCTAAAGCCCACACTTTCTGATGTCTTTTTGCAGCTGCTCAGAAAATTCTGACTTGGCCTTTATCCACCCAAACCCAAACCCACCCGGATAAAGGCCAAGTCAGAAAATGGATGCAGAAACTTTCCATTTACTTCTAAATCAGTTTTTATACAAATTCTGTAAGCTGTAAAAATGTTTTTTCTCTACATAATGTATCATTATAGACATCTCTGGTAGCCTAAAGATAGTTTAAAACTTTTGACATTTTTTAACTATAATGATATAACTATATGATAAGCAAAAACTCATTCATCCCCAAAACGTTTGATTCTACAAAATCTACTATAATCAAGAAAATATAATTGTCTGTAATTTTTTTAATGTGACCCATAATAAATACCTGCATTTATCTGGGATTTGTTTATTTACTATTTCATATTTGAAAGCCCTTGGAGGGGAAGATCTCTTTTGTTAAGATACATATGTCACAGTAAAAAAATTATCAAAAAGGAGATGACAATTAACATCCATGAAAAAATGCATTTAAAATAGTAGATTTAGTCATTTAAAACATGAGAATAAAAAATAAATGACGTCCGTTTAATACTTTTTGCAGCATATTTCAGATCTGAGGTGCATGATAACAGAAGGCAGATCTCCCGGCTCTGCATGAAGTAAAGCCATGATTTGGTGAAATGATTAATAACATTGCAATGAGAAAGGTTTGATAAATTGAAGGATGGTCTTCTTACAGACAGAGCAGGGAAGCCAATTTTTGGGAAGCCTTCCATTATCAACAAAAAAATCCTACAAACAATAAACTCTGTAAAAAACATGATCTGTAATTGTTTCAAAACTTACCAGACGACTTCATGATTGGCTGGAGGACAGGACACAAAACACAGGGTTGTGGTAACTGTAATATGTCCTCAGGACACCTGAATGGAGACTTTGCTGTGGCTGAGAAATAAAAATGAGGTCAAGCAGGGTGTTCTTGTCTGTAGTGGCAGAAGTGATCAGCTGTGAATACCCTCTCGACTGAAACTGCTCCAGAATCTGTTTTCTTCCACTCTGTAACTGGTTCTCATTAAAATCTCCACACACAATTATTGGGTGACAGTCCATTATTTCAAGTGAATCTAAAAGACTTACCAGGTTTTGCATGAATGGTATCAAACTGTAGTCTGGAGGTCTGTACACAACAGCAATGAGCGCAGGGAATGGAGCCTGAACCTTTAACACTAAGAACTCAAGATCAGTGACATTATGCAGATACTGTTTTACCTGAACCTGAAAATGATTCCTCAAATACACAACAACTCCACCACCACTTCTGCTGGCCATGTGAGGAAAGTTTGTGTAGGACACATGTCTGTTGCGTTTGAACATGGTGTAGCCGTCCAAATGAAGACTGTCTGCAACAAAGGAGCCTTGGAGGTGAGACTCTGTGAGACACAAAACATCTGCTAAACACATTTCATGATGACTCTTGATGTCACTGATGTGAGATGGCAAACCCTCCGTATTGTGATGGATCAGTGTAAGAGTGTCAGGTCTGCTGGCTGTTTCTCTGACCTGAAGAAGAGGCATCATTTCCTCAACGCTGGCTTGTCTCATGGTTTGGAGCGCTGCAGTTACCTCGGGATTGGTGTAAATCTTTTTCTCATCCAAGTCCTGTAAATAGAGTCCACTGAGAGACGTCACCCTGCTGAGAGCAACATAAGCCATACCTGGTTCAAAAATGTTCTTCATTGAAACTACAGCTGTCTGTGTTGTAAGACCCTGGGTTTTGTGAATTGTGCAGGCGAATGCTAGCTTTACAGGAAACTGTCTGCGTACCGCCCCTTTAAACTTCAGACTCTCCTCTGCTCTCTCAATATAAACCAGATCATCAGATGCTGCATTAGCACTGCGGTTGTTTCTCACAGACTGACGGTTGTCCATTCTGAGGCCCAGTTTAATTATGTGTCCATCATTTTCAGATCTCACCACCTTTATCAGTATACCAAAAGCACCGTTGACCAAACCGTTTAGTGTGTCCAAGTTTCTGGTCAGCATCACTCGAGCTCCTTCAGCAACATTCAGGGTGTCAGGTAAATCATTTCTCCCACCTGTAAATGGTTTGTCTCTTCGTTCCATTCTGCCTGTACGTTTATCCTTCTGGAAATCGTCTGCATTGATGATTATAATGTTTGAATGAAGCTTCTTGAGCGTATCTGTGTTGTGGGATTCAACATTCTTGTTGGTGGCATAAATGTGTAAGACCTCGATTGGACATTCTTCTGGTGCAGTCACAGCCTGTGACAACAAATCTCTGTCGCACTGAGAAAGCTCATCTGTCTTTTCTTTGACTCTAATCCTGTTCAGCATCTCTGCAAAGGCCACATCATCTTTCTGACGCATGATCTCGGTTAGAGTGATCATCTGAAAATGTTCCTGCCATAGGTCAATCTGTTCTGGATCATAAACACAGAGAGGTTTAGACTGTCGCACTGGTGGCAGCTGGTAAAAATCTCCAACAGCTAAAACTGACATTCCACCAAAAGGTCTCTGAGTGCCTTTGATTTGTTTCAGTCTTGCATCCACATAAGCAAAAAGGGGTTTTGAAACCATTGAAATCTCATCAATAACAATAATTTCAGCATTCATAAGCTCAGATCTGACTTCATCCAGTTGATTACCAAGTCCTTGAATGGGTGGATTCAGACTCCTGGGTAGTTTCAGTAGAGAATGTAATGTAGAGCCACTGATAGAAAAAGCTGCTGTCCCGGTAAATGACGTCAGTAAAACAGTTGGATTTGATATGTCAGCTTCTTCTGCATTAGAAGGCAGTCTGCTCAGGATCTTTGATGCTTCAGAGTGAATACATTTAATCAGATGTGACTTTCCAGTTCCTGCACCACCGTTGACATACAAGAAAAATGGATTTGGGTTCAAACCACAAACTCGCTGAATACACCAGTCTCTTATGGCATAGAACACGCAGGCCTGCTTCTGGTTCAGATTCTGATACATTACACGTACCACAGCTGGATCTACTGCAGGTTGTTCTCTGATGGCTCTGATCTCTGTTACAGCACCAGACTGACGACTGTAGTCGGGGACATTCTCCTGTTCGTTCTCATCATCAGAATGTCTCTCAGGAAGATTCTCATCACATTGCAACCTCACAACTTCAGATTCAGGGGCAAGATTACACCATTCATCAATCACAACATCCCTATTTTGTTCAAATTCTTCCAGTGCACTCTCAATATCCTCAGAGTTCTTCTCATACTTGTCTTTATTTCTCTTTACAACCCTTTTCACAGACTCACTGTAGTCTGAACATGGAAGTCGTACAAAACCTGAGTTGTAGAAGGACTGATAGGTTTGGAACCCTTGTGGTTTCAGTTCCTGCTCTGATCTGTGTGGAAGGTAAAGTCTCAACAGTCGTCCATAATATTGCTCAGGATCTTTTTCCTGTGAACAGTGGTAATACCTGATTATAGCTGGTTTATCATTCTTTCGCGTTTGTACAAATCCAAGCTGGTTTAGAAGAGGAAGCACATCTTTTCCTTCATTTGGACCACTCACCAACCGGCACAAGGCAGCAAAATCAGCCAGTGACATTTCCTCATATTCTGGTGTCTCAGGTCTGCATTTGTATTTATCACTCAAACTTGTCATCCAAATATTACAACTGTCGTGTGTTGTGCTTTCCAGGTAGCTCATTGGGCGACTCATTTTTACTGGGTTATCATCGGTTGGGACAAATACAACACTGCGGGAACATTTTTTCATTTTTAGGCCACAGACTCGAGTCACACACTCCTGTGCGCTGATTTCTCTCTTTTTTGAGTAAGCCTGCATCACAGCTCTCATTTCATCACATTCATTGACCGTGTTCTTATCAGAGTTGTCAATAACTGTCTTCAGGTATTCAGAGAGGCCAGATTCTTTCTTCGTTATATATTTACAGAGGTATTCTATACAAGAATAGGCATTCAATATGAACGAGACATCTAAATTAGAGTTCCAGGCTTCAAGCAGGTGTGGGTTGTAATTGTTGATCCAACAGTCCTTTGGGTCACGTTTCAGAATGAGAGCTGTTTTCTTGTTTATGTCTTGGAGGCATTGTTCATACTCATTCATTGTCAAGTTGCATCGTGACAGAATCTGCTCTATGGTGAGGGAAGCAGCTTCAGGTTCCTTCAGCAGGTTCAACAAAGGTCTGAGTTTGGCTTTTGCAGCTTCAGTGTCTGAATCCTCATCCTGTCTCACAATCATTGTTCTTGTGGATGGTGGTTTTGGAAACCCAAATCTACAACCAGAGTTCACACTCTTAAAGCATGTTTTTGTGTGGTTTTTGCTGTGCTTTTGTAGTTCAGTGACTTTTTTGTGCAGTTCAGGTTGTTTTTCTGGATCAGGGAGTTGAGCTGAGATGTATCTGTCCACAAAGTCACAGACAGTTTGGTCATCATCCACATCTACTTCTACCTTTTCTCGAATCCACAGCAACATGTGTATATGCGGACTACCTCTGTGCTGGAACTCAACTCTGTAAAAGTAATCAATGATTTCACCAAGGGGCTGTGCAGGAGAAAAAAGCAAATCTCTGAACAAAGCCTCAACACGCTTATCAAACATTCGCATGGTGGTTACTGGATTTGATCTTAGAATTTCACACTTTTCTGACCAGTCCAGGGCTTCAAAATCAACCTCTTCACCTTGCTGTCTCTTTATTGCTTGAATCACTTCAGGCCATCTCATCTCAGCAGCAGAGAAAGTGACAAAGAACTGAGGTGTTCCTATTTGACGAAGCATACTGAATAGATCTTTGGTAGTTTTCTGCCAGTAAGCTGGAGTTCCTCTGAGTGGCTGCATAAATCTGATTGCATCTTTATTTCTTACCAGCTTCTCTACTTCTGTCTTACTTTGTAACATTCCTGATGTGATTTTGCGTCCATCTTTGGT
The DNA here is from genome assembly GCF_036321145.2 of Pelmatolapia mariae. Lineage (NCBI taxonomy): Eukaryota > Metazoa > Chordata > Actinopteri > Cichliformes > Cichlidae > Pelmatolapia > Pelmatolapia mariae. Next base: position 3,798,251 of record NC_086246.1, read on the forward strand.
CATAGTTTTACCTTTCCTTAGCTGTATTGTCATGCTGGAATTGGCCAAGTGTATTTCAGTGACAAACTGTGAGAAAAATAGATAATTTGTATCTTTAGCAAATCTTGCATCAATGTTGAAAAGCCTTGACTTGAAGTAAGCACTTGGTGTGAGTTTAAGACGTCTCTTTTCATCCAGTGTATTCTGACCAGTAGGAAACTGCACAGGAAATGCCATGGCTTCCAAATGAGGAGTTCTGAAGAAGCTAACAGGATTGTTTCTTTCTGCAGGCGCCACACAATATGTGTTATCAGTGAAACAGAGAATCTCTTCTGAAATGTCTACAGGCTGCAGACAACTTTCTAGAGCAAAACCTCCATTGTTCAAATCACTTTCTGGTTCCTCAGGATTTTGTTCCTCTGGTTGTTCATCACAGGATACCATATTAATATCTTGTTCACTTTCAGACTCAGTTTCACACAAAAGGGCATCTTTTTCATAGTTGTCAATTTCCATTAAATCTGCTTCATTATAATCATCACTTGCCATGCTGGCTTCATCACTGCTGTCATCATCAGGTAACGTTGGATCACAAAGCAATGCATCGTCTCTGATAACAATATCTGTGTACTGTGGATGAATCTGTTTGAGTTTACGCAGGGCTTGGATCAGTTTAGACCAGGTGACAGTCTGGAACAGCTGATGGCCTTTGTAGCACAGTCGTCTTTTCAGCTTGATCCTCATTATCTGTGATTGGTTTCTGAGCCGAGGTAAAGAGTCAACTGTTTGTTGGACCTCAGATGGTACACACACCACATTACCACGTATGAGTCTTTGTCTGCCCTTTGGAAGAGGAATAATCTTAGCAAATGGTATGCATTTGGCAATCAGATGTCTCTCCAGAATGTTGAGATCACACATTTCAGCTGGAATATCCTGCAGTTCTAAACCATTGACAGCAGCAAGCCTTGGCATGCGTCCACTTTTGAGGGAACTGTGACACGTGTGACAGATATACTCCTTTTTTCTCTCAACTGGAAAGCTGCAGTGATCATTACATGCTTCATCACACATATGAACAAATTTACCAGTTAGACACTGTTGAGCTACAGTTTGGTGTTTTGAGTAATTGTTTCTTTTGCAGATTTTCACCTGATTAGGAAAAGAAGCTTTTAGACAAACAGTACAAACATAAGATGGTGCTGACTTAATGTTTGATCTGAAACAAGATATGGCCTCATTCATTAAACTGTTATCTGGATGAGACTGTAAACTTTCAGCTGGCCGATGCATCTGACGATATTTTCTTTTTATGTTCATTGCACATCTGATATTATGCATCTGTCTAAAAGAAAAACACTTCCAATATTTTACTCTCATTCGTTCTCTCATATTGTCCTTGTGTTGGTGCTGAAATTGTCTCTCTTCTCCATAACGTTTCGTGATGTAAGATCGTTTTTTCTGTCTAAATTCTTCACTTTCTTTATAGAGTTTAGAAACATATGACCGCATGTAAGCTTTATGTTTCTCTCTGAATTCAGTGCAAGTCCTGTAAGTTCTCATTTCACGATCTTTCTGCTGTTGTCTGAATATAGGAGATTGTCTATAAGATTCTCTATATGTTTTTCTCATACGTTCCTTCTGCTTTTCTCTGAATATAGGATTGTCTTTATACATCCTTATGACACGTTCTCTTTTTTTGTGTCTAATTTTAGCACTTTCTCTATAGATTCTTCTCAAATGTTCTCTCTGTTTCTCTCTATATGTAGCATTTATTTTATACAGATTATTTTTGTACACACTCTTCTTTTGTCTGTGATCAGGATCATTAGACTTTCTACTGGAATTTTTTTTCTTTGCCTTAAAGCTTTCATCAAAAGTGTACATCTGTCTTTCTTTCTTTTTCTGATTTTCCTTCCTTTGTGGTAGTTTTTCTAGGGCCAATAATCTTCTCCTCATTTTTTTCCTTTTCTGTTTATTACATTTTAAAAGTTTATGTGAGAGTTGCTCTGCTATCTTAGTTGAACAGGAGGCAGTGTTTGGATCATTCTGAGGAACAGAATCTGATGTTACCTGAGTTTCTCTCACAGAAGATACAGATGTTTCTTTTTGTAAATAATCAGAAGTATTGTGGTTGTTTTCAGTAGCAGTCTTCTCGTCTGAATAATCCACTCTGGATGACTTCACATCAGTGGTTATAGTGCTGGTCACAGTTTTCTGTCTCTGCTCAGTGGATGTTTGGGAGTTTAATTCATGAACAGGTTCATTTAAAGCTAGAACACTTGAAGCAGTTTTTCTGTATTCGGTGAGTTGATTAGCATCTCTTTGGTCAGCAGCGTTTCCACTGTGAAACTCGACAGGCTGTAGCTCATAAGTGCAGGATGAGGCAATGCTAAACATTCTGTATATGCGTTTGATCCTGTCAATCATGTCGTTAAGACGTGTGAATTTTAACATAACTGCAGTTCCACCACTTACACCTAGCAACAATGGCATTCCTGTTGACTTACGTGGGTGAGGGTCAAAATATGCATATTCACCAGAAGTCAGCCTGCAAACTGCAATGACGTTTCCTCCCATGACTAGCAAAGCATAGCGAACCGCTGAAACCAAACACTGTAGTCCCTGTTCAAGGCTCGGAAAATGATCTGTACCATCAAATGTGCCGTAACGAGCAAACTGAGACATGTCCACTTGATACTCGTGTCTGCGGCTGGTGACCACTGTGGGAAGCTCATTGCAGGCTAGAAACACACTGTTCACAAACCTCTTTCTGGCATCTGAATATACGGCATGGCCTTTGTCCAACACACGGTTAAGATCTGCTCTGGTAATGAATTCATCCTCATGTAAGAATGACAGGAAAACCAAACTGTTAGCCATGCATTGCTGATTCCGGTACTTTCCATACTTAGGAGAGGCCTGGCTTCGGGACGCACAGATGCTACTCACTCGTGGACGACTTTCACTGTTTGTAACCTGTACATGAGACGGTCCTGGAGTTAGTCCATCATGCTGTGTTTGTACAGTTACCTGGTGTTCAATATGGTTTACCTGCGTAACTTTAGGTTTTGGGACAGACACTGAGGGAACACCTCTCTTTACCACATCTGCATACGACACAGTGGTTGTCTGAACGCTGCTCTGCACTTCTGTACTGGGAATAGTTGTGACAGACACCTTTACCTGCTCACTGCTCTGAGAAACATTTACCTGTTCTTTCTCCTTTTGACGTCTAAGCTTCTGGGACTGCGACCTTTGACCTTTTCTTGGCATTTTGTTGAAGTATAACCTGGAGCTTATATGTGTTTATACACAAATGTAAACAAAACTCAACCTTGAAACACAGAAAAACGTATAACTCTTTAAGTTACTATTAAATCTGAGAAATGTACAATTATACTATGTTAAAATGTTCTTATGAATATATAAATATATGTAAAAATCTGATTTGTACTCCAAACTCAAAATAAAAGATATTCAAAGTTCTCTGGAAACACTTTGGTCCGTTTTATTGTAGCCTTTTCAGAAATTACACAATTTTTCTTCTTATATTTTTTTTAACCAGACTGGTAAATAATTAGAACTTCTGTAAAGAGATATGCCGAATAAATCTCAAAAATCAACAGGCTATAATAAAAATCTTAGCTCTAAAATTTAAAATTTAAATCAAATATATGGAGCTGTGGTGGTGTGGTGATCAGATGACAGGCGATGAGGATTCTTCAGCTGGATGTTCTGCAGCAGTCAGGAAACAGGAACTCTGGTCCTCAGGCAGCTTCTCGATGATACTAACTGAATACTTACACTGAGTGACAAATGGGTTTGTCCTTAAATAATAATAGTATAAACTTGCAGTCAAATGTTATAGCCAATTAAACAGACTAGCAAAATGTATTTGGATCTAATTTATTATTTATGTGAATATAGCGGTCTGAATGTATGTATTACAAAATAACCAGATTCTCTTATTAGAAATAAACCTTTAAAAAGGTGATATTTTATATAATTTATCAAAGTAAGCCAAACTATCAGTGTTAATTCCAAAGTTTAATGCAAAATTAAAATGACAAATGGAGGGCTGTGTAAGAAGTTTCTACTGTAAGTTCTACTGTACTGTAATTCTACAACTATGCTTTCAACTTTCTACTTGTAATTTCCAGCAAAAAGACTGGATGTGAGAGAGTTTAACGATAGGAAAGAAGGAGCAGTGAGAGCAGAGACCTCTCAGAATTCTGTAACAGATCGATGAAGTACTGGTAACTTCAATTTCCCAAAAATGGGGCCATGTCAAAACTTGATTATTCCAGTCAAAACTTGATTCCAGTCAAAATTTGATTCCAGTCAAAAACGTGATTTTTGATAACTTAGATAGAGCTTGTGGGATAGAGTGAAGCAAGATAGAACGTCTTGTCAAAATAGATAGAGTGGGGAGAGTGATAGGACAGACTGAATTGCTTGTTAATGATAGAGGGAGAGAGCTTCTGTAGCAGGTCACCTGTAAGACAAAGAGGGACTGGAATTAGACATATTTCCAATAAACCTGGCTTTACTGTATTTTTCAGACAATAAGGCACACTTAAAATCTTTAATGTTCTCAAAAATAGACAGTGCGTCTTATGTATTCATTCTGGCTGTGCTTACTGACTTCAAACCAATTCTATGTGGGACACGGCGCTGAAAAATCTCTCAAAATGTTTTAGTACGACTTTGGTAAGCTACAAAGCCGCACCCACTTAATGGATTGTCGGTACTGTAGTCAGGAGCCTCGTGGTGTAATTCGCACTGTACTTCAACGTAATAGGACGCTGTGTGTGTGCATAAGGACCTGGCACCAGTTAAGAGACATACTTGTGAAGCAGATTTCAAACTGATCAACCCATGGAGAATTTGTGAAAGAGGAAAAAACAGAAAAAGTGAGTGTATTGTTCTATATTTTATGTGTTACTGAACAATGTTGCGAGTTCTTGTAAATGAGTTGAACAAAGCTTGACTTATCTGACTGTTTTGTTTGGCTTAATGTCCCTTGTGCTTAAAACAGACCCATTCATTGCCCTTATGCCTTATAATCCTAAAATATACAGTACAGATGCAATATTCAATGGTGGTTGAACTGTTATAAGGACATTCTGCATTCTGCATTCTGTTAACACAATAAAAACAGAGTCTATTGACTTAAACCAAGATGTGCTGCAACAGTTGCTGTAAATATTACATGGTCCAAATAAACCTACACACTGACATTACAGCAGTCAGTTTCAGTCTCCCTGCTCTACATTAACTTTACATCCACTCAACTCAAATTTATTGATTCATTGCCCAAAAAGAACACAAATCTTTTCTCACATTTGCCTAAAAACATCTTGATGATCACCAAGAGCTGTGCTGACTCACTGCACTAAACTGAGCCTCTTATAGTGAGAGAAACATTTCAGAAAAACAACAGCATTAAAGTCAAACTTGGTGCTGTTACTGTGATGGTCCAGAGTTCCTTTACTACTTCAGGACCTGAATCATGCCATCAGGTCCTGAGCTTCAGTTTAATCACACTCAGGATTCACAGCAAGAAATGGATAAATTGATCCAAAAAATGCAAGGAACTGTGAATGAAACAAAACTCTTGGTGTAGACTAATCAGATTCTGGACTTCAATGAAATTGAGATACTTGGCATGGCCTGAAACCCTATATTGGACCTTAATTAAAAACAATCCTGAAAGTAGAGTGTTCCAAAATCCCCCCAGTGATGTAAATCAATCATTACTAGTTACTGTAAATATTTGATGGTAGTTGTTGCTATCAGGGCTTCCACATGTGGGTATTAGAGAACAACTGTTTTTTACATTATACCAGGATGTTCTGGTTTGCATTTCTGTGCTTCATAAGTAAAATCATCACTGTAAAACTGCTTTTTGTATTTATCCAGGTTATCTTTGTTAGATGATTTGAAACATTTAAACGTGACAAAAAAATACAAACAAACGAAATCTGCGAGGAAGAAAGACTTCCCAGCACTGTACCTCAGACAAACCTTTACTTACCAGACTTGAGATGATCAGATGAGCAGTCTAAAGAAAGGAAACAATACATCAGATCATTGTGTAATGATTCAGACTGTTGAGTCTCTTCAGGTTAAAACTATTAGATACAAAGTAATTATTTAAATCAGAAGCAACAGAAAACTTCATCAGATTTTAGTTAGTTTGGACAGAATATGTAAATCCCAAAATACATGTATATATTGAGATGTTACAGCAACAACAGTGGCACACCATTTTTGTAATTAGAATTAAAGTGTAAATGGACTGATTCTTATATAACTCTTTTCTACTCTCCTGGAGTACTCAAAGTACTGTATACAACATACCACATTCACCCAATCACACCCATTCTCACAAGCACTTCATCTGTACTCAGTGCTTTCTAAGTACATTCACACTCCGATGGATGCATCGGAGAGCAAGTTGGGGTTACTAAAGTCACTAAATAATTAATAAACTAATTTAACTTATAGCGTAAATAAAGAACACACTGGCTTTAATATACCAAAGACTGCCCACTCACAACTCTAGTTCTTAGTTTTTTTCTTATTGCTCAAGCGTTTAAGCTACCACTTATACTGACTGTCCTAAAACATGTATGATTTGATAAGCCATCAAATATTAAAATCAGAAAAATGTGCTATTAAACTTCAGGGACACTTTCAGGGACAGTCAGAGGTCCTGTGTGGGGGCTTTGCTGCGACAGATTATAAATCCTATGTGTTTTTGCCCATAAGCAAATGGCAAGATGTCACAAAAATCTAAACAATTGTATATAAATTGTAAACATGTTACACAACCCCAAGGTCCATATTGCTTCAGTTACAATCATTGTTTACTTACTGCAAACGGCAAAACCAAGCTTCTATTTCACTCCGTCTAACGAAAGACAAAGAACAAAAATACAGAATGAGATAACTCAGATCAGCATCAGAATCAATAATGCATCACTCTCTGTAGTCAAAAAGATTCAGTAAACTTCTTTGTTTACCACACCTGGAATACAAACAACAAAATTTTTCTACACCTTATTAAAGGTTGCCATGTTCATTAAATGTAATTTCATCTATCTGCAATAAGCCACACAAGTTTCTTAGTCATGTTATACCCTAATAGTCCAAGGAGCTTGGAAAGAAAAGCGTCTGAAGTTCTTTAAGTCCGGGTTCATACGCCTTTTTTAGGGTCAAATTCAAGCACTTTTTAAGCACTTTCAAGGTCCCTTTTCAAGCTTTTCAAGCACATTGATGCTTCTTTCCTGTGTGACAAGAAATAGGAGATGTTTGTTTGTTTGTTGGTTGTTTGTTTTGTAAGTTAATTCCCAATTAAACTGTTTTGTTGCTAGCTACATTGCTGTCTGTATTATTTCTGAAGTCCTAAATGATCACCTTTAAAGTGTTTGTGCTAATAACATCATGCACAGTTAGACAGGCATGGAGAACAGCACTGACTGGGAGAGGCTTTGAACAGATCACATAGTTAAATTCAACATATAAGACTTTAAGAATGCACAAGCATCTACTTAAAATCTATTGAATTTATCATTGATGATATTATTATGTACAATTCCAATGTATTTTGTTCATCTCCCTTAAATAAACAGGCAGCCTTAAAGTCTGAAATATTCATATACAAATACACAAATGTGTGTACTGTCTCGGTGGCCTCAGTGTGAGCTTGAAGACATTTATAATGTTTAAGTAGTTTAATGTGTAGGTGCTGACCATAAACACATTTGGAGTGAAAGCCGGGGAATTTTGGTAGCACAGAAACAAGTGGCTATTCTTTGTGACCATATGGATTAACCCCTCATATTACCATTATTTCAGCCAAAGGCACCAAGTTAATAGCCAAAAAAAGCTGCAGCAATACACACAAATATAAACAGTACTTTGTGACAACTTTGCTTTTAGCCTTTAACCCTCTGGTGTCCAGGGTATAATTAGCCCTATTTGACTATATTTCACCTTTTGCAAGATAAAGAGTTTTTAATCTGTTATTTTTCATTTTGATATACTGTATCAGCACAATTTTATCTAAATTCCGACCAATTTTAAAATGCCAGTAGAAAGTGATATTTTTGACTGTAAAAACCATAAGCATGTTTAACAAATCATTTTCAAAACTTGAAATGCAAATAGAAATTGTAACTTTTAAAAAAATGCACAAGTTTTGCATACAAAGTTATATGGTACTATTCACCTAAAAATTCAGCCAGGGCTCAGACATTTTTCATATAACCATTTCATAACTATTTACAAAACAGAACAGACCAAGTGTTCTGCATCAAATAAGAAGGCACACAAATTATTTATGCAACTCCCTAAAATAGTTTGTGTCCACTATAACACAGATGAGAACAGCACAGGGATAAACCTGCGACTGTGACGTTCACTAGTAGAACTGACACACAAAACAAAACAACGACTAGCCTACACACTAATTACACAAGACAACACACTAACTTGAGACTCCAAACACGGTAAACGTCACAAATCTCTCACAACTGAAAATTCAAGCCCTTTTCAAATCTTGAAAGGACAACATTAAATTTCAAGCATTTTCAATGATTTCAAGCACCCGTACGAACCCTGTTAAGTTCTTCACTTCTTCACTGAAGAAGCTTCTCATATGACAGGTGAAAAGCTTCAAGCAATTTAAACAAGTCCAGACACTTTCCTTTCCAAACTCCTTAGACTTCAATGACCTGGATGACTGAGAACCTTCACAGACATAATGCTCTAATACTTTGATGCTATTAAATAACATATTTGATATCATAAGAAATTACTTGCTACACCCAGCACTGAACACTTTATCAAATGGTAACAAAACAATTTCAAAGCAGAAACAATCATAAATAAATGCTTGGATTATATATTTGTAGGCTCATTTGACGTGGCCTGGAATGAAATTCTACTACCTAAAAGTATTATCAACTGCACACAGTATCATTTAGTATATTTTAATATGCTGGTGTTTAAAACAAATATCTACATACCACATTAACAATATTAATAGCTCACTGCTGCAGTTTATTTATTTGAAGGTGGGCTCATTTTTATTTCATTAATTTTCCACAAAGTGAGAAGTCAAACAGAGCTGCAAATTAAAGTTTTATTTAAAAGCGGGTCTGCACAAACAAGTGTTTGTTAAACAGTTATTATAAATTTAAAGTGTCCTTCCTATTAAGAGTTCTTATTATTCTTGTAGTAACTACGTGTTTTATCCTCATTCTCTCTCCCTTCCGTTAATTAACCTGCAACACAGACACATGGGCACAGGCACGTGACTCTTTTTCAGTCAGAAGCGGTAAAATGGCTCCTTTGAAGTTGCCGAACCTGCCACTCCAGCAGTTAATCAATGGCGGCTCGTTACAAAACATTATAACCTAAAGCCTGTTTTAACCGAGTGATTTGTGAAGAGGAGAACTAACTGCACCTTCTGTAACAGACTCAGAAATACTAACACACTAAATGAAGGCAAAAAAAACAACACAATAAACTGCAGTAAACAGTCAAATGAACCCTCATTTCACACTGGGACTTTAGGAGCGCTAGGAGTTAACATTGGGTTGTCAGGACTATCTTCTATATAACTCCTTTAAAAGCAGCCATTGTGTTACTTTAATGTGACTTATACTTCAACTGGCTTTAAAAGTCAGTAACAATAACTCAGGAAATCACTCAAACAGACTATAGACATTTCATTTCAGAGAAGAGAAGAGAAGTAGTGCTTACCAGCGGCAGTCGGAGAAAGTGGGCGGAGGGGCAGAATGAGCCGGAGACATAAGAAACAAGAGGCGTTCACGGGTAGTGGGATATCCCGCCATTACACAAATGGTCATTGAAAACGTAAAAAATGTATGTTAATTTAATTATTTATGTACAATACTTATTTGCTACAGAAAAAAACTAACAGAACTTTAATTCTATAAGTTGAATGAAAATTCCAAACAGTATTATTTGAATTTGAAATGATGACTAAAATTCATAAATTGATATCAGTGAATCAGAATCAGAAAGATATTATTGTTCCCCAATGGGCAATTAACATACAACAGAGCAGCATGATATTGAATGTAAGGACAGGACATAAACAGGCAATAAGAGGGAGATAATAAATATACAGAATATACAGTATATACAGTTTTAAAATTTATCAGCTTTAAAATTAAAGTGACTGCAAGGTGAATAAATAATAAAATATAACGCCATTATGTTAAAATGTAATGCATTATGGTAGATTTATTTAACTGACTGGAGGAATCAGAACAGTGTTCTGGACACCGTTCAACTCCAAGTGGCTGGTAAAGAGTTCACCAAACCTAAAAAACAGTGCAGGACAGTCTGCAAAGATGTGGAGTTAGTCAGACATTGTGCAGAGAAGATGAGGAACAAGTTCTAAAATACAGAACAATAAACACAGTCACCTAAGCATCCTCACTGCACTGCAGGACTCAGAGGTTCAGTGCCATGAGGCTTTTTAACAGCAACTACTCACATGTTCTTTTTACATTTATTTCATTTATTAAGATAAGATAAGATAAGATAACCTTTATTAGTCCCACACGTGGGAAATTTGTTTTGTCACAGCAGGAAGTGGACAGTGCAAAAGTTATGAAGCAAAAATTAGAATAAAATAAAATAAAATAAAATAAGAATAAATACAGTACAGTACAGTACAGTTCTAATAAAAATTGGTTGTAATAATATGAATTATGAGAGAAAGGGACTTGCCCCCACTCGTTCACCCCTGCTGCAGTGAGGTAAAGGTGAGGCTGTCTCCAACAACGCTCTTCAGTGAGGGTATAAAAGAAAACTATTTTTACTATAGCCTTAACAGGTACACTTTCTGAAACTACATGTTAAAGTAAAAATCACATGTGTATAAAAAATGTTTTCATAGCGTAGAACCCAGTTAATACAAAAAACTTGGCATCAATTACCAGTATTTAGTGTAAGGGTGGCTTCTACACACACAAAAACACAGGCTTCAGCCAGCACATAAGCTAATGTGCTGGCTAAAGCCCTAATTTCCTTCGGGATTAATAAAGTATTATGATTCTGATTAACGCATCACAAAACTTAGGGAAATTGACAATGACTGGAGTAATAGGAAAAATGAAGATAGTGTATAAACTATGCAATATACACTGCTCAAAAAAATAAAGAGAACAAAAATAAGACATCTCAGATTTGAATGAATGAAATATTCTTATTAAACATTTGGTTCTTTATGTAGTTTAATGTGCTGACAACAAAATCACACAAAAATTATCAATAGAAATCAAATTTACCAACCCATGGAGGTCTGGATTTGGTGTCACACTCAAAATTAAAGAGGAAAAACACACTACAAGCTGATCCAACTTTGATGTAATGTCCTTAAAACACATCAAAATTAGACTCTGTAGTGTGTGTGGCCTCCACGTTCCTGTATAACCTGTCACAAACAGAAAACTGATTAAACAGAAGTGTCACATGATCAAGAATTTACGCCAGTGTCCTGTTACTTTTAGACAGTAAGGAGCAGATGGCTAAGTTTATTGAACTCCACGAGACAGCTGGTGACGCAAATCTGAAGGCCAGACCGTCCAATTTCAGAGCCGCTCACTTTCGGCCTACCCGGCCTCCTGAGAACCCAGCCCACGTAGACCACGAAGCCCGGGTCCTCAGGAGGTGTATGAATTTGGACACCGCCAAATACTATAATTTAGGATTTAGAAGAAATACTATGACTTTGTACAAATATGATACTTTGGTACAAATACTATGATTTGGTTTGAATACTATGATTTGAAACAAATACCATGATTTGGCAAAAATATACCATGATTTGGCACAAATACGATGATATGGCAGAAATACTATGATTGGGTACAAATACTATGAATAGGCACAAATACTATGATTTAGCAGAAATACTATGTTTTAACATAACTAATATCTTTTGACAGAAATTTCTGCTAAAAGGTACTAGTTCCGCTTTTTAGCAGAAATACTGTAAAATACTATGATTCGGGATAAATACTATGATTTGGGAGATATACTGTAATCAGCACATATACTATAACATGACAGAAATTCCTCCACTTATTAGTAATACTATAGCTTAACAGAAATGTTATGTTTTGGCACAAAAACCATGATTTGGCAAAAATACTATGATTTAGCAGAAATACTATGATTGAGCAGAAGTACTAAGATGTAGTAGAAGTACTTTGATTTAACAGAAATACTATTATGGAGTAGTAATACTTTCTGCAATCAGAGGTACTGCTTCTGTCTGCTTCATCAGGCTGTGTACTTGTATGTATTTCTGCCATGGAGCGTTAACAAGAATCTGAGGTCCGTATTAGACAAACTGCTAACATCATAAAACTTTGCAGAATTGTAATAAATTAGCAATATAAATTACAGGTCTGTGATAGTGTATAAATTTGTAGTGAAAAAAAACCATGTGGACCAAGGTGGAATTGAACCCACGACCTTTGGGCTGCAGACCCGTGTCATTACCAAATGCGCCACCGGCAAAGAGAGCCAGTGCCTGGAAAACAGGGAGATGAGCAGTCAGAATTAGATCGCGGTGAGCGGCGTAAAGCGCCGTTTTCTGGAGTTACAAAATGTCGTGTAACTCAAAAACTAGGTGGGATAGAAGCACAATTCCTTTACTGGGTGAATCAGCAGAATTTCATGAACTTTGACTGCGATAGCTCTTTGTACCTCCGTCGCGGAGATATGACGAGAGAAGAAACGGCTTCATTTTAAGAGTTTGAAAACAAACATAATTTATGGCTCAAGAGTTTGAAAACAAACGTAATTTATGGCTCAACAGTAAGATGACAGTAAAAACTGCTCCAACCGTGAGTGTCAGCAGTGTCTGAAGATGAATTGGCACAAGCCTCTCATCTTAACTTTGCTTTATTAAAATTATTGTGGCATGCAGATGAATCTTGCAAAGAAGCTCACAGGGAGAGATTGAGCCTGTATTTCCACCCCAAGCTGGTAGGAGGAGTTTTTTATTGAACATACTTGCTTGTGCCACAATGTGCTTCAAGGGTCATTAACAGCATAAAAAGAACTCACTTATGGTACTGCATTCTTCCTATAAAACAATAACTGTCAGTGACTTTGTACCGTAGTATAAACACAGCATTCAAGACAACAGTTAAAAGTAACGTAACCATAAACAATGAAACAAGAACATCTAAAATGCAGCACATGTCCCAAGGCATGATGGGAGAGAACTAGCTGTTCCCCCAACACGCCACATTATTTATGAATTATGATTTGGCAGAAACACTGGGACTTGGTATAAATACTATGATTTACATGAAATACTTTGACTTAGCAGAAATTCTGTAATCTAGCAAAAAGCACTTCAGCATAGCAGAAATTCTATGATTGATCAGAATTACTAGGATTTAGCACAAACACTATGATTTGTCTAAAAAAAACCCTTTATTTTGCAGTTATATTGTGATTATGGCAGAAATACTATGCTTTGGAACAAATACCAAGATTTGGCAGAAATACTATGAGCAGTAATAATATAACATAGCAGAAATACTGTTATTTTGTGGAAATACTATGCTTTGGCACAAATACCATGATTTGGCCAAAATACTATGATTTAGCAGAAATACTAAGATGTAGTAGAAGTACTTTGATTTAACAGAAATACTATTATGGAGGAGTAATACTTTAACATGGGAGAAATATTGATACAGACACACAAACATACACATACACAGAGCCTAAAGGGAACAGTGGCTGTTAAGAGTCTGGGCTTGGTATATCTAGGTCAGTTAAATTAGCTGCACCTGCTGTAATCAGCCCATACACACACAGACACAGAGAGAGGTATAAGTTTTCTGCAGTGTATTTCTTACATTCACATTCAGGATTCCCCTCGAACCTCCTGGTCTCAAGGCAGCTACTCATCTCACTGAGCCAAACTCATTCTCACAAAAAAGAGGTAGACAGACTGACAATTGTGCTGAAATTATCAGAAGCTGCTGAGAACTGTGCTGATAAGAGGCAAAAAGGATGAAAATTTTGCAGAAAAGAGGTGAATCAGCAGAATTTCTGCAGAAAAGAGGCAAAGAAGCAGAACGTTGCACTGAAAAGAGGTGAATCAGCAGAGTTTCTGCTGAAAAGAGTTTTTTTTTCTGAAAACCGCCAAAAAAGCTGGAATTTGTGCTGAAAAGGGGTGAAAAAAATGAAAATTTTGCTGAAAAGGGGTGAAGAAGCTAAAGCATACCAAATCAAAGTATTTGTGCCAAAACATGGTATTTCTGCCATATTGTGGTATTTGCGCCACAAAAGTTACTACATTACAACATGAATACGGATTAAAGATGAAAGAAACTGGCAACAAATTCCTCCACTACAAACCAGTCTGATACCACTTCTTTGCAGTGTTCACGTTTACTAAGGCACTACCCAAAAGGCGCCACAAGAGGGCACTCCAACACAAGAGATGACCTATGTACACTGATGCACTTAGTAACAGTCAGCCTCCTACTTAGCCACTACGTAATACAGCGATATTACAGTGTACAAATTGACATAAATTTGCAGGGGGAACAAACAAAGCAGGAACAAGCCCAAAACAATCAAATAACTGGGCTGCCATAGCTATCGCTAACTAGCACATACGCTAAAGGTAACTAAAACCAATACACACAAGTAGCAGGGTAAACATCTTAAGCATGGAACATTAACTCACGTTTATGTGACACACACCATCCCCAACAAATACAGGATGGGCTATTTGCTCCCCTTCCCAGCAGCTCTCTCCTCAATCGTTAGCCCAGGAACGAAGGAAGACCATCTAGCTCAGAAGTCCCATGAATTCCCTCACTGCTCAGAGGCTGCTTGGTAATGTAGCTCACACTAACACAGGTTTTTCTACAAGCACAAATACTATAACATAGCAGAAATACTGTGATTTTGTTGAAATACTATGCTTTAGGACAAATACTATGATATAGCAGCAATACTATGTTTTGGTACAAATGCTGCGCTTAGGCACAAATATTATGATTTGGCAGACACTATGATTTAGCAGAGATAATATGATTTGGCAGAAATACTAAACTTTGGCACAAATACTATAATTGAGTGCAAGTACTTTAAGATAACAGAAATACTGTGATTTAGCAGAAATACAATGTTTTTGCAGAAACACTGTAATTTCACTCAAATACTTTGAAATAGCCATAATACTATGATTTGGCAGAACATAACAGAAATTCTACGACTTAGTAGTAATACTGTAACATAACAGAAATATTAATTGGGCACAAATACTATAATTTGGCACAAGTACCATGTTTTGGCAAAATCCCATAATTTGGCACAAATACTATGATTTGGCAGACACTATGATTTAGCAGAGATAATATCATTTGGCAGAAATACTAAACTTTGGCACAAATACAATAATTGAGTACTTTAAGATGAGAGAAATACTATGATTTAGCAGAAATACAATGTTTTTGCAGAAACACTGTAATTTCACTCAAATACTATGAAATAGCAGTAATACTATGATTTGGCAGAAATACTATGTTTCAGTACAAATACTATGACAAAGCAGAAATACTATGACTTAGAAGTAATACTATAACAAAAGGGATTCCTCAAAATACTATGAAATTGCAGTAATTCTATGATTTGGCAGAAATACTGTTCTTCGTACAAATACATGCTTTGATACAAATACTATATTTTGATTTGAATACTATGATTTGGCACGAGTAGTATGATTTAGTACAAATACTACGAATTGGCAGAAATACTGTGACTCAGTAGTAATACTATAACATAACAGATATACTATGATTTTGCAGACAGTCTATGTTTTTGCACAACTAGCACAATATGGCAGAAATACTATGATTTGGCACAAGTACTATGATTTAGTACAAATACTCTTATTGGCACAAATACTATGTTTCAGTACAAATACTACGATTTCGCAATAATACTGGGTTTTAGCACAAGTACTGAGATTTGGGTGAAATACTATGATTTAGAAGAAATACTATGACTTCGTACAAATACAATGTTTTGGTTCAAATAATATGATTTGCAAAAAATACTATGATTTGGTACAAGTACCATGATTTAGTACAAATACTACAATTTCGCTCAAATACTATGAAATTGCAGTGATACTATGATTTTGAAGGAATACTATGATTTGGTAGAAATACTATGCCTTAGTAGTAATACTATAACATAGCAGATATAATGTGATTTTGCAGACATAGTATGTTTTTGCACAAATACTATGATTTCGTTCAAATACTATGGAATTGCAGTAATACTATGATTTGGAATACTATGATTTGGTAGGAATACTATGCCTTAGTAGTAATACTATAACATAACAGATATACTATGATTTTGCAGAAATTCTATGTTTTTGCACAAATACTACAACAACTACTACTACAAATACTACAAGAAATACAATGTTTGGGCAGTAATACTATTATTTGCTATAAATACTATTATTTGGCACATATACTATAATCAGCAGATATACTATAACATAACAGAAATTCTACGACTTAGTAGTAACACCATAATATAACAGAAATTTTAACTGGGCACAAATAACATGATTTGGCACAAATACCATGATTTGGCAAAAAGATACCATGATTTGCCACAAATACAATCATATTGCAGAAATACTATGATTGGGTACAAATACTATGATTTGGCACAAGTACTATGAATAAGTACAAATACTATGATTTGGCAGAAATACTGTGATTTAGCAGAAATACTATGTTTTAACATAAATAATATCTTTTCACAGAAATTTCTGCTAAAAGGTACTATTTCTGCTTTTTAGCAGAAATACTGTAATTTGGCATAAATACTATGATTTAGGATAAATACTATGATTTGGCAGATATACTATATTCAGCACATAAACTATAACATAACAGACATTCCTCCACTTAGTAGTAATCTCATAACATAAAATAAATATTATGGTTCTGCCCTAAAACCATGATTTGGCACAAATACCATGATTTTTCAAAAATACTATGATTTAGCAGAAATACTATGATTGAGCAGAAGTACTAAGATGTAGTAGAAGTACTTTGATTTAGCACAAATACTATTATGGAGGAGTAATATGTAACATGGGAGAAATATTGATACAGACACACAAACACAGAGCCTAAAGGGAGCAGTGGCTGTTAAGAGTCTGGGCTTGGTATATCTAGGTCAGCTAAATTAGCTGCACCTGCTGTAATCAGCACTTACACACACAGACACAGAGAGAGGTATGAGTTTTCTGCAGTGTATTTCTCACATTCAGGATTCCCCTCGAACAAATGGCCATAATTTCCTAACTGTAGGGGCTAGAACGCTCATTCTGACACCGTTTTGTTCAGAAGAGATGGGGGAATCTGCAGGTCTTCATAAATCAGAGATAAAATATAAATTATTAAAGATATATGACTTGTAATACACTGTAACTGAGCAGAGGCAAAGCAAAACTGCCTTGACTTGCCCTCAAACAATGTTTTGTAACTCTAAATCTATATGGAGCATCAAAATCATTCTTTCACCGTAAGAAACAGCAGGCTTTGGTGAACAGTCATGGGAATTTTCAGGTCTCTGTGGAAATCCATCAAAAAGATATGACGAGAGAAAAAAGTGCCTCATTTCCAGAGTTTGAAATCTGAAGAAATCTGAGCGAGGGACAAATTTCCTATGCTCAAACAAGTGTAATTCATGGCCAAACGGTAATAGGTGAGGAAATAATTCTTGAATTGTGAGCATCAGGGATGTCTGAAGATATATTGGCACAAGCCTCATGTCTAAACTCTGTTTTGTTAAGGAGATATGACGATTTGAAAATGCCTCTCATTAGAGAAATCCAGCGCTGATTTTGAACAAACTCTCCATTGACTTTGTATGGAGAGTTTTCAGACTTTGTGTTGCTCTGAGGAGATTTGCAAAAAATGTGTAAATCCCACAAGAATGATAGTGACATTTTGTGAAAGCCAGCAAAAATACCTACGTTTTGATGTATAATTTGTGGGAGTTGAGTGGAAATTGAGTGAGTAGCAAGAAGTTGTTTAGACATGAAGAGAAAATTCAGAACGGACCAGCACTCACTCTGACTTAATTGCATAGCAACCATAGCAACGCATGTATTTTCTGAAAAATCACATTTTTGCAAATGAAAACTTAAAGAGGTATAAGATTAAAACGGTAGAAGATCTGAAAAAGCTGAATCATTCATGAATAGCCCAATAATCTGAGAACATTTTAAAGTTTGAATGGAGTTTCTAGGTGAAAGTATGACAAAGTAGTTAAGTTTCAAAAACAAGCAAGTTTTACCAGAATTGTGGAAGTTTTCCATTCATTTCAATGGGACAAATTAAAGGAAAAAAGTGTAATATTTTAAAAAGTATAATAGTAATAAACACCAAAAGATATAGCACCCATCTCCAGAAAGAGCAGAACAGTATAGAGTTTGAATGGTAAAAATCGGCTGAAAACTGAGAGAGTAGTTAAAGTCCAAAAAACGTACGGAAGCAACTAGAATAAAGTATAAAGAATAAAGAGAAACAGGAACTCAATAGTGTGGAAGCCCTTGAGGGCATCCACACAACTAGAAAAATTTGCATTTCCTGCGAAAATGCAGTGTGGATGCTTTACAGCTGAAGCTGTCTGCTGAAACTAGCTGAAAAAGCTGAAAAGTTGCAGAAATTGTAAAAACTTTGCAGAAGCAAAGGAACTTTGCTAAAATGTAGTAACTTAGCAGAACTGTAATATCTTAGAGGAAACATAATACTTGGCAGAAATACAATAGCATAGCAGAACTTAGCTGAAATATTTTAACTTACCAGAAACACGATAACTTCTCAAAAATACAAGAAATTAGGAGAAATAGTATAAGATAACAGAAAGAATATATTTAGCCAAACATTCTTAAACATTACAGAAATACTATGATTTAGAAAAACAGTACAACATAGCAGAAATGCAGTGATTTACCAGAGGCACTGTAATATACTATTAATATTGAAATTTTGAATAAATACTATGTTTTAGCAAAAATACTCCAGTTTAGCACAAATATTGTAACATAGCAGAAATACTACTCTATAGCAGAAATGCTATATTTAGAAAGAAAAATATAATATAGTAGAAATATTATGATTTAGCAGAAATCCTACAATATAGCTTAATAACGATGATTTAGAACAGATGCTATAATTGAGCAGAATAGTAACAACTTAAGTGCAAATATTGGAAAGGTAAAATGACAAGCTGAATAAAAAGGAACATGGTTAAGTTCGCTCAAAACTAATTTTTGTTCACCTGTGAAAAAAATAAAATAAAAATACATTTAGAAAAAGAACAAATAAGAACAGCCAACAGATATACACAAAATCAAATATGGATACACAAATCACCAAATACACAGAAAATCAAATATGGATACACAAATGTACAGAGAGAGACACACACACACAGGGTCTATGCCAGTCAACCAGTCTGAATATATTATATTTTTATCCAACAATGAGATGCTGCCCTAAAAAGGGTCTTTGTGTGTGTGTCTTTCTTTCTCGCTCTCTCTCTCTCTTACACACACACACACACACACACACACTTCTGTAAAGTTATTAGAAGTTAAAAAACTTTTTCAAATACTATAATACTTAATAACTTAAGTAAAAATATTGGAAAAGCAAAATGGACAGCTGAAAAAATGCTGAACATGGTTAGGTTCCAGTGAAAAATTCAGAGAAATTTTTTAAAAAACAAACAAACAAAGAGAAATAACAGCCAGCAGATACACACAATTACAAATATGGACGCATATGCACAGAGGGACAGACACACACAGGATCTATGCCTGTCACCCAGTCTCAATATGTTCAATTTATATCCTACAATGAGATGCTGCCAAAAAAAGGGTCACACACACACACACACACACACACACGCTGCTTGTGTCAGAAATATTATGATTTGGTAGACATACTATAATTAAGCAGAAATACTACATTTAGTAGAAATGCTATGTTTTAACAGAAATACTGTATTCATCACAAATACCAAAAAGAAGCAGAAATACTATGATTTAGCAGAATTAGATAAGATAAGATAAGATAAGATAAGATAAGATAAGACTTTATTAATCCCTCGGGTGGGTTCCTCTGGGAAATTCGGTTTCCAAAAGCACAACACCGACAGAAGTTACACAGCGTAAGCAGAATATTATATATACACACATATATAAATACAGAGATATATATATAAATAAAATATATGAAAGGGATAAATAGAATAAATAGGAATAAGATTACAAGTGAATTGCACATTTCAAATATTGAAGTCTATTGCACCGTTGACTACTAACAAAAAGTATTGCACAAAAAGTATTGCACAGTGAAAAGGCACTACAGCTTAGTAGTCCCCCACCCCTCCTTTGTCCTCCTGTTTCCCCTCCCTCTCCCCTCCAGAGAGGAGTTAAACAGTCTGATGGCGTGTGGGACAAAGGAGTTTTTAAGTCTGTTGGTTCTTGTCTTTGGGAGAATCAACCTGTCACTGAACAGACTCTTCTGGCTAATTACTATGATTTAGCAGAATTACTATATTTAGCACAAATCCTATAAAATAGCAGAAATTCTATGTTTTAGCAGAAATACTGTATTTATCACAAATACCAAAAAGTAGCAGAAATACTATGATTTAGCAGGAACACTATGATTTGGTAGAAATCCTATAATTCAGCAGAAATACTATTATTAAGCAGAATTACTATATTTAGCACAAATCCTATAATATAGCAGAAACTATGTTTTAGCAGAAATACTGTATTTATCACCAATACCAAAAAGTAGCAGAAATACTATGATTTGGTAGAAATCCTATAATTCAGCAGAAATACTATTATTAAGCAGAATTACTATATTTAGCACAAATCCTATAAAATAGCAGAAATAGCATGATTTAACAGAATAGTAATAACTTAAAAAGAAAAATTGGAAAAGCAAAATGGACAGCTGAAAAAATGCTGAACATGGTAAGGGTCGCTCAAATGTGCTTGTTGAAAGGTAAAAAATTGACAAAAAAAGAAAAGAAAGAAATAACAGCCAGCAGATACACACAATTACAATTATGGACACAAATGGAAACACAAATGCACAGGGAGACACACACACAGGATGTAATCGAGTCAACCAGTCCAAATATAATCAATTTGAATCCTACAATGACATGCTGCTATAAAAAGGGTCACACACACACACACACACACACACACACACACACACACACACACACACACACACACACACACACACACACACAGCAGCAGCAAGTGAACAAACAGGGGCTGTGCATGCTGTGTTTCCTGTATGTCTCTAGGTCAGTCAAGCAGCCTGGAGCTGCTGAATTTGAATCCACCAATCAGAGAGGCTGTGTACTTTTTCCCGCCAAAACTGGTGCACCAAGTGCAGGCTTTTACACACACGCAGCACAGAGACAGGATTTGTGCTGTCTATTTTTCATACTCAGGATTCCCCTCAAACAAATGGCTATAATTTCCTAACCGTAGGGGCTAGAACAGTCATTCTTACACCGTTTTGTTCAGAAGAGATGGGGGAATCTTAAAGTGTTCACGATTTATCATTAAAATATGAATTATTAAAGATATTTGACTTGTAATGCACCATAACTGAGTAGAGGCAAAGCGAAAACTGCCCTGACTTGCCCTCAAACAACGCTTTCTAACTCTAAATCTATTTGGAGTATCGATATCATTCTTTCACCGTAAGAGACAGCAGGCTTTGGTGAACAGTCATGGAAATTTTCAGGTCTCTGTGGAAATCCATCAAAAAGATATGACGAGAGAAAAAAGTGCCTCATTTCCAGAGTTTGAAATCTGAAGAAATCTGAGCGAGGGACAAATTTCCTACCCTCAAACAAACCCAATTCATGGCCAAATGGTAATAGGTGAGAAAAAAATTCTTGAATTGTGAGCGTCAGGAGTGTCTGAAGATATACTGGGACAAGCCTCATGTTTTAACTTCGCTTCGTTAAGGAGATATGGCGATTCGAATATGCCTCTCATTACAGAAATCAAGCGGTGATTTTGAACAAACTCTCCATTGACTTTCTATAGAAAGTTTTCCGACTTTGTGTTGGTCTGAGGAGATTTGCCAAAATTCTACAAGTCCCACAACAATGATAGTGACATTTCCTGAAAGCCAGCAAAAATACCTACGTTTTGATGTATAATTTGTGTGGGTTGAGTGAAAATTGAGCGAGTAGCAAGAACTTGTTTGGACATGAAGAGAAGACTGCGAAATTTACAGTGGCTCACTGAAAGCCAAGTGCATAGCAACCATAACAACGCATGTATTTTGTGAAAAATCACAATTTTGCAACTCAAAACTTAAAAAGGGATAAGATGAAAATGGTAACAGATATGAAAAAGCTGAATCATACATGAATAGCCCAATAATTTGTGAACATTTTAAAGTTTAAATGGAGTTTCTTTGTGAAAGTATGAGGAAGTAGTTAAGTTTCAAAAACAGGCGAGTTTTAGCAGAATTTTGGAAGTTTTCCATTCATTTCAATGGGACAAAAAAAAGCATAAAAAGCTTAATATTTTAAAAAGTATAATAGCAAAAAATACCAAAAGTCATAGCCGGAATTAGCAGAAATAGCAGAATAGATTAAAATTTGAACGGCAAAAATCGGCTGAAAATTGTGGAAGTAGATAAGGTCCAAAAAACGTACGGAAGCAACTATAAGAATAAAGTATAAAGAATAAAGAGAAACAGGAAAACAATAGTGTGGATGCCTCCAGCATCCACACAATAATAAAGAATAAAGAGAAACAGGAACTCAATAGTGTGGATGCTTAAAGCATCCACACAACTAGAAAAAGTTTGCATTTCCTGCGAAAATGCTGTGTGGATGCCGGAACGCTGAAGCTGTCTGCTGAAAATGACTGAAAAAGATGAAAAGCTGCAAAAATTGTATGGCAGTAAAGAAACTGAAAACTTCTGCTGAAAATAGGTAAAAAAGCAGAATCTTTTGCTGAAAAGAGATGAAAAGGCAAAGATTCTGCTTAAAAGGGGTACAGAAGTTCAAATTTGTACTGAAAAGAGGTGAAAAGGTTCCTTCTGAAATGAGCAGAAGATACTGAGATTTGTACTGATAAGAGGTGAAAGGCTGAAAATTCTGCTTAAAATAGGTGAATTAGCAGAATTTCTACTGAAAAGAGGTAAAGAAATAGAACAATGCACTGAAAACAGGAGAATCAGCAGAATTTCTGCTAAAAAGAGATTTCTGTTGAAAACACCTGAAAAAGCTGGGATGTGTGCTGAAAAGGGGTGAAAAAACTCCCAATTCTGCTGAAACGGGGTGCAGAAGAGGTGTTGGGCTGTTGAGAAGAGTTAAATAAGTTGAACTGATATGTTTGGGTACAAATACTATGATTTGGTAGAAATACTATGCCGTAGTAGTAATACTATAACATAACAGATATACTACGATTTGGCAGACATTCTATGTTTTTGCACAAATACTACGATTTTGCTCAAATACTATGAAATTGCAGTAATACAATGATTTTGAAGGATGATATGATTACGTAGAAATACTATGCCTTAGTAGTAATATTATAACATAACAGATATACTGTGATTTGCAGACATAGTATGTTTTTGCACAAATACTACGATTTTGCTCAAATACTGTAAAATTGCAGTAATACTATGATTTTGAAGGCACAAATATTATGATTTGCTATAAATACTATGATGTGGCACATATACTATATTCAACAGATATATTATAACATAACAGAAATTCTACGACTTAGTAGTAATACCATAACATAACAGAAATTTTAATTGGGCACAAATACTATAACTTGGCACAAATACCATGATTTGGCAAAAAAATACTATGATTTGGCAGAAATACTATGATAGGGTATGAATACTATGAATAGGCAAAAGTACTATGATTTAGTACAAATACTATGATTTGACAGAAATACTATGCCTTAGTAGTAATACTATAACATAACAGATATACTGTGATTTTGCAGACATAGTATGTTTTTGCACGAATACTATGATTTTGCTCAAATACTATGAAACTGCAGTAATACTATGATTTTGAAGGAATACTATGATTAGGTAGAAATACTATGCCTTAGTAGTAATACTATAACATAACAGATATACTGTGATTTGCAGACATTCTATGTTTTTGCACAAATACTACGATTTTGCTCAAATACTATGAAATTTCAGTAATACTATGATTTTGAAGGAATACAATGATTTGGTAGAAATACTATGCCTTAGTAGTAATATTATAACATAACAGATATACAGTGATTTTGCATAAGTATGTTTTTGCACAAATACTACAATTGGGCAGAAATACTACGTTTTAGCACAAATACTATGATTTGCTATAAATACCATGATTTGGCCCATATACTATATTCAGCAGATATACTATAACATAACAGAAATTCTACGACTTAGTAGTAATAGTATAACATAACAGAAATTTTACTTGGGCACAAATACTATAACTTGGCACAAATACCATGATTTGGCAAAAAAATACCATGATTTGGCAGAAATACTATGATAGGGTATGAATACTATGAATAGGCACGAGTACTATGATTTAGTACAAATACTATGATTTGACAGATATACTATGCCTTAGTAGTAATACTATAACATAACAGATATACTGTGATTTTGCAGACATAGTATGTTTTTGCACGAATACTATGATTTTGCTCAAATACTATGAAACTGCAGTAATACTATGATTTTGAAGGAATACAATGATTAGGTAGAAATACTATGCCTTAGTACTAATACTATAACATAGCAGTTATAATGTGATTTTGCAGACATAGTATGTTTTTGCACGAATACTACGATTTCGCTCAAATACTATGAAATTGCAGTAATACTATGATTTTGAAGGAATACTATGATTTGGTAGAAATACTATGCCTTAGTAGTAATACTATAACATAACAGATATAGTGTGATTTTGCATAAGTATGTTTTTGCACAAATACTACAATTGGGCAGAAATACTACGTTTTAGCACAAATACTATGATTTGCTATAAATACTATGATTTGGCCCATATACTATATTCAGCAGATATATTGTAACATAACAGAAATTCTACGACTTAGTAGTAATACTATAACATAACAGAAATTTTACTTGGGCACAAATACTATAACTTGGCACAAATACCATGATTTGGCAAAGAAATACCATGATTTGGAAGAAATACTATGATAGGGTATGAATACTCTGAATAGGCACAAGTACTATCATTTAGTACAAATACTATGATTTGACAGAAATACTATGCCTTAGTAGTAATACTATAACATAACAGATATACTGTGATTTTGCAGACATAGTATGTTTTTGCACGAATACTATGATTTTGCTCAAATACTATGAAATTGCAGTAATACTATGATTTTGAAGGAATACTATGATTAGGTAGAAATACTATGCCTTAGTAGTAATACTATAACATAACATATGCTATGATTTGGCAGACATAGTATGTTTTACATAAATAGTATGATTTTGCTCAAATACTACGATTTTGAAGGAATACTATGATTTGGTAGAAATACTATGCCTTAGTAGTAATACTATAACATAACAGATATAGTGTGATTTTGCATAAGTATGTTTTTGCACAAATACTACAATTGGGCAGAAATACTACGTTTTAGCACAAATACTATGATTTGCTATAAATACTATGATTTGGCCCATATACTATAATCAGCAGATATACTATAACACAACAGAAATTCTACGACTTAGTAGTAATACTATAACATAACAGAAATTTTAATTGGGCACAAATAACATGATTTGGCACAAATACCATGATTTGGCACAAATACCATGATTTGGCACAAATACGATGATATGGCAGAAATACTATGATTGGGTACAAATACTATGATTTGGCACAAGTACTATGACTTAGTACAAATACTATGTTTTCACATAATATCTTTTGACAGAAATGTCTCCTAAAAGGTACTATTTCTGCTTTTTAGCAGAAATACTGTAATTTTGCATAAATACTATGATTTGGGATAAATACAATGATTTGGCAGATATACTATATTCAGCACATATACTATAACATAACAGAAATACCTCTAGCTACTAGTAATACTATAACATATCAGAAATGTCATGATTTGACACAAAAACCATGATTTGGCACAAATACCATGATTTGGCAAGAAATACTATGTTTTTGGCGCAAATACTATGATTTGGCACATATACTATAATCAGCAGATATATTATAACATAACAGAAATTTTAATTGGGCACAAATAACATGATTTGGCAAAAAAATACCATGATTTGGCAAAAATACGATGATATGGCAGAAATACTATGATTGGGTACAAATACTGTGATTTGGCACAAGTACTATGACTTAGTACAAATACTATGACTTGGCACAAATACTATGACTTAGCAGAAATACTATGTTTTAATATAAATAATATCTTTTGACAGAAATTTCTGCTAAAAGGTACTATTTCTGCTTTTTAGCAGAAATACTGTAATTTTGCATAAATACTATGATTTGGGATAAATACTATGATTTAGCAGATATACTATGTTCAGCGCATATACTATAACATAACAGAAATACCTCCACCTAGTAGTAATACTGTAACATATCAGAAATGTCATGATTTGACACAAAAACCATGATTTGGCACAAATACCATGATTTGGCAAAAATACTATGATTTCCCAGAATTACTATGATTGAGCAGAAGTACTAAGATGTAGTAGAAGTACTGTGATTTAGCAGAAATACTATTATGGAGGACTAATACTTTAACATGGGAGAAATATTGATGCACACACATATACACAGAGAGTAAAGGGAGCAGTGGCTGTTAAGAGTCTGGACTTGGTATATCTAGGTCAGCTAAATTGGCTGCACCTGCTGTAATCAGCCCTTACACACACAGACACAGAGAGAAGTATGAGTCTTCTTCAGTGTATTTCTCACATTCAGGATTCCCCTCGAACAAATGGCCATAATTTCCTAACCGTAGGGGCTAGAACGCTCATTCTGACACCGTTTTGTTCAGAAGAGAAGGGGGAATCTGCAGGTCTTTATAATTCAGAGATAAAATATAAATTATTGAAGATATATGACTTGTAATACACTGTAACTGAGTAGAGGCGAAGCAAAACTGCCTTGACTTGCCCCCAAACAACGTTTTGTAACTCTAAATCTATATGGACCATCAAAATCATTCTTTCACCGTAAGAAACAGCAGGCTTTGGTGAACAGTCATGGAAATTTTCAGGTCTCTGTGGAAATCCATCAAAAAGATATGACGAGAGAAAAAAGTTGCTCATTTCCAGAGTTTGAAATCTGAAGAAATCTGAGCGAATGACGAATTTCCTACCCTCAAACAAGTGTAACACATCTCAGAACGGTAATAGGTGAGGAAAAACTTCTTGAATTGTGAGCATCAGGAGTGTCTGAAGATATATTGGCACAAGCCTCATGTCTCCACTTTGTTTCATTAAGGAGATATGACAATTTGAAAATGCCTCTCATTAGAGAAATCCAGCGCTGATTTTGACCAAACTCTCCATTGACTTTCTATGGAGAGTTTTCAAACTTTGTGTTGCTCTGAAGAGATTTGCAAAAAATCTGTAAATTCCACAACAATGATACTGACATTTTCTGAAAGCCAACAAAAATACCTACGTTTTGATGTATAATTTGTGGAAGTTGAGTGGAAATTGAGCGAGTAGCAAGAAGTTGTTCGGACATGAAGAGAAAATTCAGAAAGGACAAGTGCACACTGTGAGTTAATTGCATAGCAACCATAACAACGCATGTATTTTCTGAAAAATCACAATTTTGCAACTGAAAACATAAAGAGGTATAAGATTAAAATGGTAGAAGATCTGAAAAAGCTGAATCATACAGGAATAGCCCAATAATCTGAGAACATTTTAAAGTTTAAATGGAGTTTCTAGGTGAAAGTATGAGGAAGTAGTTAAGTTTGAAAAACAAGCAAGTTTTAGCAGAATTTCTGAAGATTTCCATTCATTTCAATGGGACAAATTAAAGGAAAAAAGTGTAATATTTTAAAAAGTATAATAGTAACAAACACCAAAAGTCATAGCCGGCATTAGCAGAAAGAGCAGAACAGTTTAGAGTTTGAACGGAGAAAATCGGCTGAAAACTGAGGGAGTAGTTAAGTGCCAAAAAGTGTACGGAAGCAACTAGTAAATAGTGGAATAAAGAATAAAGAGAAACAGGAACTCAATAGTGTGGAAGCCCTTGAGGGCATCCACACAACTAGAAAAATTTGCATTTCCTCTGAAAATGCTGTGTGGATGCCTTGACGCTGAAGCTGTCTGCTGAAAAGCTGAAAAAGATGAAAAGTTGCAAAAAGTTGTATGGTGGTGAAAAAAAAATGTCGCCCTGAGCAGGATTTGAACCTGGCCCTCCTGGGATCAAGACAGCTACTCATCTCACTGACCCAAACTCATTCTCACAAAGAAGAGGTGGACAGACTGACAATTCTGCTGAAATTAGCAGAAGCTGCTGTGAATTGAGCTAATAAGAGGTGAAAAGGCTGAAAATTTTGCAGAAGGTGAATCAGAGGTGAATCAGCAGAATTTCTGCAGAAAAGAGGGAAAGAAGCAGAACGTTGCGCTGAAAAGAGGTGAATCAGCAGAATTTCTGCTGAAAAGACGCAGAACAACCTGGTTCTGCTCAAATTCACCAATCAGAGGTACTGCCTCTGTCTGCTTCATCAGGCTGTGTACTTGTATGTATTTCTGCCATGGGGTATTGACAAGAATCTGAGGTCCATATTAGAAAAGCTGCTAAAATCATAAAACTTTGCAGAATTGTAATAAATTAGCAATATAAATTACAGGTCTGTGATAGTGTATAAATTTGTAGTGAAAAAAAAAATGTTGAACAAGGTGGGATTGAACCCACGACCTTTGAGCTGCAGAGCCATGTCATTACTGATTGCGCCACCTGGAAAGGGGGAGGGCGGCTGAAAAACAGAGACATGACCAGTCAAAAAATAGCTTGTGGTGAGAGGCGAAAAGCGCCGTTTTTTGGAGTTACAAAACGTCGTGTAACTCAAAAACTAGGAGGGCTAGCAGCATAATTCTTGTACTGGGTGAATCAGCGGACTTTGGTGTATTTTGACTGCGATTTTCATAGCTCTTTGTACCTATCGCGGAGATATGACGAGAGAAGAAACGGCTTCATTTTTGGAGTTTGAAAACTGAGAGGAGGACAGATTTCCACCCCTCAAACAAACGTAATTCATTGCTCAACGGTAAGATAATTGTAAAAACTGCTTCCACTGTGAGTGTCAGCAGTGTCTGAAGATATATTGGCACAAGCCTCATGTCCTAACTTTGCTTTGTTAAAGAGATATGACGATTTGAAAATGCCTCCCGTTACAGAATGTCAGCGCTGAATTTCACAACCTCCCCATAGACTTTAAATGGGGAGTTTTCCGACCTTGTGTCACTTTGAGGCAAATTGCGAGAAAACGGTAAATCTCACAATAAAGATAGTGACATTGTCTGAAAGCCAGCAAAAATACCTATGTTTTGATGTATAATTTGTGGGGGTTGAGTGAAAATTGAGTGAGCAGCAAGAAGTTGTTCAGACATGAAGAGAAGTTTCAGAAAGGACCAGTTTTCACTGTGAGTTAATTGCATAGCAACCATAGCAACGCATGTATTTTCTGAAAAATCACAAAGCTGCAACTGAAAACTTAAAGAGGCACTAAATTAAAACGGTAAAAGATATAAAGAAGCTGAATCACACAGGCATAGCCCAATAATTTGAGAACGTTTTAAAGTTTGAATGGAGTTTCTAGGTGAAAGTATGAGGAAGTAGTTAAGTTTCAAAAACAAGCAGGTTTTAGCAGAATTGTGGAAGTTTTCCATTCATTTCAATGGGACAAATTAAAGGAAAAAAGTGTAATATTTAAAAAAATTATAATAGTAATAAACACCAAAAGTCATAGCAGTCGAAAGCAGAAAGAGCAGAACAGATCAGAGTTTGAACGGTGAAAATTGGCTGAAAACTGAGGGAGTAGTTAATCGGCGAAATACGGAGCAACTAGAAGAATAAAGATAAAGAATAAAGAGAAACAGGAAAACAATAGTGTGGATGCCCTTTGAGGGCATCCACACAATAATAATAATAATAATAATAATAATAATAATAATAAATCCGACGAATAGTAATATGTGTGCCTCTCTGCATAGGCACACATAACTAGAAAAAGTTGCATTTCCTGCGAAAATGCTGTGTGGATGCCTTAACGCTGAAGCTGTCTGCTGAAAAGCTGAAAAAGCTGAAAAGTTGCAAAAAGTTGTATGGTGGTGAAAAAAAAAAATGTCACCCTGAGCAGGATTCGAACCTGGCCCTCCTGGTCTCAAGGCAGCTACTCAGCTCACTGAGCCAAACTCATTCTCACAAAGAAGACGTGGACAGACTGACCATTCTGCTGAAATGAGCAGAAGCTGCTGGGACTTGTGCTTATAAGAGGTGAGAAGGCTGAAAATTTTTCAGAAAAGAGGTGAATCAGCAGAATTTTTGCTGAAAAGAGGTAAAGAAGCAGAAAGTTGCGCTGAAAAGAGATGAATCAGCAGAATTTCTGCTCAAAAGAGGTTTTTTCTGAAAACAGCTGAGATTTGTGGTAATAACAGATGAAAAGGCTGAAAATTTTGCAGAAGAGCTTAATAAGCAGAATTTGGGCTGAAAAGAAGTGAAAATTCTGCTGAAAAGAGTTCAATCAGCAGAATTTCTGCTGAAAAGAGTTCTGCAGAACTCTTTAAAGAATTCTGCTGAAAAGAGGTTTTTGCTGAAAACAGCAGAAAAAGCTGGGATTTGTGCTGAAAAGTGGTGAAAAAACTGAAAATTTTGCTGAAAAGGGGTTAAAAAGCTGAAATTGAGTTAAAAAAGTTTAACTGTTAACTGAAAGAAATGTTTCCATAAGCAGGATTTGAACCCGGTTCTCCCAGTCTGACAACGGATGCTCATCTCCGTCCTCCGCTCTGAGCTAAAACACAGGTCATCCCGGCAAGGAAAATCAGTGACGCCACTGATAATATGGCAGAAATGGGCAAAAAATATAGCAGAAACAGCAGAATTTTTAAAAGTTTGAACTGAGAAAATCGGCTGAAAACTGAGGAAGTAGAATTTTCTGCTGAAAAGAGGAGTAGAAGTAGAAGCGCTTGTTGAAGATGGCTTTATGTGAAAGGGTACACTGAAGAGTGTCAAGAAAGCAGAATGCATGCAAGTGGGGAAGATGTGAGGCAACCGTCACACGTAGGACCTTTGCCACTGGGTCTCACAGCAGTTGCTCATCCCAGTGAGCTTAACCACTTCTAGTGCCAAGCAAATAGTTTTATTCACCCTTTTTCTCACTCTCCGTCACCTCACCAGCCTTACCTTGTTTCCTCATTTATTTTCTCACCACTGATTGCCTCTGCCGTCTGTGCCTTCATTGAACACACCTGGCACACATTATGTAAGGACTGCACTCATTTCCAGCTCCCTCTTTGCAGCTCCTTTGCAGTTGAGGTAAGTTTGATTTGGTCTCCTGAGTTTTAACCTTTATGCTGAAGTTAGTGATTTACAATCTAACCAGTTTTCTTTTTGACGTTTTAGTAGATAATCTGTTTTCATTAATTTAAGCTATCAGTAATAAGAATGAAATAAACCCACATATACTTGTTTTCTGAAGTGCTTTGTAAAATATTTTCCAAAGGCAGTATTTGCTGTCAAAAAATAAGTTGCACAAAGAAAAGTGTTGTTTTCTCTGGTTTTTCAAGAGGGAGTTGGACAGACTTTCATGTGTTGTAATATTTTTATGCTTTTGATGACGCCTGATAAGGGTCAAGTTTATAACATATCCTTCTCAAAATAAAGATGGTAATTTGAGGGAAATACTGTAATGATTTGCGTGCTGTAGTTTTTGAGTAGGAACTTCAGAAATACACTTGGGGTGTAAGACAGGGGTAGGCAATTCCAGGCCTTATGGGACAGTGTCCTGCAGGTTTTAGAGGTGTCCTTGTGTCCATCACAGCTGATATCAATGGCTAAATTACCTCCTCAACATGTCTTGAAGTTCACCTAAGGCTCGGGAATAAACTAATCATTTGATTCAGGTGTGTTGACATAAGGTCATATCTAAAATCTGCAGAGCACTGGCCCTTGAGGCCTGGGGTAGCCCACACCTGGTGTAAGATGCGAAGAGGTTTGTCTATATCAATATACAGAGACGACATGAAGGTAAAATGTTTCACTGTGATATCAGAAGTGTATCTAGCAGAAATGAATAAATCAGTTAATGTAATGTTGTTTTCTTTCTTTCAGAATGGCGTTGATGCAACTAATTAGTAACCGTCCAGAGACACCGTACTTCCGGCCACCACCGTTGCATATCTGTGTTTTAAAAATTTGTGAACAGCCAAGGGTAATTAGTTGGGATGTAAAGGAGGGAGTGGCAAAGCCTCTCACTAAAAAGTGCAATAACGTGGCAGCCATTTCTGATGGCGAGACAGTTGTTAAGGTCACTTTATATGAGGCGTTTGTGTCAAAAGTGCAGCAGGGGTTTTCGTACATTATGAAAGGGCATGAGCTAAGAGGGACAGCTCCCCCTTATGCTATTCATATTAGTGCTTCGACACAATTCTTCAAGTCGTCTGCCCTTTCTGTGGCACAAGAGCTTTTTTCCAAAGCAGAGGAGCTTTTGCATCCCCCGGCTCCTTTGATCAACCTTAAAATGAGCTCCACAAATGTGGGGCTCATAACAGTAGAGGGGGAGGTTGTGGAGGTAAGTAATTTGCGCTGTGATTCAAACTATTTCTGGTCATTATAAAGTCCATCTCCACAATGCTAACTTATATTTGTATTGGTGAGATTAGAATTAAAAGTTAGTACTGTATTCTGTAGTTGCTCACAACAATGGAATGATTAGTTTATATACTTTGGTATAGTTTACAGAGAAAGGTTTATTGAGTTTAGTGTGTCCAATAAACAGTTGCCATAGAAGTCCAAAATGTTGGGGAATTGGGCATAATCTATGGCAAATATAATTGCCATACTTGAAACGAGCAAATTGGGCATTGATGTTGCTGAAGCATGGGTTGGAAAAATTGTGAAATGTATCAGGAATTTTGTAAAAGGTGTTTATAGAATTTTCATTAAAACGACAATAAGAGAACATAAACAGAGTATTGAAGGAAGAAGGACCTGTACACCAGATTTATACATTCACTGTAACTGACATGATATTTTAATGGACTTTTCAGTGTTTGGCCACCAGGAAAGTGCTGTCAGGGAAACAAGGAGTTCCCATCAAAAATTTGCAGCTAAAACAGGTAATGGTGCAACTGAAGTGTGATACTAAAAGTAGGAAAAGTAATCTCATATTTGAGATTGGTGGTAGCGGTATTGATTATATTGCGTTGTGGGCTTGAATTTGGTAGTGAGCGGCATTTTGTATTAGTTATGAACAAATGGTGTGTTCTATAATCTTTATGATTTCAGGATGGTTGTACCATGAGAGTGTGTTTGTGGAGGGAGGCGGCCATTCATCAGCTTCATGTGGGAGACCACATAAAGGTGTCCCATGTTAAGGTGAAGCAGTCAGCTTTTGGATTAGAGCTGCACACAACGGTATTTACGAAGATTGAGGTATGAAGAAGCTATATGTTTGTACCAAGACCTAATAGCAATGTGATGTTTACGATATTTAGTTATAGGTTTTGAAATATAAATGCATACTATCTTACAGTAGGTGAAAATATGACTGTGCATATAATTCTATAATTTTGCAGATCTGTCTGTATAGCTATATTTGATATCTAGATATTTAGAAGTAGATCTATAGATAAAAATGTATTGAAGATGTAATGTGTTATGTGTAAACTGAGAATTGAAATGCTATATATGGTTTATTATTATTTTTTGAATGAAAGAAGGTAAAAGTTAAAATGCTTAGTAGTTGGTTGTTTGTGTATTGACAGACAACTGAAGAGGAACGTGTACAAGTAAATGTCATCGGCGTTACCACTACCAACAGCTCCAACCAGCTAGAGGTACTCTTGGAGGGTGGAGAGAGCCTGTTTATTGAAGAAGAGATGTGGCAGCCATTTGACAAAGACCTGGAAAAGGCCATGGTCTGTGTCAACATAAAAGTTAAAGGCAAGCATATTTCAGAGATGGAAAAAAACTCAGCGTGAATAATTTGTTTGTGGTATAGAAAATGTTCATTATGTAAAAAGTTAAAAGGTTTCAAATGTTATTGTTCATATGGGAAAAAGTTGTAATAAAGAGTTGGAAAGTATAAAATGGTGTTGTTAATGAAATTGCAACTTACAAAGCATTGTTATTAGTTGTACTCCAGGCTGTTGGCAACAGCTCTCCATCTGAATTGTCAATATGGCTTCTTATTGTTAGGGTTTTTAACAATACAGGAAAATGTTTTTAAAAAGAAAATACCATGAAAGTTTAGTATTCTATTTTGTAAGTATTAAATGGCCAGTTTCATCAAAAATTTGGTCTTCTATATTTAAAGAAGGGAAAAAATGTGTAGTATTTTAGTGTTACATTCATGCTTTGTAATGCTTTGAACAAAAAGTTATGTAAGGGCAAAATCATGAAGGCATAATTTAGGAAATGAATAACAACCATATATAAATTTTATGAAGGCCAGGATTTATGTATTACAGAAGTCATGGGAACAATCCCAAAATATCAGTTGGTGTACAATAATGAATTTCATGTCACATATTCTGACAGTCAGTGAATTTACTCAAAGAACATAAAAATACAAAACCTTTAACATTCAAGCGTTTAAAACATCCATTTAGTGATGTGTAAAAATACTAACAAGTACACTATTACATTAATGTAAAAACATTTCCAAAAACAAAAGTGATACATTTAATAAAGTTATGTTATGTAACGACGATGCTTTGGTTGTAATCGGGTAAAGTTTTCTGTCCAGAAAGCTTTGCATCACCTGACAAATATAAAAATGGAAAATATGTTTGGGGAACATGAGAAAATGTGACAGATTTCCAGTAAATACAGTATCATTAGAAAACTACAATTGGATTTGGGGATGTTTGTAACAGGAAATATTAGATAACAAGTGAAAGAATGTAAAGTCTATGAACATTGAAATATGTCACACAAAATTCCAATGATCTATTTGATATACCTTTATTTTTACTTTTATTAGTCCCACAAGGGGAAATTTAATGTTAAGGCTGCTGACCGATTGCACGCAATGGCGGCGCCATCTTACCCTGCGACCATACATACATTACACAAAACATCACATGGGGAAGACAGGTCAGAGAGGTATAACAATGGAAAATGCACCACATGAGGGAAGATAAGGAGGAAAAAAAACTCCCCCCAGACTGAGCTCCAACAGGGAGATCAGTTTGAGAACAGAAAAAAACACCTCTGCACATAGCACATGAAAAAACTCTTAATACACCAAAAAACATGACAAGCAACAGGGGTGGGTAAAAGGTGAGAGACAGCCGATGTAGACAGTACAACCAGGCCTGCAGTCTATGCGCTGGTCTCCTTGATCCACCGTCAGCATTGGAAGGGAATAAGTGTCAAAGGCGTTTGGAGGGGCAGGGGGAATGAGTGTACATCTGCATGTGTGTGTATGTCCAGAGTTCAGCTGAGATGGTGTCCTTTGCCCTGCCAGGCTAAGTAAACAGTCTTCCAGCCAACCCAGGTGGCCTTGCATAGAATGGGAAGAACAGTCTAAACACAGTCCGTAATCAGGGTGTTGCTGTTCAGCTCCAGCCTTGAGACCACAGCTGACGCCGAAGGGGTATGCCAAATATATTATCCAGTTTGCATAGGTTTTGTGCACATTTTGTATGGCAAGAAAAACAACATATTTCAAAACCACATGAAAGCTAAGAAGAGGATTTTTGTCAATTTCTTTGAGAGATTCTGTTTTCACTTGTATGAATTTGATAAACATGGGGCCTAAATAATATTTAAACAAAGTCCAGTTTGTGATACATTTCAGACATGGACAGTAACACAGCTGAATAATTGTTGCACATATTGAGAGAAAGAGGGATAAAGAACATTAAAGTTGTGAAATCAATTTGATGGGAAATAAATCACTGCCTTTTCTTAGACAGTGAATGATTCTTTGTTTTAACTTCTAAAGGGTTTTGACATATTGCTGCTACCAATGTGCCGTAGCTGGGAATCTCTCATAAAGTAACTGTAAAGTCATATACATGAAAGTTATGGTTGCACTGTTATGTAAACTGAAGTCAGCTGTGTTTCCTCTTAAGAAATGATAAACAGTAATTCATATCAGTAGATTTTAACTATGCTCTTTTCAACAGCTTCTGGGGATTGTTAATCATGGTCTGAGAAGCAGGGGTTCATTTTGAAACAGACTTTACCATTCAGATCCTGCAGTATGTGTGTGCAACTACCTATATATTAGAATACTATAACAAAGAATGTGGAGAAAGCAGTGTTACACAAGTTCTGTACATATATACTAACTGACACCCCATATGTCGGGAGGATTCAAACAAACACTATATGAGATGTAATGATTTATCAGGTTCAATAAGCATTTTTTCACATTTCAAATTAGAAACATTAAGAGAATGGATCAATGCAGTGTTTGTTTTTTTTTGTCATTCTCAAAAAGAATTACATGATTAATATTGTGTAGTCTACAACTGAAGATTGAAAGTGTGTTTGTATGAATCCAGCCTGCTATTGTTACAGAGTTAAGAAAAATGTGAATCTACTATTTTCCCAAACAAGTTATATAGATTCTTGCAACACAGTCAAGACACAATAAAAAAAATAATCCACATTTGTTGAAAGCTCATTTTCATATATCTGATATCGTTTGTTAATTCTGGTGATACAAACTGATTCAAAGATTGGCTGCAGCCCTCTTATCTTCCTGGACCAAGGTGGTTGATCAGTAGCAATGAAGTCACAAAAGATGGTCACTATAAGAGTGTTCAAACAGTAATACTATGAGTACTTTATACAGTCTAAGAAGCTGAAATGCAGTCTCACAAAATACGCATGTTTTGAAAGGTACATTGAAAACCATGTTATAGGTATTAAAGACTAAAAACTACAGTTAAACGATGAATTATTTTAAAATACCTCACATTTGTTGCAGGTCCAGAGTCCAGAGCAATCTGACAGTCACATGATGGTGAGAATAGACAAGAGCTCTGTGATGAGGTTTTAATGTGTCAGTTGTGAAATGGAAGAACTCACAAGACAACAATAGCTGCAGAGAGAGACAAAATGTAAATGTAAACTTGAAAAGTGCCTACAAGTTCAATTGTTTGAGTCCAGAATCATTTATGAAATAAGCAGAAAATAAATTCAAACTGCAGACATGTAATTGTTTTTTTTAATCAAAGACAAAGAATCATACCTCTCTTTGGTCTCAGGATCACTGTAGCGTGACAGGAAGTACAGATTTTTCAGCATAACTCATCAGTGATGGTTTCAGAGGTGTGGGGTGTGGCAAAATGGTGATGGTGTGCAGATGAATTAGCAAGTAGAGTGATGAGTGTGTCATCTTCTCCGCTGAAGATACACTGGTATGGCAGGTTATAAAGGCAGCAGTCTGTATTTGGCATGTAGTCTCTGTGTTGTCCAGCAGTGATGGATGAGGTTGGGATCAGGAGTTCATGAATATGGTGTTAAAGATGATGTTGGTTCAGCTGTGGATGGGGAGGTTTGAAGGTTTCACCACAAAGGAGACAGGACTGTTTTTGCCCTGTCTGAAGAAAATACATCTACACAAAAAAAAGTCCTTTGAACACCGCTCACATACCCAACTAAGCCCCCAAGTGTGAATGTAATGCTGCTATAGGGTGTCAGTTAGTAAATTTAATTAATATATCAGAGAGTATGGGCTACACCTAAGGCCCATACTTTCTGATGTCTTTTGTTTATTAGCAGCTATTTCCAGAAATAGCTGCTAAGAGAATTCTGACTTGGCCTTTATC
This sequence comes from Pelmatolapia mariae, assembly GCF_036321145.2. Lineage (NCBI taxonomy): Eukaryota > Metazoa > Chordata > Actinopteri > Cichliformes > Cichlidae > Pelmatolapia > Pelmatolapia mariae. The sequence continues at coordinate 3,836,464 of NC_086246.1, forward strand.
CACCCAAACCCAAACCCACCCAGATAAAGGCCAAGTCAGAAAATGGATTTACAAACTTTACATTTACATTGAAATCAATTTTCATATATATTCTGTTACCTATAAAATATTTTGCTCTACTAAATAAATAATGATAGAAATCCTTGGTAGCCTAGAGATACTTGAAGAGTGTTGTACCTGTAAAACATGATCAACAAGATTAATTGATCCAAAAACTTGATTCTCTAAAAACTACTGTAAAGAAGAAAACACAATTTAACTGTATTTTTTATATGACCCATAAGAAATACCTGCATTTGTCAAGGATTTATGTATTTGTTGTGTAATATGTGGAGAGCCCTTTAAGGGAAAGGTTTAATTTTAACAGTGTTGAGATAAATACGTCAGAGTAAACTGAACTATGAACAAAAATAGATGACAATTAAAAATCATGACAAAAGCATTAGTAGAATTTGTCATTTCAAAACAAATTTAAGAATGAAAAACAAATGTCAATTTAATACTTTGTTGCACCATATTCCAAGCCTGAGGTGCATGAAAAAAGAAAGGCAGATCTTCCCTGCTCTGCATGAAGTTTAGCCATGATTTGACTACAATGTGCTGACCATTCCAAGAAGCAAGGGTTGATAAAAATAAAGGTAGCTATTGTAGAATGGTCTTCTTACAGACAGAGCAGGGAAGCCAATTTTTTGGGAAGCCATCCGTTATCAACAAAAACTCTTTTTTGTGTCCTAGAAACAGTAAACTCTGTAACAAACATGATCTGTGTGTGTTTCAAAACTCACCAGAAGACTTCATGATTAACTTGAGGACAGGATACAGAATACAGGGTTGTGGTAACTGTAATATGTTCCCAGGACACCTGAATGGAGACTTTGCTGTGGCTGAGAAATAAAAATGAAGTCAAGCAGGGTGTTCTTGTCTGTAATGGCAGAAGTGATCAGCTGTGTATACCCTCTCGACTGAAACAGCTCCAGATTCAGTTTTCTTCCACTTTAAACTTTACATGTCCGTGTAAATCAGTGTTCATACATATTCTGTTGCCTGTAAAAATGTTTTTCTCCTGTGAATATATTATTATAGAAATCTTTGGTAGCCTAAAGATACTTGAAAACTTTTGACGTTTGTTTACCTGCAAAAAATATCCACTATAATAAAAAAAAACATGATTGTCTGTCATATAGCCCAGAATAAAGACCTGCATATATCAGGGATTTTTATTTACTATTTAACATTTGGAAAGCGGTTTGTGGGAAAGCTTATTTTTAACAGTGTTGAGATACATATGTCACAGTAAAGTCAAGTTAAAAGAAAAATAGATGACATTTAAAAATCATGAAATTTAAAATGATTAGAATTGGTCATTTAAAAAATAGATATAACAATTTACAATACATGATGTCAGTTTAATACTTTGTTGCAGCATGTTCCAGATCTGAGCTGCATGAAAATAGAAGGCGATCTTCCCTGCTCTGTATTAAGTTTAGCTATGACTTGACTACAATGTGCTGACCATTCCAAGAAGCAAGGGTTAATAAAAATCAAGGTAGCTTTTGTACAATGGTCTTCTTGCAGACAGAGCAGGGAAGCTATTTTTTGGAAGCCTTCCATTATCAACAAAAACTCTTTTTTATATCACACACACAGTAAACTCTATAACAAAAGTGATCTGTAATTGTTTCAAAACTCACCAGACGACTTCATGATTGGCTCAAGGACAGGACACAAAACACAGGGTTGTGGTAACTATAATATGTCCTCAGAACACCTGAATAGAGACTCTGCTGTGGCTGAGAAATAAAAATGAGGTCAAGCAGGGTGTTCTTGTTTGTAGTGGCAGAAGTGATCAGCTGTGAATACCCTCTCGACTGAAACTGCTCTAGAATCTGTTTTCTTCCACTCTGTAACTGGTTCTCATTAAAATCTCCACACACAATTATTGGGTGACAGTCCATTATTTCAAGAGAATCTAAAAGACTTACCAGGTTTTGCATGAATGGTGTCAAACTGTAGTCAGGGGGTCTGTACACAACCGCAATGAGTGCAGGGAATGGAGCCTGAACCTTCAACACTAAGAACTCAAGATCAGTGACATTATGCAGATACTGTTTTACCTGAACCTGAAAATGATTCCTCAAATACACAACAACTCCACCACCACTTCTGCTGGCCATGTGAGGAAAGTTTGTGTAGGACACATGTCTGTTGCGTTTGAACATTGTGTAGCCGTCCAAATGAAGACTGTCTGCAACAAAGGAGCCTTGGAGGTGAGACTCTGTGAGACACAAAACATCTGCTAAGCACATTTCATGATGACTCTTGATGTCACTGATGTGAGATGGTAAACCCTCCGTATTGTGATGGATCAGTGTAAGAGTGTCAGGTCTGCTGGCTGTTTCTCTGACCTGAAGAAGAGGCATCATTTCCTCAACACTGGCTTGTCTCATGGTTTGGAGCGCTGCAGTTACCTCGGGATTGGCGTAAATCTTTTTCTCATCCAAGTCCTGTAAATAGAGTCCACTGAGAGACGTCACCCTGCTGAGAGCAACATAAGCCATACCTGGTTCAAAAATGTTCTTCATTGAAACTACAGCAGTCTGTGTTGTAAGACCCTGGGTTTTGTGGATTGTGCAGGCGAATGCTAGCTTTACAGGAAACTGTCTGCGTACCGCTCCTTTAAACTTCAGACTCTCCTCTGCTCTCTCAATGTAAACCAGATCATCAGATGCTGCATTAGAACTGCGGTTGCTTCTTACAGGCTGCCGGTTGTCCATTCTGAGCCCCAGTTTAATTATGTGTCCATCATTTTCAGATCTCACCACCTTTACCAGTATACCAAAAGCACCATTGACCAAACCGTTTAGTGTGTCCAGGTTTCTGGTCAGCATCACTCGAGCTCCTTCAGCAACATTCAGGGTGTCGGGTAAATCATTTCGCCCACCTGTAAATGGTTTGTCTCTTCCTGCCATTTTGCCTGTACGTTTATCCTTCTGGAAATCGTCTGCATTGATGATTATAATGTTTGAATGAAGCTTCTTGAGCGTATCTGTGTTGTGGGATTCAACTTTCTTGTTGGTGGCATAAATGTGTAAGACCTCGATTGGACATTCTTCTGGTGCAGTCACAGCCTGTGACAACAAATCTCTGTCGCACTGAGAAAGCTCATCTGTCTTTTCTTTGACTCTAATCCTGTTCAACATCTCAGCAAAGACCACATCATCTTTTTGACGCATGATCTCGGTTAGAGTGATCATCTGAAAATGTTCCTGCCATAGGTCAATCTGTTCTGGATCGTAAACACAGAGAGGTTTAGACTGTCGCACTGGTGGCAGCTGGTAAAAATCTCCAACAGCTAAAACTGACATTCCACCAAAAGGTCTCTGAGTGCCTTTGATTTGTTTCAGTCTTGCATCCACATAAGCAAAAAGGGGTTTTGAAACCATCGAAATCTCATCAATAACAATAATTTCAGCATTTATAAGCTCAGATCTGACTTCATCCAGTTGGTTACCAAGTCCTTGAATGGGTGGATTCAGACTCCTGGGTAGTTTCAGTAGAGAATGTAACGTAGAGCCATTGATAGAAAAAGCTGCTGTACCAGTAAATGAAGTCAGTAAAACAGTTGGATTTGATATGTCAGCATCTTCTGCATTAGCAGGCAGTCTGCTTAGGATCTTTGATGCTTCAGAGTGAATACATTTAATCAGATGTGACTTTCCAGTTCCTGCACCACCGTTGATATAGAAGAAAAATGGATCTGGGTTCAAACCACAAACGCGCTGAATACACCAGTCTCTAATGGCATAGAACACGCAGGCCTGCTTCTGGTTCAGATTCTGATACATGATGCGTACCACAGCTGGATCGACTGCAGGTTGTTCTCTTATGGCTCTGATCTCTGTTACAGCATCAGACTGACGACTGTAGTCGGGGACATTCTCCTGTTCGTTCTCATCATCAGAATGTCTCTCAGGAAGATTCTCATCACATTGCAACCTCACAACTTCAGATTCAGGAGCTAGATTACACCATTCATCGATCACAACGTCTCTATTTTGTTCAAACTCTTCCAGTGCACTCTCAATATCCTCAGAGTTCTTCTCATACTTGTCTTTATTTCTTTTCACAATCCTTTTCACAGACTCACTGTGGTCTGAACATGGAAGTCGCACAAAACCAGAGTTGTAGAAGGACTGATAGGTTTGGAACCCTTGTGGTTTCAGTTCCTGCTCTGATCTGTGTGGAAGGTAAAGCCTCAACAGTCGTCCATAATATTGCTCAGGATCTTTTTCCTGTGAACAGTGGTAAAACCTGATTATAGCTGGTTTATCATTCTTTCGCCTTTGTACAAATCCAAGCTGGTTTAGAAGAGGAAGCACATCTTTTCCTTCATTTGGACCACTCACCAACCGGCACAAGGCAGCAAAATCAGCCAGTGACATTTCCTCATATTCTGGTGTCTCAGGTCTGCATTTATATTTATCACTCAAACTTGTCATCCAAATATTACAACTGTCATGTGTTGTGGATTCCAGGTAGCTCATCGGGCGACTCATTTTTACTGGGTTATCATCGGTTGGTACAAATACAACACTGCGGGAACATTTTTTCATTTTTAGGCCACAGACTCGAGTCACACACTCCTGTGCGCTGATCTCTCTCTTTTTTGAGTAAGCCTGCATCACAGCTCTCATTTCATCACATTCATTGACCGTGTTCTTATCAGTGTTATCAATAACAGTCTTCAGGTATTCAGAGAGGCATCCACATCTACTTCCACCTTTTCTCTAATCCACAGCAACATGTGTATATGTGGACTACCTCTGTGCTGGAACTCAACTCTGTAAAAGTAATCAATGATTTCACCAAGTGGCTGTGCAGGAGAAAAAAGCAAATCTCTGAACAAAGCCTCAACACGCTTATCAAACATTCGCATGGTGGTTACTGGATTTGATCTTAGAATTTCACACTTTTCTGACCAGTCCAGGGCTTCAAAATCAACCTCTTCACCTTGCTGTCTCTTTATTGCTTGAATCACTTCAGGCCATCTCATCTCAGCAGCAGAGAAAGTGACAAAGAACTGAGGTGTTCCTATTTGACGAACCATACTGAATAGATCTTTGGTGGTTTTCTGCCAGTAAGCTGGAGTTCCTCTGAGTGGCTGCATAAATCTGATTGCATCTTTATTTCTTACCAGCTTCTCTACTTCTGTCTTACTTTGTAACATTCCTGATGTGATTTTGCGTCCATCTTTCGTCATAGTTTTACCTTTCCTTAGCTGTATTGTCATGCTGGAATTAGCCAGGTGTATTTCAGTTACAAACTGTGAGAAAAATAGGTAATTTGTATCTTTAGCAAATCTTGCATCAATGTTGAAAAGCCTTGACTTGAAGTAAGCACTCGGTGTGAGTTTAAGACGTCTCTTTTCATCCAGTGTATTCTGACCAGTAGGAAACTGCACAGGAAATGCCATGGCTTCCAAATGAGGAGTTCTGAAGAAGCTAACAGGATTGTTTCTTTCTGCAGGAGCCACACAATATGTGTTATCAGTGAAACAGAGAATCTCTTCTGAAATGTCAACAGGCTGCAGACAACTTTCTAGAGCAAAACCTCCATTGTTTAAATCACTTTCTGGTTCCTCTGGATTTTGTTCTTGTGGTTGTTCATCGCAGGATACCATATCAATATCTTGTTCACTTTCAGACTCCGTTTCACACAAAAGGGCATCTTTTTCATAATTGTCAATTTCCATTAGATCTGCTTCATTATAATCATCACTTGCCATGCTGGCTTCATCACTGCTGTCATCATCAGGTAACGTTGGATCACAAAGCAATGCATCATCTCTGATAACAATATCTGTGTACTGTGGATGAATTTGTTTCAGTTTACGCAGAGCTTGAATGAGTTTAGACCAGGTGACAGTCTGGAACAGCTGATGGCCTTTGTAGCACAGTCGTCTTTTCAGCTTAATCCTCATTATCTGTGATTGGTTTCTGAGCCGAGGTAAAGAGTCAACTGTTTGTTGGACTTCAGATGGTACACACACCACATTACCACGTATGAGTCTTTGTCTGCCCTTTGGAAGTGGAATAATCTTAGCAAATGGTATGCATTTGGCAATCAGATGTCTCTCCAGAATGTTGAGATCACACAGTTCAGCTGGAATATCCTGCAGTTCTAAACTGTTGATAGCAGCGAGCCTCGGCATGCGTCCACTTTTGAGGGAACTGTGACACGTGTGACAGATATACTCCTTTTTTCTCTCAACAGGAAAGCTGCAGTGATCATTACATGCTTCATCACACACATGAACAAATTTACCAGTTAGACACTGCTGAGCTACAGTTTGGTGTTTTGAGTAATTTGCTCTTTTGCAGATTTTCACCTGATTAGGAAAAGAAGCTTTTAGACAAACAGTACAAACATAAGATGGTGCTGACTTAATGTTGGATCTGAAACGAGATATGGCCTCATTCATTAAAGAGTTATCTGGATGAGACAGTAAACTTTCAGCTGGTCGATGCATCTGACGATATTTTCTTTTTATGTTCATTGCACATCTGATATTATGCATCTGTCTAAAAGAAAAAACGTTCCAATATTTTACTCTCATTCGTTCTCTCATATTGTCCTTGTGTTGCTGCTGAAATTGTCTCTCTTCTCCATAACGCTTTGTTATGTAAGATCGTTTTTTCTGTTTAAATGCTTCACTTTCTTTATAAAGATTATATACATATGACCTCATGTAAGCTTTATGTTTCTCTCTGAATCTGGTACAAGTTCTGTAGGTTCTTCTTATACGCTCTTTCTGCTGTTCTCTGACTTTGGTAGACTCTCTGTATGCTCTTCTCATACGTTCCTTCTGCTTTTCTCTGAATATAGGATTGTCTTTATACATCCTTATTACACGTTCTCTTTTTCTCTCTCGAATTTGAGCACTTTCTCTATACAGCTTTTTCATTTGCTCCTGTTGTTTTTCCTTATAAACATCCCTTTCTCCATAGATCTTTCTGAAATGTTCTCTCTGTTTCTCTCGATATGTAGTATTTAGTTTATACAAATTATTTTTGTACACACACTTCTTCTGTCTGTGATCAGGATCATGGGACTTACTGGAATTTTTTTTCTTTGCCTTAAGGCTTTCATCAGAAGTGTACATCTGCCTTTCTTTTTTTTGTGATTTTCCTTCCTTTGTGGTAGTTGTTCTTGGGACAATAATCTTCTCATCAGTTTTTGCCTTCGGTGTTTATTACATTTCAGCAGTTTACTTGCAATTTCCTGTGTTGTCTTAGTTGAACAGGAGGCAGTGTTTGAATCATTCTGAGGAACATAATCTGATATTACCTGAGTTTTGTCCACAGAATATGCATTGAATTCTTTTTCTGAATAATACTCAGCAGGACAATTGTCAGTAGCACTTGAATAATCCACTCTGGATGATGTGACTTCAGTGGTTAAAGTGTCAGTCACAGTTTTCTGTGTTTGCTCAGTGGATATTTGGGAGTTTAATTTATGAACAGGTTCATTTAAAGCTACTGCTGGAGCACTTGTAGCAGGTTTTCTGTTTTCGGTGGTTTGAACATTACCTCTTTGGTCAGCAGCGTTTTCACTGTGAAACTCGACAGGCTGTAGCTCATAAGTGCAGGCTGAGGCGATGCTAAGTATTTGGTACAAGCATTTGATCTTGTCAATCATGTCATTAAGACGTGTGAATTTTAACATAACTGCAGTTCCACCACTTACAGCTAGCGACAATGGCATTCCTGTAGACTTACGTGGGTGAGGGTCAAAATATGCGAATTCACCTGAAGTCAGCCTGCAAACTGCAATGACGTTTCCTCCCATGACTAGCAAAGCGTAGCGAACCGCTGAAGCCAAACACTGTAGTCCCTGTTCAAGGCTCGGAAGATGATCTGTACCATCAAATGTGCCATAATGAGCTAACTGAGACATGTCCACTTGATACTCATGTCTGCGGCTGGTGACCACTGTGGGAAGCTCATCAGTGGCTAGAAACACGCTGTTCACAAACCTCTTTCTGGCATCTGAATGCATGGCATGGCCTTTGTCCAACACACGGTTAAGATCTGCTCTGGTAATGAATTCATCCTCGTGTAAGAACGACAGGAAAACCAAACTGTTTGCCATGCTTTGATGATTCCTGTACTTTCCATACTTAGCAGAGGCCTGGCTTCGGGATGCACAAATGCTACTCACTCGTGGACGACTTTCATTGTTTGTAACCTGTACATGAGACGGTGCTGGAGCTTCTCCATCATGCTGCGTTTGTACAGTTACCTGGGGTTGAGTCTGGATTACCTGCTGTACTTTAGCATCTGGCACATATGCTGAGCGAACACCTCTCTTTACCACATCTGCATAAGACACTGCAGCTGTCTGAGCACTGCTCTGCACTTCTGGACTGGGAATACTTGTAACAGACACCTTTACCTGCTCACCGGTGTGAGAAACATTTACCTGTTCTTTCTGCTTTTGCCATCTAAGCTTCTGGGACTGCGACCTTCGACCTTTTCTTGGCATTCTGTGCAAGTACAAACTGGACCTTCTATGTATTTATACACAAATGTAAACAAAACTCAACCTGTAAACACTGATGTTTTATTGTAGCTTTTTTAAAAACTGTATATTATTACTTCTTATATTTTTTAACCAGACTGGATAACAAATAGGTCTATTCTTCTGTAATGTAATATGCAAAATAAATCTCAATAATCAACCAACAGGCTATAATAAAACTCTCAGTTTTTAAGTAGACTTTGTGTAAATCTTTCAGATATTTAAAATTTAAAGCAAATATGAGGAGCTGTGATGGTGTGGTGATCAGATGACAGGCGATGGGGATTCTTCAGCTGGATGTTCTGCAGCAGCCAGGAAACAGGAAGTCTGGGTCCTCAGGGCGGCCTCTAGATGACAACTGTAATTGAACACTTACACGGAGTAACAGAAATGGGATTGCCCCTAAATAATAATAGTATAACCCTACTATAGTCAAATGTTACAGTCAATGAAACAGACTAGCAAAATGTATATGAAGTTATCCAATTTAATATTTTTGTGAATACAGCAGTCTGAATGTGTCGTACAAAATAACAAGTTTATCTTATTACAAAAAACCTTTAAGAAGTTGTAAATTTTATATAATGTATCAAAGCAATTGAACCTCTAAGCCAAACTATCAGTGTTTATTCCAAAGTGTTCCAAGTAAAAATTAAAATGACAAATCTAAGGCTGTGTAAATAGTTTCTACTGTACTGTAATTCTACTATTGTAATTTCAACTTTCTACTTGTAATTTCCAGCAAAAAGACTGGATGTGAGAGAGTTTAACTATAGAAAAGAAGGAGCAGTGAGAGCAGAGACCTGTCAGAATTCTGTAACAGATAGATGAAGTACTGGTAACTTCAATTCCCAAAAACTGGGACCAGTCAAAGCTTGATTCCAGTCAAAACTTGATTCCAGACAAAACTTGATTCCAGTCAAAACTTGATTCCAGTCAAAACGTGATTTTTGGTAAATTAGATAGAGCTCTTGGGATAGCGTGATACAAGATAGAACGGCTTGTCAAAATAGATAGAGTAGGGAGAGTGATAGGACAGACTGAATGGCTTGTTAATGATAGAGGGAGAGGGCTTTCTGCAACAGGTCAGCTGTAAGAGAGAAAGAAACTGGAATTAGACATATTTCCAATAAAGCTGGATTTACTGTGTTTTTTGGACAATAAGGCACACTTAAAATCCTTTAATTTTCTCAAAAATAGACAGTGCGCCTTATGTATTTATTCTGGCTGTGCTTTCTGACTTCAAACCAATTCTATGTGTGACACGGCGCTAAAAAATCTCTCAAAATGTTGTAGTACAACTTTGATAAGCTACAAAGCCGCACCTGCTTAATGGACTGTCGGAGCATTACAGCTACCATAGTTAGGAGCCTCATGGTGTAATTCGCACTGTGCTTTAACACAATATTATGCTGTGTGCGTGAGTATAAGGACTTTGCACCTGTTAAGAAGCAGGTTTCAAACTGATCCACTCATGAAGAATTTGCGAAAGAGGAATAAACTCAAAGAGCGAGTGTATTGTTCTGTATTGTATGTGTTACAACTGAACAATGTTGCGAGTTATTGTGAATGAGTTGAATACAGCTTGACTTGTCTGGCTGTTTTGTTTGGCTTAATGTACCTTATGTTTAAAAACAGACGCATTCATTGCCCTTATGCCTTATAATCTGAAAAATACAGTGCATATTCGACTGAACTGAATGACAAGTTGAACAAATGGTGGTGGAACTGACATAAGGACATTTTTGCATTCTGTTAACACAATAAAAACCAACACAGTCCATTAATTTAAACCAAGATGTGCGGCAACAGTTACTGTAAATATTATATGGTCCAAATAAACCTACACACTGACATTAGAGCAGTCAGTTTTAGGCTTCCTGTTCTACATTAACTTTACATCCAATCAACTCAAATTTATTGATTAACTGACCAAAAAGAACACAAATCCTTTCTCACATTTGCCTAAAAACATCTTGATGATCACCAAGAGCTGTGCTGACTCACTACAATAACTGAGTCTCCTATAGTGAGAAACGAATTTCAGAAAAACACCAGCATTAAAGTCAAACATGATGCTGTTACTGTGATGGTCCAGAGTTCCTTTACTACTTCAGGACCTGGATCAAGCCATCAGATCCTGAGCTTCAGATTAATCATACTTGGGATTCACAGCAGGAAATCTAACAGCAGGAATTCTATTCTAAATTGAGCAAACAAGTCCAACTCTGAATAAAATGAAACTCTTTGTGTAGACTCATCAGATTCTGGACTTTAATAAAACTGAGAATTTTACATGACTTGAAAACCTTATATTGGACCTTAATGAAAATAATTCTGAAAGTAGGGTGGACAAAATCCCCCCCAGTGATGTAAATCAGTCATTACTAATTACCGTAAATGCTTAATTAATTAATTAATTACTTAACTTAATAATTAATTAACTTAATTAATTAATGGTACTTGTTGCTATCAGGGCTTCCACAGCTGGGTATTAGACAGCAACATGTTTTTACATTAGACCAGGTTGTTCTGGTTTGATTTTCTGTGCTTCATAAATAAAATCATCACCGTCAAACTGCTTTTTGTATTTTTCCAGGTTATCCTTGTTCGATGATTTAAAAATTTAAACGTGACACAAAAAAGCATAAACAAAATAAATCTGCAAGGAAGTAAGACTTATCCCAGCACTGGACATCAGACAAACCTTTACTTACCAGATTTGAGATGATCAGATCAGCAGTCTAAAGAAAGGAAACAATACATGAGATCACTGTTTGATGATTCAGAGAGTTGTGCCTCTTCACACACAATCCAGTTTACTGTGACACAAATTAACTAGTAAAATCCTAAATTACTTTAAGCTTTTTTTTAAGTTTACTGTAGTCTAAAGAGGAGATAATTGAACTGCAGGGTCTCACATGGCTATAGCAAGTGTAATAAAAGCATTATTACTACAGAAATGCAAAGAACAGGCATCAATATTTGTTGGCACAAGTGCAGGATACACCAAATATTTCCTACGCAGAGGACCTGTGTGGGTGCTTTGCTGCTACAGGTCACAAATCCTGTGTTTTTGCCAATCAGTAAATGGAAACATATCACAAAAAGTCAAACTACTGTATGTAACTCGCCAAATGTGCTACGCAATGCCAGGTTTATACTGCTTCAGTTACAATCACTGTTTACTTACCAGCAAAGGCAAAACCAAAGATCTCTTTCACTCTGTGTAACAAAAGACAAAGCACAAAAATACAGAATGAGACAAATCAGATCAGCATCAGAGTGAATACTACATCACTCTGTGTAGTCCAAAAGATTCAGTACACTTCTTTGTTTACCATAGCTGGAATATAAACAAAAATTCTTCTCTTTTTTCTACACCAAGATTACTGTCTTCATTAAGGTAATATGTGGTTTCATCCATTTGTAATAAGCCACACAAGTTTCTCAGATATGTGATAGCTCTATTAGTTTGGTGCTGTTAGATAAATGTCAAATTGTGACACCACAATATCAAAGCATGAGCAATCATAAATGAAAGCTTGCATGATATATATATATATATATATATATATATATATATATATATATACAGTTAAGCCCATAATTATTCATACCCCTGGCAAATTTTGACTTAAAGTTACTTTTATTCAACTAGCAAGTTATTTTTTGACTGGAAATGACACAGGCGTCTCACAAAAGATAATAAGATGATGTACAAGACGCATCATTGTGGAAAAAAATATTTCTCAGCTTTTATTTACATTTGAGCAAAAAGTATCATGTCCAGAATTATTCATACCCTTTACAAACTGTCACAGTCTCTGGGAAAATCCAAAGTTCCATACCATTCCAAATAGTCAAAGCTGTTCTAAAGCATCCTAATTACCCTGATTAATTGGAAATAGCTGTTTTGATCAACTCAACAGGTGAAAAACAGCAGCTCTCTGCAGGTGGTCTGTGGACATTCATGGCTAAGACAAAGGAACTCAGTGAGGACCTGCAGCTGTGCATTGTGGCTGCTCACAAGTGAGGAATGGGCTACAAGGCCATATCCAAATGTTTTCAAGTTCCAGTGGCTACAGTGCAAAGTATTATTAAAAAATACAAGATGTTCCGCACTGTGGAAAATCTCAGAGGACGTTGTCGGAAGCCAAAAGTGAAACCTGTGCTGGCCAGGAGACTAGTGAGAGAGGTGAAAAAGAATCCAAGGATCACCACCAAGGCCATTCTGGTGAATCTGGGCTCTGCTGGTGGCAATGTCTCAAGGCAGACAGTCCAACGGACACTGTTGGGTTCCACGGATGCAGACCAAGGAAAACGCCACTTCTCCAGGCACTTCTAAGGGATGCCAAAGCTCATTTGGCCTTTGCAAATGCTCATCTGGACAAAGAAGAAGGTTTCTGGTCTTCAGTGTTATGGTCAGATGAAAAAAAAATTGAATTATTTGGTCACAATGATGTTGCCTTCATTTGGCATAAAAATGGAGAAGCCTTCAACCCAAAGAACACCATCCCCACTGTCAAACATGGTGGTGGGAACCTAATGCTTTGGGGGTGTTTTTTAGCCAATGGACCATGGAACCTAATTACAGTAAACAGCACCATGAAAAAAGAGCAATACATGAAGATTCTCAACAACAACATCAGGCAGTCTGCAGAAAAACTTGGCCTTGGGAACCAGTGGACATTTTAGCACGACAATGACCCAAAACATACAGCAAGCGTGGTGAAGAAATGGTTAGCAGACAACAACATTAACGTTTTGCAGTGGCCTAGCCAGAGTCCTGACTTGAATCCAATTGAGAATCTGTGGAGGGAGCTAAAGATCAGGGTGATGGCAAGAAGACCCTCCAACCTGAAAGGTTTAGAGCTCATTGCTAAAGATGAATGGGCAAAATTGCCTGTGGAGACATGCAAAAAGCTGGTCTGCAATTATAGGAAGCGTTTGATTGCTGTAATAGCCAATAAAGGCTTTTTTCTATTGATTATTGAGAAGGGTATGAATAATTCTGGACATGATACTTTTTGCTAAAATATAAATAAAACCTGAGAAATATTTTTTTCCACAATGATGCCTCTTGTACATCGTCTTATTATCTTTGGGGAGACACCTGTGTCATTTCTGCTCAAAAAAGAACTTGCTTGTTGAACAAAAGTAACTTTAAGTCAAAATTCGGCAGGGGTATGAATAATTATGGGCTTAACTGTATGTATATATATTTGTAGGCTTCAACATTTGAGTTGGTCTGCATTCAAATTCTGCTTCCTAAAAACATCATCACCTGCACACAGTATCATTTAATATGCTGCTGTTTTAAATATCTGCATATTAATAATATTAATGGCGCACTGCTGCATTTTATTTATTTGAAGATGGCCTTTGTTATATTTCATTAATTTTTCACAAAGTGATAAGTTAAAAAGAACTGCAGGTCTAGGTTTTATTTTAAAAAACAACCTGTTTGTTAAACAGTTCTTAAAAATGTAACTAAAAACTAAAATAAATTAATTAGCAAATCTTCTTCTTGTTAAGAGATGTTATTATTCTTATATTATGTTTTATCCTCGCTTTCTCTCCCTTCTGTTAATTAAGCCACAACACAGACACACCGGCACATGACTCTTTTCTCCCGGCCTTCAGTCTCCTTTGAAGTTGCCGACCCTGCTGCTTCAGCAGCTAATCAGTGGTTCTAAAATTGCGGATCATTACCTTATAACCTAAAGAATGAGGCCGACAGCTTCCCTAAGACACTCAGAAACACTAACACACCAAATGAACCAAATAAAACAACACAATAACTGTATTATACAATCAAATGAACCATATACATTTCACACTGGGCCTATAGGACCGCTAGATGTTAGCACTTAGGTTGTTAGGGTTAGCTTACAAAACACTCCTTTTAAATACTAAAATTACAGCGTTTCACTCAAAAAGCAGCCATTGTGTTACTTTAATTTGACTCATACTTCGACTGTCTTTATAAGTCACTAACAACAACTTGATAAATCACTCAAACAGCTTATAGACATTTAATTTCAAAGAAGAGAAGCAGAGCAACAATTCTTACCGGCAGTGATCAGTGAGGAAGTGGGCGGAGATGCAGGACTGAGCCGGACAAAAGAGGCATTCATGGGTAGTGGGAAATTCCGGCATTACACAAAATTGGCATTGAAAACGTGAAAAATACATGTAAATTTAAATATTATTATACTACATTTCTTTTCAACAGAAAACAACTAGCAGAAATTTAATTCTATAAGTTGAATAAATATTTTAAACAGGATTATTTGAATTTGAAATAATGGTTAAAAGTCACAAATAAATATAAGGTCATTATGTTAAAATGTAGTGTATTATGATAAATTTATTTAACTGTTTGGAGTAATAAGAACCGTCTTCTCCTGAACACCAACACCAAGGGGCTGGTGTTGGTGTTCACCTAAGCATACTCACAGGACAGTAGGAGCTGCACAGGCTCACCTCACTGCATTGCAGGAGTCAGAGATTCAGGAGGTCCTTTAACCCCACTGCCATGAGACTTTTTAACAGTGACTCCTGACATGTTCATTGCACATTTATTTATTTTATTCTAATACCTATTGGTTGTAATTATATTAATTCTGACCTAAATGGACTTGCACCCACTTGTTCACCCCTGCTGCAGTAAAGGTTTTTAAGACAACCATCTAAACTATAGCCTTAACAGTTACACTTCCTGAAACCACATGTTAATGTAAAAATCAGTTTCATAGAGTGCAACCCTGTTAATACACAAAGACTTGTTCTCAACATATCAGTAATTAGTGCAGGGGTGACTTTTACAGAGAGAGAGATACAGGCTTCAGCCAGCACATAAGCAAACACATCACAAAAATTAGGTAAAAGTGACAATGACTGGAGTCATAGGAAGTGCCTCCTCTTGAACACATCGAGCTGATGATGGAGTTCACCAGACCTATAACATGGTGCTGGTCACTCTGCATAGATGGAGAGTACAAACACTACAGAGCACATTCGGAGGAAGTTATGCAATATACAGCGCTCAAAAAAATAAATAAAAAATCAAGAGCACAAAAATAAGACATGCCAGATCTGAATGAATTAAATATTCTAATTAAACACTTTATTCTTTACATAAATGCATTTTTGCATTCTTTATATGGCAATTGCTCTTGCTCTTGACGAAGGCGGTCGCACTTTTCTCCTCTCCTCCGCCTCCTCCTCCTCCTCTCCCTTAGCTTTCCTGCTTAGCTTCTTGTGTAGTCTCGTGCTTTTTGTATTACTTTCCCTGAAACACTCTCTCACAGTCTCTTCTCTAAAACTTAAAAGAGGAATATGGATTTGATCAACTGGTCTCTGAATGCAACTAACACCCTTTTCTCAACGAGAACTCTGAGTGCTGAAGATATCTACCTATTCGGAACCATGATAAGAGGGTTCTTGCTGATCGGAGCTGGCTTGGCCCTGACTTATCAAAGAATTAAGAAAGCAGAACCGGCTGTACAAACCCCCACAAGGCTGCCCGCTGGGATTGAAATGATGGGATGAGGCGTGAGTTTCTCAAAATGGGCTCATTGCGTGCAGCACGGATAAGATCTTGGAGAAGCTCACGGCTGTCGTGAACAATCAGAATAAGACCTCAGTCTCACCACCTCAGAGACTAACAATTTTGCTGAGATGAGCAGAAGTTGCTGAGAATTGCGCTGATAAGAGGTGAAAAGGCTAAAAAGTCTGAGGTGAAGAAGCAGAATTTTTGCTGAAAAGAGGCGAAGAAGCAGAATGTTGCGCTGAAAAAAGGTGAATGAGCAGAATTTCTACTGAAAAGAGGCAGAACAACCTGGTTCTGCTCAAATTCACCAATCAGAGGTACTGCCTCTGTCTGCTTCATCAGGCTGTGTACTTGTCTGTATTTCTGCCATGGAATGTTAAGAAGAATCTGAGGTCCATATTAGAAAAACTGCTAAAATGGGGTGAAAAAAATGAAAATTTTGCTGAAAAGGGGTGAAGAAGCTAAAGTTTACCAAATCAAAGTATTTGTGCCAAAACATAGTATGTCTGCCATATTGTGGTATTTGTGCCACAAAAGTTATTACATTACAACATGAATACGGATTAAAGATGAAAGAAACTGGCAACAAATTCTTCCACTACAAACCAGTCTGATACCACTTCTTTGCAGTGTTCACGTTTACTAAGGCACTACTCAAAGAGGGCCACAAGAGGGCACTCCAACACAAGAGATGACCTATGTACACTGATGCACTTAGTAACAGTCAGCCTCCTACTTAGCCAAAATGGCAAAATCCCATAATTTGGCACAAATATTATGATTTGGCAGACACTATGATTTAGCAGAAATACAATGTTTTTGCAGAAACACTGTAATTTCACTCAAATACTATGAAATAGCAGTAATACTATGATTTGGCAGAAATACTATGTTTCAGTACAAATACTATGACAAAGCAGAAATACTATGACTTAGAAGTAATACTATAACAAAAGGTATTCCTCAAAATTACTATGAAATTGCAGTAATTCTATGATTTGGCAAAAATACTGTACTTCGTACAAATACAATGCTTTGGTACAGATACTATATTTTGATTTGAATACAATGATTTGGCACGAGTAGTATGATTTAGTACAAATACTACGAATTGACGGAAATACTGTGACTTAGTAGTAATACTATAACATAAGAGATATACTGTGATGTTGCAGACATAGTATGTTTTTGCACTACTCATTTGTAGTGAAAAAAATTAGCAATATAAATGACAGGTCTGTGATAGTGTATAAATTTGTAGTGAAAAAAAAATGTTGAACAAGGTGGGATTGAACCCACGACCTTTGAGCTGCAGAGCCATGTCACTACTAATTGCACCACCTGGAAAGGGGGCAGGCAGCTGAAAGATAGAGACTTGACCAGCAGTTGGTGAAAACAACTGAAAAAGCAGAATTATCTGCTAATAAAGAGGTGTAGACGCGCTTGATGGAGATGGCTTTATGTGTAAGGGTACACTGAAGAGTGTCAAGAAAGAAGAGTGCATGCAAGCAGGGAAGATGTTACAAAACGTCGTGTAACTCAAAAACTAGGAGGGCTAGCAGCATAATTCTTGTACTGGGTGAATCAGCGGACTTTGGTGAACACTGACTGCGATTTTCATAGCTCTTTGTACCTCCGTCGCGGAGATATGACGCGAGCCAAACTCATTCTCACAAACAAGAGGTGGACAGACTGACCATTCTGCTGAAATGAGCAGAAGCTGCTGAGAATTGTGCTTATAAGAGGTGAGAAGGCTGAAACTTTTGCAGAAAAGAGGTGAATCAGCAGAATTTTTGCTGAAAAGAGGTTTTTTCTGAAAACAGCTGAGATTTGTGCTGATAAGGCTGATATTTTTGCAGACGAGGTGAATAAGCAGAATTTGGGCTGAAAAGAGGTGAAAATTCTGAAAATTCTGCTGAAAAGATGTGAATGAGCAGAATTTCTGTAGAAAAGATGAAAAGAAGCAGAACTTTGCGCTGAAAAGAGGTGAATGAGCAGAATTTCTGCTGAAAAGTTTTTTTTCTGAAAACAGCAGAAAAAACTGAAAATTTTGATGAAAAGGGGTGAAAAAGCTGAAATTTGTGTTGAAAAGAGTTAAAAAAAAAGGTTTAATTGTTAATTGAAAAAAATGTTGCCACAAGCGGGATTTGAACCCGGGCCTCCCAGTCTGAGAACGGCTGCTCATCTCACTGAGCTAAAACACAGCTCAGCCCAGTGAGCAGAAATAAGGGACCACATTGATAATGTGTTCCATTCATTTCAATGGGCAAAAATATTGCATAAAAAAATTCAATATCTCAAAAAGTATAGAAGTTATGAGCACCAAAAGTCATAGCACACATTAGCAGAAATAGCAGAATTTTTTAAAGTTTGAACTGAGAAAATCGGCTGAAAACTGAGGGAGTAGTTAAGCGGCAAAGAACGGAGCAACTAGAAGAATAAAGATAAAGAATAAAGAGAAACAGGAAAACAATGGTGTGGATGCCTTGAGGCATCCACACAACTAGAAAAAATTTGCATTTCCTGCGAAAATGCTGTGTGGATGCCGGAACGCTGAAGCTGTCGTCTGAAAATGACTGAAGAAGTTGAAAAGCTGCAAAGATTGTATGGCAATAAAGAAACTGAAAAATTATGCTGAAAACAAGTGAAGAAGCAGAAACTTTTGCTGAAAAGAGGTGAAAAGGCCAAATTCTGCTTTAAAGGGGTACAGAAGTTCAAATTTGTACTGAAAAGAGGTGAAAAGGTTCCTTCTGAAATGAGTAGAAGATACTGAGATTTGTATTGATAAGAGGTGAAAGGCTGAAAATTCTGCTTAAAATAGGTGAATCAGCAGAATTTCTACTGAAAAGAGGTAAAGAAGTAGAATGTTGCACTGAAACAGGTGAATCAGCAGAATGTCTGCTAAAAAAGAGATTTCTGTTGGAAACACCTGAAAAAGCTGGGATTTGTGCTGAAAAGGGGTGAAAAAACTCACAATTCTGCTGAAACGGGGTGAAGAAGAGGTGTTGGGCTGTTGAGAAGAGTTAAATAAGTTGAACTGATATGTTTGGGTACAAATACGATGATTTGGCAATAATACTGGATTTTAGCAAAACTACTGTGATTTGGGTGAAATACTATGATTTAGAAGAAATATTATGACTTTGTACAAATACAATGTTTTGGCACAAATACTATGATTTGGTTCGAATGCTATGATTTGAAACAAATAATATGATCTGGCAGAAATACTATTATTTAGTAGAAATACTATGATTTACCAGGAGTACTATGTTTCTGCAAAAATACTATGATTTTGCAGAAATATTATGCATTAGTAGTAAAACCATAACATCACAGTTATATGATGATTTTGCAGACATTCTGGTTTTACACAAATACTATAATGTGGCAGAAATACTATGTTTTAGCACAAATACAATGATTTGCTATAAATACTATGATTTGGCACATATACTATATTCAGCAGATATACTATAACAAAACAGAAAGTCTACGACTTAGTAGTAATACTATAACATAATAGATATACTATGATTTTGCAGACAGCCTATGTTTTTGCACAACTAGCACAATATGGCAGAAATACTATGATTTGGGACAAGTACTATGATTTAGTACAAATACTCTTATTGGCAGAAATACTATGTTTCAGTACAAATACTACGATTTGGCAATAATACTGGGTTTTAGCACAACTACTGAGATTTGGGTGAAATACTATGATTTAGAAGAAATACTATGAATTCGTACAAATACAATGTTTTGGTTCTAATAATATGATTTGCAAAAAACACTATGATTTGGCACAAATACCATGATTTAGTACAAATACTACGATTTCGCTCAAATACTATGAAATTGCAGTAATACTATGATTTAGAAGGAATACTATGATTTGGTAGAAATACTATGCCTTATTAGTAATACTATAACATAACAGATATACTGTGATTTTGCAGACATAGTATGTTTTTGCACAAATACTACGATTTTGCTCAAATACTATGAAATTGCAGTAATACTATGATTTTGAAGGGATACTATGATTAGGTAGAAATGCTATGCCTTAGTAGTAATACTATAACATAACAGATAAACTGTGATTTTGCAGACACAGTATGTTTTTGCACAAATACTACGATTTCGCTCAAATACTATGAAATTGCAGTAATACTATGATATTGAAGGAATACTATGATTTGGCACAAATACCATGCCTTAGTAGTAATACTATAACATAACAGATATACTGTGATTTTGCAGACATAGTATGTTTTTGCACAAATACTACAATTTTGCTCAAATACTATGAAATTGCAGTAATACTATGATTTTGAAGGAATACTATGTTTAGGTAGAAATACTATGCCTTAGTAGTAAAACTATAACATAAGAGATATACTGTGATTTTGCAGACATAGTATGTTTTTGCACGAATACTACGATTTCGCTCAAATACTATGAAATTGCAGTAATACTATGATTTTGAAGGAATACTATGATTTGGTAGAAATACTATGCCTTAGTAGTAATACTATAACATAAGAGATATACTGTGATTTTGCAGACATAGTATGTTTTTGCACAAATACTACGATTTCGCTCAAATACTATGAAATTGCAGTAATACTATGATATTGAAGGAATACTATGATTTGGCACAAATACCATGCCTTAGTAGTAATACTATAACATAACAGATATACTGTGATTTTGCAGACATAGTATGTTTTTGCACAAATACTACAATTTTGCTCAAATACTATGAAATTGCAGTAATACTATGATTTTGAAGGAATACTGTGTTTAGGTAGAAATACTATGCCTTAGTAGTAAAACTATAACATAACAGATATACTGTGATTTTGCAGACATAGTATGTTTTTGCACAAATTCTACGGTTTTGCTCAAATACTATGAAATTGCAGTAATACTATGATATTGAAGGAATACTATGATTTGGTAGAAATACTATGCCTTAGTAGTAATACTATAACATAACAGATATACTGTGATTTTGCAGACATATGTTTTTGCACAAATACTACAATTTGGCAGAAATACTTTGTTTGGGCACAAATACTATGATTTGCTATAAATACTATGATTTGGCACATATACTATAATCAGCAGATATACTATAACATAACAGAAATTTTAATTGGGCACAAATACTCTAATTTGGCACAAATACTATGATTTGGCAAAAAAATACCATGATTTGGCACAAATACGATGATATGGCAGAAATACTATGATTGGGTACAAATATTATGATTTGGCACAAGTACTATGACTTAGTACAAATACTATGATTTGGCACTAATACTATGATTTAGCAGAAACACTATGTTTTAACATAAATAATATCTTTTGATATAAATTTCTGCTAAAAGGTACTATTTCTGCTTTTAGCAGAAATACTGTAATTTTGCATAAATACTATGATTTGGGATAAATACTATGATTTGCTATAAATACTATGATTTGGCACATATACTATAATCAGCAGATATACTATAACATAACAGAAATTCTACGATTTAGTAGTAATACTATAACATAACAGAAATTTTAATTGGGCACAAATAACATGATTTGGCACAAGTACTATGACTTAGTACAAATACTATGATTTGGCACAAATACTATGATTTGGCAAAAAAAATACCATGATTTGGCACAAATACGATGATATGGCAGAAATACTATGATTGGGTACAAATACTATGATTTGGCACAAGTACTATGACTTAGTACAAATACTATGATTTGGCACAAATAGTATGATTTAGCAGAAATACTATGTTTTAATATAAATGATATCTTTTGACAGAAATTTCTGCTAAAAGGTACTATTTCTGATTTTTAGCAGAAATACTGTAATTTTGCATAAATACTATAATTTGAGATAAATACTATGATTTGGCAGATATACTATATTCAGCACATATACTATAACATAACAGACATTCCCCCACTTAGTAGTAATCTCATAACATGAAATAAATATTATTGGTTTGGCCCCAAAACCATGATTTGGCACAAATACCATGATTTTTCAAAAATACTATGATTTAGCAGAAATACTGTGATTGAGCAGAAGTACTAAGATGTAGTAGAAGTACTTTGATTTAGCACAAATACTATTATGGAGGAGTAATACTTTAACATGGGAGAAATATTGATACACACACACACATACACAGAGAGCAAAGTGTACAGGGGCTGTTAAGAGTCTGGGCTTGGTATATCTAGGTCAGCTAAATTGGCTGCACCTGCTGTAATCAGCACTTACACACACAGACACAGAGAGAGCTATGGGTTTTCTTCAGTGTATTTCTCACATTCAGGATTCCCCTCGAACAAATGGCCATAATTTCCTAACCGTAGGGGATAGAACGCTCATTCTGACACCGTTTTGCTCAGAAGAGATGGGGGAATCAGCAGGTCTTCTAAATTCAGAGATAAAATATAAATTATTGAAGATATATGACTTGTAATACACTGTAACTGAGTAGAGGCGAAGCAAAACTGCCTTGACTTGCCCTCAAACAACGTTTTGTAACTCTAAATCTATATGGAGCATCAAAATCATTCTTTCACCGTAAGAAACAGCAGGCTTTGGTGAACAGTCATGGAAATTGTCAGGTCTCTGTTGAAATCCATCAAAAAGATCTGACGAGAGAAAAAAGTGCCTCATTTCCAGAGTTTGAAATCTGAAGAAATCTGAGCGAGGTACAAATTTCCTACACTCAAACAAGTGTAATTCATGGCCAAACGGTAATAGGTGAGGAAAAAATTATTGAATTGTGAGCATCAGGGATGTCTGAAGATATATTGGCACAAGCGTCATGTCTCAACTTTGTTTCGTTAAGGAGATATGACGATTTGAAAATGCCTCTCATTAGAGAAATCCAGCGCTGATTTTGAACAAGCTCTCCATTGACTTTCTATGGAGAGTTTTCAAACTTTATGTTACTCTGAGGAGATTTGCCAAAATTCTATAAATCCCACAAGAATGATAGTGACATTTTCTGAAAGCCAGCAAAAATACCTACATTTTGATGTATACTTTGTGGGGGTTGAGTGGAAATTGAGCGAGTAGCAAGAAGTTGTTCGGACATGAAGAGAAAATTCAGAACAGACCAGCACACACTCTGAGTTAATTGCATAGCAACCATAACAACGCATGTATTTTCTGAAAAATCACAATTTTGCAACTGAAGACTTAAAGAGGTATAAAATTAAAACGGTAGAAGATCTGAAAAAGCTGAATCATACAGGAGTAGCCCAATAATCTGAGAACATTTTAAAGTTTGAATGGAGTTTCTAGGTGAAAGTATGAGGAAGTAGTTAAGTTTCAAAAACAAGCAAGTTTTAGCAGAATTGTGGAAGTTTTCCATTCATTTCAATGGGACAAATTAAAGGAAAAAAGTGTAATATTTTAAAAAGTATAATAGTAATAAACACCAAAAGTCATAGCACCCATAAGCAGAAAGAGCAGAACAGTATAGAGTTTGAACTGAGAAAATCGGCTGAAAACTGAGGGAGTAGTTAAAGTCCAAAAAACGTACGGAAGCAACTTGAAAAAGAAAAATAAAGAATAAAGAGAAACAGGAACTCAATAGTGTGGAAGCCCTTTTAGGGCATCCACACAATAATAACTAGAAAATTTGCATTTCCTGCGAAAATGCTGTGTGGATGCCTTAACGCTGAAGTTGCCTGCTGAAACGCTGAAAAAGATGAAAAGTTGCAAAGAGTTGTATGGTGGTGAAAAAAAAAAATCACCCTGAACAGGATTTGAACCTGGTCCTCCTAGTCTAAAGGCAGTTACTGATCTCACTGAACCAAACTCATTCACACTAAGAAGAGGTGGAGAGACTGACTATTTTGCTGAAAGCAGCAGAAGCTGCTGAGAATTGTGCTGATGAGAGGTGAAAAGGCTCAAAATTTTGCAGAAAAGAGGGGAATCAACAGAGTTTCTGCTGAAAAGAGTTTTTTTTTCTGAAAACAGCCAAAAAAGCTGGAATTTGTGCTGAAAAGGGGTGAAAAAAATGAAAATTTTGCTGAAAAGGGGTGAAGAAGCTAAAGTATACCAAATCAAAGTATTTGTGCCAAAACATAGTGTTTCTGCCATATTGTGGCACTACTACATTACAACATGAATACGGATTAAAGATGAAAGAAACTGGCAACAAATTCCTCCACTACAAACCAGTCTGATACCACTGTGCAGTGTTCACGTTTACTAAGGCACTACCCAAAAGGCGCCACAAGAGGGCACTCCAAAACAAGAGATGACCTATGTACACTGATGCACTTAGTAACAGTCAGCCTCCTACTTTGCCACTACGTAATACAGCGGAAATACAGTAGCAGAAATACAATGTTTTTGCAGAAACACTGTAATTTCACTCAAATACTATGAAATAGCAGTAATACTATGATTTGGCAGAAATACTATGTTTCAGTACAAATACTATGACAAAGCAGAAATACTATGACTTAGAAGTAATACTATAACAAAAGGGATTCCTCAAAATACTATGAAATTGCAGTAATTCTATGATTTGGCAGAAATACTGTACTCCGTACAAATACAATGCTTTGGTAAAAATACTATATTTTGATTTTAACTCTATGATTTGAAAAAGATGAAAGCATTGAAAAAGGTGAAAAGGCTGAAAATTTTGCAGAAAAGAGATGAATCAGCAGAATTTCTGCAGAAAAGACGCAAAGAAGCAGAACGTTGCACTGAAAGAGGTGAATGAGCAGAATTTCTGCTGAAAAGAGGCAGAATTTCTGCTGAAAAGAGGCAGAAGGTTCTGTATGTAGAAAAAGAAACACAATGAACCATGTGTGAAATAAATGAAGAAATGAAATGAAAGAACAACCTGATTCTGCTCAAATTCACCAATCAGAGCTACTGCCTCTGTCTGCTTCATTAGACTGGGTACTTGTATGTATTTCGGTCCATATTAGAAAAGCTGCTAAAATTATAAAACTTTGCAGAATTGTAATAAATGATCAATATAAATTACAGGTCTGTGATAGTGTTCAAATTTGTAATGAAAAAATAATGTTGAAGCAAGGGGGGATTGAACCCACGACCTTTGAGGTGCAGAGCCGTGTCATTACTGATTGCGCCACCTGGCAAGCGGGCGGGCAGCTGAAAGACAGACATTTGGGCAGTCAGAAAATAGATCGCGGTGAGCGGCGAAAAGCGCCGTTTTTTGTAGTTAAGTTTCAAAACCAAGCAAGTTTTTGCAGAATTGTGGAAGTTTCCCATTCATTTCAATGGGACAAATTAAAGGAAAAAAGTGTAATATTTTAAAAAGTATAACAGTAATAAACACCAAAAGTCATAGCTGGAATTAGCAGAAAGAGCAGAACAGTTTAGAGTTTGAACTGAGAAAATCGGCTGAAAACTGAGGGAGTAGTTAAGTGCCAAAAAACAGGGTAGCAACTAGATTATGGTGGAATAAAGAATAAAGAGAAACAGGAACTCAATAGTGTGGATGCCTCAGGCATCCACACAATAAAGTTTAAAGAGAAACAGGAACTCAATAGTGTGGAAGCCCTTGAGGGCATCCACACAATAAAGAATAAAGAGAAACAGGAAAACAATAGTGTGGATGCCTTAAAGCATCCACACAATAATAATAATAATAATAATAAAGAATAAAGAGAAACAGGAACTCAATAGTGTGGATGCCTTAAAGCATCCACACAATCAACATTGTTACAAAGTCCCTATAGTAAGACCGTCGGTTTACCACAGTATTTCAGTGTTGTTACAACGTTGGCATTTCAACCCCAACCATATACGACGGTTCGGATTAAAAATCAACATAGATTCAATGTCGTCTTGCTATCTGGGAAGTCATGAAAATGATTCATTAAACATGTTTGTGGGTTTTACAGTAAAAAATATTACTTTTTTCTACTCGGATTTTGAATTTTTTGTCTGAATTTAGATCAACTGTGCTAATATAGTATACCAAAATGAAAAAAATAAATCAAATTTCAGATATTTGA
Organism: Pelmatolapia mariae; assembly: GCF_036321145.2. Classification (NCBI taxonomy): domain Eukaryota; kingdom Metazoa; phylum Chordata; class Actinopteri; order Cichliformes; family Cichlidae; genus Pelmatolapia; species Pelmatolapia mariae. Next base: position 3,862,646 of record NC_086246.1, read on the forward strand.
GGTTGTGCTGAAAATAATGATACCAAACAGGGCAAGAAAAACATATTTTAAAGGTGAAATATAGAGGTAAAATCAAAAGTAGTCAAAAACGGCCAATTATAACCTGGACCCCAGAGGGTTAATCACACTCTAGATCTTGTTAAAACATATGACATAGAAACTGAACATGTAACAGTGTTTCCTGAAAACTCTCTCCTGTCTGATCATTTCCTGATAACATTTACATTTACAATAATTGATTACACAGCAGTGGAGAGTAGACTTTATCACAGTAGATGTCTTTCTGAAAGTGCTGTAACTAAGTTTAAGAATATAATCCACCCACTGTTATCATCTTCAATGCCCTGTACCAACATAGAGCAGAGCATCAGAGTATCTGAACGCTACTCCAACAGAGGTCGATCATCTTGTTAATAATTTTACCTCCTCACTACGTACGACTCTGGATACTGTAGCTTCTGTGAAAACTAAGATCTCAAATCAGAAGTACCTGACTACGTGGTATAATTCTCAAACACGTAGCCTAAAGCAGATAACTCGTAAGCTGGAGAGGAAATGGTGTGTCACAAATTTAGAGAATCATCATTTAGCCACAGCGCGATCATACACTGGGTATGACAGACAAACGCTTCTGGAGCTACGTTCGTCAGCCTGTTCGGACTTTACAGCGGGTTTTGACTCTGTGGACGCTCTGCTGCCTGGGATCCTTTGTTTACCTGTGCGACGTTGAGGGAAAACAAAGAGGGGGAAAACGCGCCGGAGTTTTGTGCCGAACGCGACAGAGAAACAGCAAGCCACCTCTCCCCAGCATCCTGCTCGCGAATCTCCAGTCTCTGGACAACAAACTTGACGAGCTGCGTGCACAGATTAAACACCAACAAGACATCAGGAACTGCTGCGTTCTGGCCTTCACAGAGACATGGCTGGAGCCCAGCATCCCCAACTGCGCCATCATGCCGGATGGATTCACTGTTTACCGGGGAGACCAAACGAAGGACTCAGGCAAGAAAAGGGGAGGAGGGGTGTGCTTTATGGTTAACTCTTTGTGGGCTAGAGATGTGTGTATCTTAAAAATTTACTGCTCTCAGAGCCTCGAGCTACTGACCATTAAAGTCAGGCCTTTTTACCTCCCGAGGGAGTTCAGCTCAGTTCTCCTTTCAGCTGTTTACATTCCCCCTCACGCTGATAAAGCTACAGCTATGGAAGAACTCTATGACATCATTACTGGACTGGAGAACAAAAATCCAGAAGCTGCCTTTATTGTGCTGGGAGACTTCAACAGAGCCAACATGAAGAAGGTTCTCCCCAAATACTATCAGCACATCTCCTTTCCCACAAGAGGTGATCAAACATTGGACCATTGTTACACTCCATTCAAAGAGTGCTACAAACCCCTCCCCCGCCCAGCTTTTGGTAAGGCAGACCATTGTTCCATACTGCTGCTGCCTGCATACAGACAAAGACTGAAACAGGTAAAACCAAATGGGACAGTGAGGCTGAGGAGGTCCTGCAGGACTGCTTTCAGACAACTGACTGGCAGATATTTGTGGATGCAGCTGATGGCAACATCAATGAACTCACAGACTCTGTCATTGGATATATTGGAAAGTGCATGGATGATACCATCACTAAAACCACCGTCCGCATATATCCAAATCAGAAACCCTGGGTAAATAAACACGTTCGGGCCAAGCTAAAAGTACGGGTCTCTGCCTTCAACTCTGGGGATGCTGATGCATATAAAGCAGCCAGGTATGACCTCCGAAAGTCCATAAAAAAGGCCAGAAAGGACTACAGGGACAAAATGGAGTCCAGCTACCACAGCTTTGACACCAGGCGACTGTGGAATGGACTGCGCTGCATCACTGACTACAAGAAGGTCAACACAGTCAGTGTTCAGCCCACTGCATCTCTTGTAGATGAGCTTAACAACTTCTATGCTCGTTTTGACGCAGACAACAGAGAGCAGATCCTCTACCCTCAGGAGGACAGTGAGGCTGCAACTTTAACTCTGAAAACAGAAGCTGTGAGATGGACTTTTAAAAAGGTCAATCCTCACAAAGCTCCAGGACCGGACGGCATCCCAGGCCGGCTACTCAGAGTGTGTGCAGGGGAGCTGGCAGAGGTGTTCACCAACATCTTCAACCTCTCCCTGAGGCAGTCAGTGGTCCCCACGTCCCTCAAAACATCCACCATCATTCCCGTTCCCAAAATATCAGTGGTCTCCAGTCTGAATGACTACCGTCCTGTTGCACTGGCATCCGTCATCATGAAGTGCCTGGAGCGGCTGGTCAAAAGTCACATCTGCTCCTCCCGCCCTGACACACTGAAACCTCTTCAGTTCGTATATCAGACAAACAGAGCCACAGAGGATGCCATCGCCCTGGCAATGCACACCACCCTCACTCACCTGGAAAAAGGGAATATATATGCAAGGATGCTCTTCATCGACAAGAGCTCGGCATTTAACACCATCATCCCCTCAAAACTTGCCACGAAGCTCGTCGACCTTGGGCTGGGAACACCAATCTGCAGATGGATTCTAAACTTCCTCACAAACAGGCCCCAGGTGGTGAGAGTTGGTAAGCAGACCTCCTCATCATTCATCCTAAACACAGAAACGCCACAGGGTTGTGTGCTTAGCCCCCTGCTACATTCCCTGTTCACACACGACTGTGTTGCTAAACACGAGTCCAACATCATCATCAAGTTTGCGGATGACACAACCATCATAGGCCTCATCACAGGTAATGATGAGACGGCCTATAGAGAGGAGGTGATGGCACTGTACGAGTTGTGTCTGGAAAATAACCTGACTCTCAACATCAGCACAACCAGAGAAATGATAGTGGACTACCGAAAACGACCAGTCAGGGAACACCAGCCCATCCACATCAACGGTGTCAAGGTCGAAAGGGTCAGCAGCTTCAAATTCCTTGGAGTCAACATCACCGAGGACTTCTCCTGGAAACTTCAGACAGACACTGCTATCAGGAAAGCTCGCCAGCGGCTTTACTTCCTGAGGAGGCTGAGGAAGTTTGGCATGAATGCCAACATCACATCAAATTTCTACAGGTGTGCAATCGAGAGCTTGCTGATGAGCTGCATTACAGTTTGGTACAGAAGCTGCTCTGCCAGCAGCCGTAAATCACTACAGAGGGTGGTGAAGGCAGCAGAGCACATCACTGGCACGAGGCTTCCTGCCATTCAGGACATTTATCTCCAGCGATGCCTCCGTAAAGCACACAGCATCACTAAGGACCACAGCCACCCAGCACATCAGCTCTTCTCCTTGTTACCATCTGGCAGGCGTTACAGGAGTCTGTCTGCTCGGACTACAAGCCATACGACACCTCAACCACAACACTTAAACACACACAGCACAGTCCACAGGACGCACTAAGAAGCTACCCTGCAGCTTCACAAGTACTCTGTTTAATCTGCACTGGTCACTCCACTTTATTGTTATTGATTATTAGTGCAATACTGTAATTTTCTGCTGGTCATTCCTGTGCAATATCCCATCTCTCCCCCCCCCCCCCCCCCCCCCCCCCTCATATTTCTTTTCAAGATTTTCTTATTTAATCACTAGTGTACATATATTTATATTTATAGATACATATATACTTAGTCATCTTTTCTCTTTTACCACGTCTCTCTAATATTTTGCTCTTTACTATTTTTCTATTTATTTTTTTATTTTTTATTTTATTTTATTATATTTTCTTCTACTGTATCTTGCTGCTGAGTGATTGCTGCTCGTCAAACACATTTCATTGCAATGTTGACCCTGTGCTAACTTGCATATGACAAATAAAACTGAAACTGAAACTGAACTGGAGAAATAGTTTGTTGTTTTACAGGAAAGCCCTCCGCAAAGCCAGAACATCTTACTATTCATCACTGATGAAAGAAAATAAGAACAACCCCAGGTTTCTCTTCAGCACTGTAGCCAGGCTGAGAAAAAGTCAGAGCTCTTTTGAGCCAACCATCACTTTAAGGTTAACTAGTAATGACTTCATGAACTTCTTCACAAATACAATTCCTATCATTAGAGAAAACATTACCAATAATCATCCCACAGATGTATTATTATCTACAGCTACTCTTAGTACCATTGATGTTAAGTTAGACTCTTTTTCTCCAATTGATCTTTCTGAGTTAACTTCAATAATTATTTCCTCCAAACAATCTTTTCAATTCAATTCAATTTTATTTATATAGCGCCAAATCACAACAGAAGTCGCCTCAAGGTGCTTTATATTGTAGAGTAGATAGCACAATAATACATACAGAGAAAAACCCAACAATCATATGACCCCCTATGAGCAAGCAATTTGGCGACAGTGGGAAGGAAAAACTCCCTTTTAACAGGAAGGAACTTCCAGCAGAACCAGGCTCAGGGAGGGGCGGCCATCTGCTGCGACCGGTTGGGGTGAGAGCCTACGTCTATTGCAGCATAACTAAGGGAGGATTCAGGGTCACCTGGTCCAGCCCTAACTATATGCTTTAGCAAAAAGGAAAGTTTGAAGCCTAATCTTGAAAGTAGAGATAGTGTCTGTCTCCTGAATCCAAACTGGAAGCTGGTTCCACAGAAGAGGGGCCTGAAAACTGAAGGCTCTCCCTCCCATTCTATTTTTAAATACTCTAGGAACAGCAAGTAGGCCTGCAGAGTGAGAGCGAAGTGCTCTAATAGGGTGATATGGTACTACAAGGTCATTAAGATAAGATGGGGCCTGATTATTTAAGACCTTGTATGTGAGGAGCTGGATTTTGAATTTAATTCAAAGGAAGATGTACACTGCAACACATCAGCATAGATCTTCGCCCCAAAATACATTTCAGAATGTTTTTAATACATCAGGGTTTACGCCCCTTCTTGCATCAAATGCACATCATATACATCAGTTACAGTAAATAATCAATTTAAAAGAGCTAAAAACAGAAAAAGAAGTTCCTCTTTCTATCACATTCTCCATACATGGCAATTAGTTTCAAGCCCTGATAGTCCCTGGGGGCTTGTCCTCTTCTGGACTCGTCTTCTGTCATCTGTTACTAAGCAAACTCAAATGCAGTTAGAAGCTTCGGTCTGGCCTATGTTTAAACCATATATGTCTGTAAGCGTGAATGCTGTTTAACCTTCTATTGCTCCAAGTCACCCACAATAGATCGCCTGGACATTCGCGCCAAACGAAGCTTGAACCCTTTAAATAGACTGAGCATCAATACCTAATGAGGACATCATGCAAATGTGTATTGTCAAAGGAAAACCTGGAAGGAGAGCAAGAAACACACACTCAGTTTATTTCGTGTACACAGGCGAAGCTTACTGCGTGGCAAGACACAAGCAAGTCGCGCAGAGCCTCAGTCCATTTTTTATTTTATAGCAGTGAATAGATTACACAGCATCTCTAGGTGGAGCATATGTAATAGAAAAACATCTCTAGATATTGTTATCGCATGAGTGGCGGTTATCCATAAGACAAGAGGAACTAGTATCTTTTGTCATATCAGCTTCAGGTTGGAACTGTCTCTGCCTGAGCATGTGTGACTTTGTAACTTCCTCACGCATGCTTCTGTTCCTTAATCTGTAGGTTACAGGCACATCATGTTCTCACAAGAAATTATACTTAAGCAAAATAAAGGTTATCAAAGTAAGTAAATGTAAAAATCTCTTAACATTACACAATGATTATAACTACACCTGTAAGAAAAAGGTTAATTTGATGCCAGCAGCTTTAATAAACATCTTAATGCAATATCAATGCTGTGGGTTATATTATTAATGCAACGTTAATGATGAAAGTTATATTGTAGCTGTAAGATAATTTCTGTATTCCCACAAACATAACTACAAAGTCTGAAACATGAAACACGTGACACCGGACCACCAACCACTAATTTGATGTAGGAGCGGTGCTGAGCAGGATTAATGTCCACAAGGCTGCAGGTCCTGATGGCATCCTCGGGCGTGTTCTCAGAGCATGTTCTGGGAGCTTGCAGGCGTGCTGACAGACATATTTAACCTGTCCTTGGCCAACGCTGTGGTACCAGCCTGCTTCAAATCCACCTCCATCGTCCCTGTAGTGGCAATTCCTTTTGTTTGACAAACCAAACATCTCACAATTAAAAGTCCACAAGCCACTGCTGCACTGAGATAATATTTCGTATGCAGGCAAAAGAAGTCCACTGTCCAAACTTGAAAGTTGCGTTTTTATGGTTTATTTATCCAGTTTGGCAAGCAATAACAAGATCCATTTTTTGTTAATTCCTGCTGCTTCTCCTGCTCTGGTAAAAAACCATAGGCCCACCCCAGTGCATGCTGGTCCTATAGCAGTCTCTTTATTTATAGAAACAAAATGGCCCTACAGCTCTTACTGACTACTTTAACAAAGTAACATCAAACAAACAAAACATTGAAACAAAATATTAACCAACAAATAAACTTGTAAATAAACCCCAAAATATAAGTAAACTAACAACAAACTTTAACTAATTTCAAAATAATAAAAAAAATAAGAACAAATAGCTCCAACAGTCCTGATACCCAAAAAATCAAACCCATCAAGCCTCAACGGCTACTGCCCAGTAGCCCTCACCCCCATCATCACAAAGTGCTTAGAGCAGCTGGTCCTAGCACACTTCAAATCCTGGTCAAGAAGGCTCACCAGCGCCTCTTCTTTCTGAGGACTCTGAGGAAGAACCACCTGTCATCAGACATCCTGGTAAACTTCTATCGCTGCACCATTGAGAGCATCCTGACCAACTCTATAACAGTCTGATATGGGAACTGCTCTGCCTCGGACCGGAAGGCTTTGCAGAAGGTTGTGTAAACTGCCCAGTGTATCGCCGGAAAACCACTTCCTGCTATAAATGATACCAGGTACCGGAACAGCTTCTTCCATACAGCTGCCAGACTCCTGATCTCTGCCCCCTGACATCTGACCCACGTTAAACTCATAGACTGAACATACAGATCCACAGAAGACGCCATCGCCACAGCCCTCCACGCTGTGCTGAGTCACCTAGAGCAGCGGCAGAGCTACGTCCGAATGCTCTTTGTGGACTACAGCTCAGCCTTTAATACAATCATCCCGGACATCCTCATCACCAAACTGGTCACTCTTGGCCTCCCTCCTCTCACATGGATAAAGGACTTTCTCAAAAACCGGCCCCAGACTGTAAGACTCGGCCCTCATCTCTCCTCCACTTGCACACTGAGCACCGGCTCCCCACAGGGCTGTGTGCTGAGCCCCCTCCTGTATTCTCTCTACACCCACGACTGCAGTTCGACCCATAACAACAATCTCATCATCAAGTTTGCTGATGACACCACTATAGTCGGACTCATCTCAAAGGAAGACATGGCAGCCTACTGAGAGGAAGTCCTGAAGTTGGCATCCGGGTGTTCAGAAAACAACCTGGCACTGAACACTAAGAAAACCAAAGAGGTCACTGTCGACTTCAGGAGGCACAGCACTGACTTAGCCCCACTTTACATCAACGGGGAGTGTGTGGAGAGGGTCCACACCTTCCGGTTCCTTGGTGTCCTCATCTCTGCTGACATCTCCTGGACAGACAACATCTCAGCGGTCATCAAGAAGGCCCAACAGTGGCTGCAGTTCCTGAGAGTCCTCAGGAAATACAAGTTGAACTCCAACCTGTTGCTGACCTTCTACCGCCCGTCCATTGAGAGCCTGCTAACCTACTGCATCACGGTATGGTACGGCAGCTGCACCAAGGCGGATAGAGTGAGGCTTCAGAGTGTAGTCAATACAGCACAAAAGATCATCGGCTGCCCTCTCCCCTCCCTGATTGACATTTATTCCTCCCGCTGCCTCAGCAGAGCAGCAAACATTATCAAGGACAGCTCCCACCCTGGTTTCAACATGTTCAGCCTCCTTCCCTCAGGGAAGCGCTACAGGTGCATCAGCACAAAAACCCACAGACTCAAAAACAGTTTCTTCCCCAAAGCCATAACCACCCTGAACTCACACATGCACCGATAACACAGCCCCCCACTTCCCACTTCCTCTATGGACCACCACTGTGTAATACCAATTCTATGTGCAATAACTCAACTATATATACATAACACTATTTATTACATATTACTTTTTTTTCTTTCTTAAAAATACGGCTTTGTGGAGGTAAGCATCAACGACACAGAGCTCTCAGTTCTCACTCCTTCTTTATTCGTCTCTCACATCAACTGCTCATATCGCGCCACATGAACTATACATGTGGCGGGGGTGGGGAACTGACAGAGGGCAACCCAGCCCGGAAGCGAGGCTGGCACTGGCGATCAGAAAAAGCTGCAGACGACTCAGACTCCGTTGATTGTGGGTCGCTCCTGGGGGAAAAAACAGAATCCATCAGCCCGGTGGCAGGTGGGCGGCGGCGGTGAGGGGCCTGGGCCGGGACCACCTGATCCTCATGCATAACATGTGCAGGCTTAAGTCTGTCAACAGAGACAACCTCCTGCCGACCGCCAAAGTCCAAAATGAAATGTTTGTTGCCTGGTTTAAGAACCCTGTATGGCCCATCATATGGGGGACCCAGCGGAGTCCTATGGGCATCGTGCCTGACGCAAACGAAACGAGCAGAGTCCAACGAACTCGGAACATAAGTGTCAGGCAGGCAGTGGTGCACAGGACCAGGAACAGGAAATGAGTCTCGTGGTGGGCGAAAAGGCAACAAAGAGGTATCAAAACATGGGGGAGGGGTATCAGGCAAGAATTCCCCGGGGACCCGGAGGGGCTGGCCGAGGACCAGTTCAGCCGGGGAAACCCCGAGGTCTTCTTTAACCGCACTACGCAATCCCAGCAAAACCCACGGAAGACGGTCGACCCGGTTGCCACCTGTTAAGGAAGCCCGGAGCGCAGCCTTAAGAGACAGGTGAAACCGTTCACACATACCATTAGCTGGCGGGTGGTATGCTGTGGTGCGGTGGACCTTGACCCCCAGGCCGTCAGCCATGGCAGACCAAAGCTCAGAAACAAACTGGGGGCCCCTGTCTGAGGTAATGTCAGCAGGGGGACCGAAACGTGAAACCCATGTCGACAAAAATGCTCTGGCCACCGTCGCCGCTGTCGTGGACGCCAGGGGTACCGCCTCCGGCCACCTGGTTGTGCGGTCCACCACAGTCAAAAGGTGCGTGAAACCCTGTGACTGCGGCAAGGGACCAACCAGGTCCACATGAACGTGATCGAAACGCCTACCGGGGATACGGAAAGGTTCGAGGGGTGCCTGTGTGTGCCGGTGGATTTTCGAGCGTTGGCATGGGATACAAACCGCCGCCCATTCTTTCACCGTCTTACGAAGGCCCGGCCAAACGAACCTGGCGCTGACCAGCTTGACCGAGGCCCGGATGCCGGGATGAGAGAGGGCATGCACCGAGTCAAAAACACGACGACGCCACGAAAGGGGAACCACCGGGCGGGGGCGGCCGGTGGAAACGTCGCAAAGAAGGTGCGGACCGCCGTCCCACACCGGGGTGTCCTCCAGCATGAGGCCCGTCTTCATTGACTGAAGGGCCAGGATGTCCGGGTCAGCACGTTGCTCGGCGGCCATGGCAGCGTAGTCGATGCCGACATACACCGGAGAAACCAACACACGTGACAGACAGTCAGCGACGTGATTGGACTTACCAGCCACGTGCTGAATGTCTGTGGTAAACTCTGAAATGGCCGCCAACTGGCGCTGCTGGCGTGCGCTCCATGGATCAGAGACCTTGGACATCGCAAACGTCAAAGGTTTGTGGTCAACGTACACAGTAAAGTTGCGACCCTCGAGGAAAAAACGAAAATGTCGTGTGGCGAGGTGCAGGGCCAGCAACTCCCTGTCAATGTCGGTGCCCGAGGAAATCCAGAACAGGCAACCCAAACTGGCACTTGGAAGGGTTGATGATCAGGCCGTGCGCTGCCAAATGCTGGAAAACCTGGCGCAGATGGGACTCGTGCTGGCTCGCTGAGCAGCTGGCCACCAATATATCGTCCAGATAAACAAAAACAAACGGCAGCCCACGCAAAACTGAGTCCATCAGCCGCTGAAAGGTCTGGGCGGCACCATTCAGGCCAAACGGCATGCGCAAAAACTCGAACAAGCTGAAGGGGGTAATGACAGTGGTCTTAGGAACGTCTTCGGCGCGCACGGGAACTTGGGAACACCAAGTCAATTTTAGAAAAAATCGCCGTTATGGCGAGATTGGCAGAAAAATCCTGAATGTGGGGGAGGGGGTAACGGTCATTCTCCGTGGCATTATTTAAACAGCGGAAATCTCCGCATGGCCGCCACCGACCGTCCGATTTGGGCACCATGTGAAGCGGAGAGGCCCATGCACTGTTCGAACGGTGTACAATGCCAAGGCGCTCCATGGCTGCAAACTCTTCCCGAGCGACGGACAGTTTCGCGGGGTCGAGGCGGCCGTGGGAATATTATGCTCAACCTCATGCTTCGTTACTGTGCCAGAGAAATCAGGGACAGACACCGATGGAAACTCTGAAAGCAAACGCTGAAAAGCATCCCTGGAGGTCACTACATTAGCCCGAATCAGGGGTTCGGCGGCCCGAGTAAAACAGGGTAGCGAAGAAAACCAGAGAGCATCAATTAAACATCTGTTAGCAACATCGGCAAGCAGTCCATGAGCGCACAGAAAGTCAGCACCTAAAATAGGTACAGAGCTAGCGGCAACAACAAAGTTCCACTGGAAATCCCGGCCATGAAAACAAACAGTCACCAACCTTTCCCCAAACGTTTTGATGGGAGAGCCATTAGCTGATAACTTGTATAGTTCGTATTTCTGTATCATATTTGTATCCTGTTCATAGTCTGTACATAGCTTGTACACTGACTACAGCCTGTACATACTTATAGTTATAGCAAATTCATAACATACCTCATACCGTGTACATTATAACTTACCCATAATAGACCCATATTTTTGTACCCTCATACCTATAACAGACCAATTTAATAATATATAATATATTTATATATCTATACTATTACTAATATATTTTAATATTACTAATATATATTTTGTAATATATCTATATCATGGCAAGAGTACTTCTGGATGGATGCAAACTGCATTTTGTTGCCTTGTACTTGTGACATCTGCAATGAAAATAAAGTTGTTTTTTTGGGGGTTTTTTTAAGAGTAATTTATTCTTTTGAAGATTTCCACCTGATCAGAAAAAGAAGCTTTTAGACAAACAGTACAAACATAAAATGGTGCTAACTTAATATTTGATGTGAAACGAGATATGGCCTCATTCATTAAACTGTTATCTGGATGATACTGTAAACTTTCAGCTGGTCGATGCATCTGACAATATTTTCTTTTTATGCATCTTTCTAAAAGAAAAACCGTTCCAATATTTTACTCGCATTTGTTCTCTGACATTTTCCCTGTGTTGCTGCTGAAATTGTCTCTCTTCTCCATAACGTTGAGTGATGTAAAATCTCTTTTCTGTTTAAATTCTTTGCTTCCTTTATATAATTTATAAACATATGACCTCATGTAAGCTTTATGTTTCTCTCTGAATTCAGCACAAGTTCTGTAAGTTGTTCTCATACCTTCCTTCAGCCTTTCTCTGAATACAGGAGATTCTCTATATGTTCTTGTTATACGTTCCTTCTGCTTTTATCTGAATATAGGATTGCCCTTTTACATCCTTATTACACGTTCTCTTTTTTCTCTCTAAATTTAGCACTTTCTCTATAGATCCTTCTCATTTGCTCCTTCTGTTTCCTTAAAACCATCTCTTTCTGTGTTGATATTTCTCAAATTTTCTCTCTGTTTCTCCCTATATGTAGTATTTAATTTATACAGATTGATTTTGTACACACTCTTCTTCTGTCTGTAATCAGCATCATTAGACTTCTTTCTTGAATTTTCTTTCTTTGTCTTAAAGTTTTCATGAAAAGTGTATATCTGCCTTTCTTTCTTTTTCTGATTTACCTTTCTTTGTGGCAGTTTTTATTGGGCCAGTAATCTTCTCCTCATTGTTTTCCTTTCCTGTTTTTCACGTTTCAACAGTTTATGTGAGAGTTCCTGTGTTGTCTTAGTTAAATAGGAGGCAGTGGTTGAATCATTTTCAGGAACATAATCTGATGTTACCTGAGTTTCTCTCACAGAAGATGCAGAGGTTTATTTTTCTAAATAATCAGAAGGACGATTGTTCATCTCAGTAGCAGCCGTCTCATTTGAATAATCCACTCTGGATGACGTCATTTCAGTGGTTAAAGTTTCAGTGAAATTTTTTCGTGTCTGCTCAGTAGATGTTTGGGAGTTTACCTGATAAAGCCACCAGGTGGTAAGATTAAGTTTGAACTGTTTGGTTACCAGTTTGCACATGAAGAAAATAGAGAATGAAGGATACACAGCAGTGCATGATAGGAAACTCAAGCAAAGTTGTCACCAAGCCTGTTTTTTGTTTTGTCACAGTGAGACTAATGACATGACTGTCGGCTATGTGACAAAGTGGAAACCATGGTTAAATTGAAGGGATAAAGTTCAGAAATACCTGAAGAAAATGGCAGCCTATGTCTATCAGAGTCGATTGTATGATAACTCACCTTTGTCTGTTTGTTTTCTCTTTCAGAATAAGTTTTTATTTTTTTTTTATTTTTAAAATTTGTTCTCTGAAAACTGAATGATGTGTCAGATAAGAACGAGGATGTTTTTCAAACCTGTCAGTTTCTGTCCATTCCGGAATGTTCAGTCCAAACAATTAAACTGTTGGTATGATTCCTAATTAAACCCTGGGAAAGTATGAGGCATTTGCATCGTAGTTTCTGCTATTACAGTGGAGCTTTCACCTTAATTCAGTATTTTTCAATGGTGATAAGTTGATAAGGTCATATTATCAGACAGTCAAGCCAATTTTTAGCTCACGGCCAGTGCACTTCTTTTGTAGTAGGGTGAATTGTATAAAAGAAAGGAGGGACGAGTTCTTACTTTCTGAGGATTTGTAAGTGTCTTTATGTTAACACAAACATCTGTTTGTTTGTTAAGGAGCTTTTGCTGGGCTACTGTTGTCCCACTGCTCACTATTTGTGTGTTTTCTCTATTGTCTGTCTCCCAGTATCTGAATGAAATAGCTTTGAAAACTGGCTTTTTAGAGCCAGTTTTTATCCCATTCCCATTCATGAATCCCATTCATTTCCTATGGCGGTCACTTTTGACCGGGAACACCACAGATGTTACAAAGTTGAAAGGTGCACATCACTTTTATATGTTCAAGTTCATAGTTTGGCCTTGAAACAATCTGATGTAAAACACCATATTTATTCAATTCAATTCAATTGTATTTATATAGCGCCAAATCACAACAACAGTCGCCTCAAGGCGCTTTATATTGTACAGTAAAGTAAGTAAGTAAGTAAAACTTTATTTATATAGCACCTTTCAAGATAAAAATCACAAAGTGCTTCACAGAAGCTAAAACCTAAAAATAAAAATCAACCAAAAGCAAGTTTAAAAAGATGAGTTTTTAGCTGTTTTTTAAAAGCGACCACTGAGTCCACAGATCTCAGGCTCAAAGGGAGAGAGTTCCACAATCTGGGGGCCACAGTTACAAAAGCTTTGTCGCCTTTTGTTTTCAGCCTCGTGTGCTGGACAGCCAGCAAGCCCTGGTCACATGACCTCAGGGACCTGCTGGGAATGTATGGATGTAAAAGTTCACTTATATATGTTGGTGCTTGTCCATGCAGAGCCCTGAAAGTCAAGGTCAAAACCTTAAACTGGATTCTGAATTTAACGGGGAGCCAGTGCAGCTGAATCAGCAGGGGTGTGACATGGGAGTACTTGGAGGACTTGGTCAGAAGCTTTGCAGCAGCGTTCTGAACAACTTGCAGATGCTCCAAAGAGGCTTTACATAAACAAATAAACAAAGAATTACAATAGTCCAGACGAGATGAAACAAATGCATGAATGACAATTTCTAATTCGGAGCGCGATACAATGGGACTCAGCTTAGCAATGTTTCTCAAGTGATAAAAACAGGAGCGAACCAGAGATTTTACATGGGCATCCAAAGTCAGAGCTGAGTCAATACTAACACCAAGGCTCCTAATAGACGGTTTTGCAAATGTAGCAAGTGGACCCAAGTTTTCCATAACACTAGGTACAAAATTTTTAGGAGCACAAACAAGAACTTCAGTCTTCTCCTCATTTAGTTGAAGAAAGTTTCCAGCCATCCAACATCTAATGGAGTCTATGCACTTATGCAAAATCTGTAGCTTGGAAACATCATGGGGCTTAAAGGAGATATATAACTGAATATCATCTGCATAGCAGTGATACGAAATGTCCTTAAAAGTGCTCAATAAGTGTTGAAGAGGAAGTAAATACAGTAAGAACAATAAAGGCCCCAGAACTGAACCTTGTGGCACACCATAGGCAAGAAAAGTAGAAGAGGAACTGTACTTAGAGGTAGCCACAGAAAAGGATCGTTCATGCAAATAGGATTCAAACCAGTCCAAAGCAGCCCCTGATATACCCACCCAGTGTCTCAGCCTATCTAGCAGAATATAATGGTCCACAGTATCAAAGGCGGAGGTCAGGTCCAACAACAACAGAACGGAGCATTCTCCTGCATCACATCTCATCAAAATGTCGTTGGAGACTCTAAGAAGTGCAGTTTCAGTAGAGTGAGCTCTACGAAAGCCAGATTGGAATTTATCCAGAATGCTGTATTCATCTAGGACAGCTATAAGCTGCTTAGCCACCACCTTTTCTAAAATCTTAGCAATGAACGGTAATTTTGAAATCGGTCTGTAGCTACTGAGAAGAGAAGCATCAAGCTTGGGTTTTTTTAACAGTGGGTGAATAACAGCATTCTTACAATAACCAGGGACCTGACCAGAAACCAATGAGGTATTGATAATTGTGAGCACACAGGGACCAATAGACTGAAAGACATTTTTAAACAAAGATCCAGGTAAAATATCAAGAGAGCAGGAGGATGCTTTCATTGAATTAACTAACTTGACCAGCTCAGGTAAGGACACAGGTAAAAATCTTTCTAAAATTACAGGCCTAGCTTGAGTTGGAGCAGACAAGAGAGACACAGAAGGAGAGATATTGTTCCTCACGTTACTGACTTTTTCAACGAAGAAAGAAAGAAATTTTTCACAATCTTCATTTGATGAAATTGGGACAGCAGGTGGAGCAGGAGCAACAATATCACTAATGGTGTCGAATAGTACCTTGGGGTTACCTCTGCTCTTAGACACTAAGTCTGAGAAATAGGCAGCCCTCGCATCTCGAACTGAAGTGTTAAAAGAGACTAAAAGGTCCTTTAAATGAAGGAGATGGACATGCAAACGTGTTTTCCTCCATAAACGCTCAACCTTACGGCAGCAACGCTTTAAGAAGCGAATGCTGTCATTTATCCAGGGAGACGACTTTGAAACCGGAGCTAGTCTAGTTTTGACAGGACAAACATTGTCTAAAATAGAAAGACAATGATTATTCAAAAGATCTGTTAAAAAATGAACATCTTTATAAGGAGATAAAACTAAATTAAAAGCATCGGAAAATTTAACAGCAGTAGAGGAAGTTAAGATGCGAGAGCTAACCACATGTCGAATAGGAGAGAGGGACAAATGAAAAGACAGATTAAAAAGAATACAATGATGATCCGAAATAAAAATGTCCTCAGTACAAATAAAATCAATGTTTAAACCTAAAGTAAAAACAAGGTCCAGTGTGTGTCCTTTGGTGTGTGTGGGACCAGACACATGCTGAGTAAAATGAAAAGAATCCATGACGCTAAGGAAACCTCTGGCAAAGAGGTCAGAGTCATCATCAACGTGTATATTAAAATCTCCGACTATAACCAGTCTGGACAGCTTCAAAGTCGAGGATAAAAAGTCACTGAACTCCTTTAAAAACATACTGTTTAGGCCAGGTGGACGATACACTACAGCGCAGTAAAATGGATCTTTATTTCCAATTCTAACCAGCTGTAGTTCAAAGGATGAAAAATGTCCGACCAACACTGCGCGACAGTAAAACCGGCTTCCAAACACCGCAGCGACACCTCCTCCTCGACCCGACGTCCGAGGCTGGCTGATGAAGGAGTACCCACTCGGGCAGAGTTCGATGAAGGATGAAAAGTCACCATCGCGCTGCCAGGTTTCGGTTAGAAATAAGAAGTCCAGTTTCTTGGAAAGAATAAAATCGTTCAGCAGGAACGTTTTATTAGTCATTGATCGAGCATTAAAAAGCGCCACTCTCAGCGAAGTAGAAGACATATTATTAACAGAAGCGGCCCGACTTAGGGGACGAAGAAACAGAGAGTTTGATCCGCGACGTTCATAAATTCCACTCACCGCGGGGATGGAAGGCCAAACAACAGGAGAGTCTGGATGAACACTCCTGAGGTAGCGCCGTCTCATAGATCCAGGCACAGTTAGTCCCCGCTTCCAGAACAGTCTGAGTATATCATACAATAATAATTATGAGTGTTTTAATTTGTAAATCGGTCAGATTTGACCCGAACACAACAGGAAAGTTAAACCTAATCAAGCTGAACTGCAAACACCATCAAATGTAGTACAATTCTCAAACCCCTGTCTAAAACATACAGGACACTTTTCAAAATAGATGTATCAATATCCTTTCCTATTGCAAAATGGGAAGCCTATCTAGCACTCACCTTAGACCAAAACTTGTGGTCTCAGATATGCTTAATAACCTTTAAATTGATTAGAAATCGCAGTCTACAATTAATACAATGCAAAATATTACATAGAGTGCACTATACAGGTAAACAGATGTTGAAGTTGGGCTTTACTTTTTTTTTGGCTCTGGATATGTGAAGACTTATCAAAGTGTCTGAAATGTGATATTCCAACCTCCCCTTTAGTTTGCTTGATGGACAACTTAGATGATGTAACTACAGAAATGAATTCAGTCCACATGGCTCTCACTGCCCTGTTCATTGCCAGGAAGACTGACCTCATGAAGTGGAAACATAAAAATAATCTTAATTTTAACCAGTCTGTTTGATAGATCCTATTAGTCTTGATAAAGCCTCTGCCACCAATTAAAATAGATTAGATTTGGGCTCCTTTGATTGGCTACATCACCTAGTGGAGGTGGGGAGGTCGTGGTTCTGTCCTGCATTTGTCAATGTGGTTGGGGTGGGTACAGGTTTAGGGTGTCCGGGGGTTCTCTAGGGATGGGTACAGGCTTACTGGCGTTGTAGCGCTACTGCTCCTGAATGGGTCCAGGGCGGGCTTGAGGACTTGGGGTTCTGAGGATGCTCAGGCTCTGGGCTGGGCTTCTGGCTGCGCCTGGTGGGCTTGGGTCCTGATTGATGTTTCACCAGGGTTATGGGTGGGTGCATCCACAGGGGTCCAGCCTTGGCGCTAGGGGCCGCTGGTGCATCGTTGAAACTGGGGGCCTCTTCAGCTGGCAGGGAGATTGCTACCATCTCTTGCAGCTGGTCTAGGCTGTCATGGAGTCCACTCTTTTCATGAGGGTGAGCTAGCAGAGGTGGAGGATGAGCTCAACCTTAGTGTCTGTCGCCTTATGTAGTCTGGGAGTTTACTGAACCTTGGTGTAATTTTCGCCTGCAGTAGTGTTGGCTGGGCCGTTCCATGCTCTGTAAGTCTCAGTGGTGGTACTGCTTTGGGCCCCTCTCTGGATGGGCCTTGACCCGATGCCCTTGATGCATTCCGGGGAATGGGGGTGCCTACCGGGGGCAGCGGGCTCCCAATCCTTCCCTACCCATCACCAATTGCCTTGCTCCTCCAGCTCCATCACACCACTATACAGGTAGGGCCATGGGGTATAGGTGCACCACTGAGATACAGGTGCAGTATTCCTCCTCAGCCTCCTGTCCCTCAATTTTTTTTCCCACAACTTATACAGATTACTTACACTATAATGACACATACATATAGGGCGTTGGGGGTGGGCAAACTTAACGCCGTCCAGAGGGGGTTCTGTTCATTCAGCCTCACCTCTGCTGCTGATGCCCACCTCTGAGTGCTGACTCCCGAGAACCTTCAATGTCTACCGCTCAGGCGGTAGAGCAGGTCATCTACTGATCAGAAGGTTGGTGGTTCGATTCCTGGCTTCCCCTAGTCTGCATGCCAAATATCCTTGGGCAAGACACTAACTCCAAATTGCTCTCTGATGCATCCATCGGAGGATGAACGTGTATGTGAATGTTAGTTAGAAAGCACTTAAAAAAATGTGCTTGTGCAAATGGGTGTGAATGGGTGAATGCACAATTTGTGTAAAGCGCTTTGAGAGCTCAGAAGAGTAGAAAACTACTATATAAGAACCAGTCCATTTACCATTTACATTTATTTAAAAGTACGAGTTAACATTGAGGGTTCTCCGGAGTGGCCATGCTGATACCAGCTGCTTTCCTGCAGAAGGTCATTGGCACCAAGCCCTTCCCTTGTTTTAAGGACTTCTCAGCTCTTTACAAGGTAGGCATCATGATTGCCCCTGCGGTGGTCCTCCTTGGGCTTTCATGCTCCGGACGTCTGGAGCTTGGGTCTACTCCATGCCTGCCTTATGATCTGGGAGGCATGGCTATGCTTCCTCATACCCATTTACTATTATTCGTCAACTTTCTGCTTCTTCTTCTTATTTGGTGAATGCTGTAAGTGTTTAACCTATTGTTTTCCTGTTTCTTTATTCTTTATCTTTATTGGGTGAATGCCCTAAGGCATTAAAACTATTGAGTTTCTGTTTCTCTTTATTCTTTATTTATTCTCTTTATTCTTTATTATTCTGTGAATGCTGTAAGGCATAACATATATTTTTGTTCACGTGCTTGTGTGCGCAGGTGTGTCCCTGTTGCTGCTTAATAAACAGAAGAGTGAGAGGGAGAAAGGAGAGAGGGAAAGAAAGACAGAGAGAGAGGATAAAACAGATAGTTAATAAAAGAATAATAAGATCTCTTAATAAGAAGGAGACTTTACAACTTTTAAGAACTGTTTAACAAATGCTTCTTTGTGCAGGCCCACTTTTAATGAAATCTAAATCTGTACCCCTGTTTGACTTGCCACTTTGTGAAAAATTAATGAAATAAAAAAAATAGCACAGCTTCAAATAAATAAAACACAGCAGTGGACCACTAATATTATTAATATGGTATGATATTTATTTTAAAATAATAGCATATTAAATTATATTAAATGATACTGTGTGCAGTTGACAATATTTTTAGGAAGCAGAATTTGCATACGGGCCACCTCAAATGTTAAGGCCTACAAACAGATCATCCAAGCTTTCATTTATGATGGCTGCTTTGAACTGGTGATGTCTCCATTTGATGAAGTGTGCATTAGAGCTATACATGAAACTCGTGTGGCTTATTGCAAATGGATAAAACCACATATTACCTCAATGAAGACAGCAATCTTTTATAAGGTGTAGAAAACAGAAGAATTGTTTGTATTAAAATTGTGGTAAATAAAGTTAACTGAATCTTTTTGACTACAGAGAGTGATGCAGTATTGGCTCTGATGCTGATTTGAGTTGTGGCATTCTGTACTTTTGATCTTTATCTTTTGTTACACAGAATGAAACAGAACCCTGGTTTTGCCTTTGCTGGTAAGTAAACAGTGACTGTAACTGAAGCGAGATGAACCTGACGTTGTGTAGCACATTTGGCAATTTACATACAATAGTTTGTTGCTAAAGATGATAAATCCTGACTATTTGTTTTTGCCCATGAGCAAACGGCAAGATATCAGAAAAAGACAAAGCCCCAACAAAGGACCTCTGACCTTTGACTGAAAAAATCCCTGAAGATTAATAGCCCATTTATATCTGATTTTAATTTGGATGGCTTATCAAATCCAAACATAGCTAAATGTCCGATGTCTTTATACAGTTGTTTTTGTTCTCCTTTTTTTGGAGGATTTAAGTAGCAGACAAAACTATGAAAGTGTTTCAGGTGAGTCAGTATAAGTGGTAGCTTAAACACTTAATAGCATCAGAGCTATTGGTTTATATTGTCTCTCATTTTCTGCTTGTGCATTACGTTAACTTCAAAACACTATAGAAGTATTTTCCCAATCAGTATGAGTAGGAGTCAGTATAATAATAATGATACTAATTATTAATAAAAAAAAAATTCAATTCAATTCAATTTTATTTATATAGCGCCAAATCACAACAAAAGTCGCCTCAAGGTGCTTTATATTGTACAGTAGATAGCACAATAATAAATACAGAGAAAAACCCAACAATCATATGACCCCCTATGAACAAGCACTTTGGCGACAGTGGGAAGGAAATACTCCCTTTTAACAGGAAGAAACCTCTGACAGAACCAGGCTCAGGAAGGGGCGGCCATCTGCTGCGACCGGTTGGGGTGAAAGAAGGAAAAAAGGATGAAAGACATGCTGTGGAAGAGAGACAGAGATTAATAACAGATATGATTCGATGCAGAGAGGTCTATTAACACATAGTGAGTGAGAAGGTGACTGGAAAGGAAAAACTCAATGCATCATGGGAATCCCCGGCAGCCTACGTCTATTGCAGCATAACTAAAGGAGGATTCAGGGTCACCTGGTCCAGCCCTAACTATATGCTTTAGAAAAAAGGAAAGTTTGAAGCCTAATCTTGAAAGTAGAGATAGTGTCTGTCTCCTGAATCCAAACTGGAAGCTGGTTCCACAGAAGAGGGGCCTGAAAACTGAAGTCTCTGCCTCCCATTCTACTTTTAAACACTCTAGGAACAACAATTAGGCCTGCAGAGCGAGAGCGAAGTGCTCTAATAGGGTGATATGGCACTACAAGGTCATTAAGATAAGATGGGGCCTGATTATTTAAGACCTTGCATGTGAGGAGCAGGATTTTGAATTCTGGATTTAACAGGAAGCCAGTGAAGGGAAGCCAAAACAGGAGAAATATGCTCTCTCTTTCTAGGCCCTGTCAGGACTCTTGCTGCAGCATTTTGGATTAACTGAATGCTTTTCAACGAGTTTTTAGGACATCCTGATAATAGTGAATTACAGTAGTCCAGCCTGGAAGTAATAAATGCATGAACTAGTTTTTCAGCGTCACTCTGAGACAGGATATTTCTAATTTTAGAGATGTTGCACAAATGGAAGAAAGCAGTCTTACATATTTGTTTAATATGTGGGTTGAAGGACATGTCCTGGTCAAAAATGACTCCAAGGTTTCTCACAGCATTACTGGAGGCCAAGGTAATGCCATCCAGGGTAAGAATCTGCTTAGATACCATATTTCTAAGAGTTTCAGGGCCGAGTACAATAACCTCAGTTTTATCTGAATTAAGAAGCAGAAAGTTAGCGGCATTCCAGGTCTTTATGTCTTTAAGACATTCCTGCAGTTTAACTAATTGGTGTGTGTTACCTGGCTTCATGGATAGATAGAGCTGCGTGTCATCTGCATAGCAGTGAAAATGTATGCTATGTCTTCTAATGATGCTGCCTAGGGAAACATGTATAATGTAAATAGAATTGGTCCTAGCACTGAACCCTATGGAACTCCATAATTGACCTTAGTGTGTGAAGAGGACTCTCCATTTAAATGTACAAATTGGAGTCTATTAGATAGATATGATACAAACCACTGCAGCACAGTACCTGTAATACCTACAGCATGTTCTAATCGCTCTAATAGGATATTATGGTCGACAGTATCGAACGCAGCACTGAGGTCTAGCAGGACAAGCACAGAGATGAGTCCACTGTCAGAGGCCATAAGAAGATCATTTGTAACCTTCACTAAAGCTGTTTCTGTGCTGTGATGAGCTCTGAAACCTGACTGAAACTCTTCAAATAAGCCATTCCTCTGCAGATGATCTGTTAGCTGTTTGACAACTACTCTTTCAAGGATTTTTGATATGAATATAATGACACATACATATAGGGCGTTGCGGGTGGGCAAACTGAATGCCGTCCAGAGGGGGTTCTGTTAATTCAGCCTCACCTCTGCTGCTGATGCCCACCTCTCAGTGCTGATTCCCGAGAACCTTCAATGTCTCGGGAGAGACCTTAGAGAACCAGAGTTGTGAGTGGATAATGTTTGGGATATTAAAGCCAGTGTGTTTAATTAGCTTATTAATTATTTGGTGAATATAATGTGTTATAAAATTTTATATAAATGTTACCAAAAAAGAACAAATTACAGAATACATAAATATTCCTAGTAAAAGATACAATGCAAGGACTTTTTAAGTATAACATTGTCATGTGAAGGCTGTGTGCAGGCCGGAGTGGTAGTAGGAGGACCCAAAGTGCAGACAGTCTTAGACAAAAGGTGAACTTAAACTCAGATTTATTGCTAGATGGCAAACAGAGAACTAGCAAAATTGGAATTACAAATAACAAACTGAAGACAACAATAACCTGAACAGGCAAACGGACAGAACACACAGCAAGATGAGAGTAGATCGCGACATGGACACAGAGAAACCACAGCTGGGGCAAATCAGGCCTAACGAGACAAGGGGAAGCATAACCAGATACATTAACGTCAGACATGGACGTTCAAAGTAAAACAGGAAACATAACACAGACTCACAGGCAGGCACTATAACAAAGGGAACAGAGACGTGGGAAAAACTATAAAAGTCATAAACACCAAAAGTCATAGCACACCATTCCAGATCAAGCCGCACAAAATGAGGTAACATATATGAAGCTTGTCTCAAAACTGCGGGGCGAGTTTCGCTGCAAAATTTCAGGCAGAAACTGAAGAATAACTAGAAAAAATTGCATTTCCTGCAAAAATGCTGTGTGGATGCCTTAACACTGAAGCTTTCTGCTGAAAAGCTGAAAAAGATGAAAAGTTGCAAAAACTTGTATGGTGGTGAAAAAAAAATGTTGCCATGAGCAGGATTTGAACCTGGCCCTCCTGAGCTCAAGGGAGCAACTCATTTCACTGTGCCAAACTCACTCTGACAAGGAAAGAGATGGAGAGACTGACAATTATGGTGGAATGAGCAGAAGCTGCTAAGAATTGTGCTGATAAGAGGTAAAAGGGCTGAAAATTTTGCAGAAAAGAGGTAAATCAGCAGAATTTCTGCAGAAAAGAGGCAGAACAACCTGGTTCTGCTCAAATTCACCAAACAGAGGTACTGCTTCTGTCTGCTTCATCAGGCTGTGTACTTGTATATATGGTGAATCAGCAGAATTTCTGCAGAAAACAGGCAAAGAAGCAGAAACCTGCGCTAAAAGAGATGAATCAGCAGAGTTTCTGCTGAAAAGAGTTTTTTTTTCTGAAAAAAGCCAAAAAAGCTGGAATTTGTGCTGAAAAGGGGTGAAAAAAATTGAAAATTTTGCTGAAAAATGGGTGAAGAAGCTTAAGTATACCAAATCAAAGTATTTGTGCCAAAACATAGTGTTTCTGCCATATTGTGGTACTACTACATTACAACATGAATGAAGATGAAAGAAACTGGCAACAAATTCCTCCACTACAAACCAGTCTGATACCACTTCTTTGCAGTGTTCACGTTTACTAAGGCACTACCCAAAAGGCGCCACAAGAGGGCACTCCAACACAACAGATGACCTATGTACACTGATGCACTTAGTAACAGTCAGCCTCCTTGAATTGGCAGAAATACTGTGACTTAGAAGTAATACTATAACATAACAGATATACTGTGATGTTGCAGACATAGTATGTTTTTGCACTACTCATTTGTAGTGAAAAAAATTAGCGATATAAATTACAGGTTTGTGATAGTGTATAAATTTGGAGTGAAAAAAAATGTTGACCAAGGTGGGATTGAACCCACGACCTGTGAGCTGCAGAGCCGTGTCATTACTGATTGCGCCACCTGGAAAGGGGGGGGGCGGCTATAAAACAAAGAGATCAGCAATCAGAAATAGATCGCGGCGAGAGGCCAAAAGCGCCGTTTTTTGGAGTTACAAAACGTCGTGTAACTCAAAAACTAGGAGGGCTAGCAGCATAATTCTTATACTGGGTGAATCAGCGGACGTTGGTGTATTTTGACTGCGATTTTCATAGCTCTTTGTACCTCCTTCGCGGAGATATGACGAGAGAAGAAACGGCTTCATTTCCAGAATTTGAAGACTGAGAGAAGGACAGATTTCCACCCCTCAAACAAACGTAATTCATTGCTCAACGGTAAGATAATTGTAAAAACTGCTTCCACTGTGAGTGTCAGCAGTGTCTGAAGATATATTGGCACAAGCCTCATGTCCTAACTTTGCTTTGTTAAAGAGATATGGCGATTTGAAAATGCCTCCTGTTACAGAATTTCAGCTCTGAATTTCAAAACCTCCACATAGACTTTGAATGGGGAGTAACCAGACCATGTGTCACTTCGAGGTGAATTGCAAAAAAACGGTAAATCTCACAATAAAGATAGTAACATTGTCTGAAAGCCAGCAAAAATACCTACGTTTTGATGTATAATTTGTGGGGGTTGAGTGGAAATTGAGCGAGTAGCAAGAAGTTGTTTAACCATGAAGAGAAAATTCAGAACAGACAAGCACACACTCTGAGTTAATTGCATAGCAACCATAGCAATGCATGTATTTTCTGAAAAATCACAACTTTGCAACTGAAAACTTTGACGAGGTATAAAATTAAAACGGTAGAAGATCTGAAAAAGCTGAATCACACAGGAATAGCCCAATAATCTGAGAACATTTTAAAGTTTGAATGGAGTTTCTAGGTGAAAGTATGAGGAAGCAGTTAAGTTTCAAACCCAAGCAAGTTTTAGCAGAATTGTGGAAGTTTTACATTCATTTCAATGGGACAAATTAAAGGAAAAAAGTGTAATATTTTAAAAAGTATAATAGTAATAAACACCAAAAGTCATAGCCATCATTAGCAGAAAGAGCAGAACAGTTTAGAGTTTGAACTGAGAAAATCGGCTGAAAACTGAGGGAGTAGTTCCACGGCAAAAAACGTACGGAAGCAACTAGAATAACTAGAAAAAATTTGCATTTCCTGCGAAAATGCTGTGTGGATGCCTTAACGCTGAAGCGGTCTGCTGAAAAGCTGAAAACGATTAAAAGTTGCATGGTGGTGAAAAAAAAATGCCTCCCTGAGCAAGAGTCGAACCTGGCCCTCGTGGTTTCAAGTCAACTATTCATTTCCCTGAGCCAAAGTCATTCTTACAAAGAAGAGGTAGAGAGACGGACAATTCTGCTGAAATGAGCAGACGCTGCTGAGAATTGTGCTGATAAGAGGTGAAAAGGCTGAAAATTTTACAGAAAACAGGTGAATCAGCAGAATTTCTGCAGAAGAGACGCAAAGAAGCAGAAACTTGCGCTGAAAAGAGATTAATCAGCAGAGTTTCTACTGAAAAGAGTTTTTTTTCCTGAAAACAGCCAAAAAAGCTGGAATTTGTGCTGAAAAGGGGTGAAAAAAATGAAAATTTTGGTGAAAAGGGGTGAAGAAGCTAAAGTATACCAAATCAAAGTATTTGTGCCAAAACATAGTGTTTCTGCCATATTGTGGTACTACTACATTACAACATGAATACGGATTAAAGATGAAAGAAACTGGCAACAAATTCCTCCACTACAAACCAGTCTGATACCACTTCTTTGCAGTGTTCACGTTTACTAAGGCACTACCCAAAGGCGCCACAAGAGGGCACTCCAACACAAGAGATGACCTATGTACACTGATGCACTTAGTAACAGTCAGCCTCCTTGAATTGGCAGAAATACTGTGACTTAGTAGTAATACTATAACATAAGAGATATACTGTGATGTTGCAGACATAGTATGTTTTTGCACTACTCATTTGTAGTGAAAAAAATTAGCAATATAAATTACAGGTCTGTGATAGTGTATAAATTTGTAGTAAAAAAAAATGTTGAACAAGGTGGGATTGAACCCACAACCTTTGAGCTGCAAAGCCGTGTCATTACTAATTGCGCCACCTGGAAAGGGGGCGGACGGCTGAAAGATAGAGACTTGACCAGCAGTTGCTGAAAACAACTGAAAAAGCAGAATTATCTGCTAAAAAAGAGGTGTAGACGTACTTGATGGAGATGGTTTTATGTGTAAGGGTACACTGAAGAGTGTCAAGAAAGGAGAGTGCATGCAAGGAGGGAAGATGTGTAGCAACTGTCACAGGTAGGGCTGGAACCTCTGCCACCGGGTCTCACAGCAGCGGCTCAACCCTCTGAGCCAAATGAGGTCTGGTCACAAAGGGGGCGGGTGTCTAAAACACAGAGACTTGAGCAGTCAGAATTAGATCGCGGTGAGAGGCGAAAAACGCCGGTTTTTGGAGTTACAAAACGTCGTGTAACTCAAAAACTAGCAGCATAATTCTTGTACTGGGTGAATCAGCGGATTTCGGTGTATTTTGACTGCGATTTTCATAGCTCTTTGTACCTCCGTCGCGGAGATATGACGAGAGAAGAAACGGCTTCATTTTCAGAGTGTGAAAACTGAGAGGAGGACAGATTTCCACCCCTCAAACAAACGTAATTTATGGCTCAACTGTAAGATAATTGTAAAAACTGCTTCCACTGTGAGTGTCAGGAGTGTCTGAAGATATATTGGCACAAGCCTCATGTCCTAACTTTGCTTTGTTAAGAAGATATGGCGATTTGAAAATGCCTCCCGTTACAGAATTTCAGCTCTGAATTTCAAAACCTCCCCATAGACTTTGAATGGGGAGTAACCAGACTATGTGTGACTTCGAGGTGAATTGCGAAAAAACGGTAAATCCCACAATAAAGATAGTAACATTGTCTGAAAGCCAGCAAAAATACCTACGTTTTGATGTATAATTTGTGGGGGTTGAGTGGAAATTGAGCGAGTAGCAAGAAGTTTTTCAGACATGAAGAGAAAATTCAGAAAAGACCGGCACACACTCTGAGTTAATTGCATAGCAACCATAGCAACGCATATATTTTCTGAAAAATCACACAACTGCAACTCAAAACTTAAAGAAGTATAAAATTAAAACGGTAGAAGATCTGAAAAAGCTGAATCACACAGGAATAGCCCAATACTTTGAGAACATTTTAAAGTTTGAATGGAGTTTCTAGGTGAAAGTATGAGGAAGTAGTTAAGTTTCAAAAACAAGCAGGTTTTAGCAGAGTTGTGGAAGTTTTCCATTCATTTCAATGGGACAAATTAAAGGAAAAAAGTGTAATATTTTAAAAAGTATAATAGTAATAAACACCAAAAGTCATAGCACACATTAGCAGAAATAGCAGAACAGATTAGAGTTTGAACGGTGAAAATCGGCTGAAAACTGAGGGAGTAGTTAATCGGCAAAGAACGGAGCAACTAGAGGAATAGTAAAGATAAAGAATAAAGAGAAACAGGAAAACAATAGTATGGATGCCCTTTGAGGGCATCCACACAATAAAGAATATAGAGAAACAGGAACTCAATAGTGTGGATGCTTCCAGCATCCACACAATAAAGAATAAAGAGAAACAGGAACACAATAGTGTGGATACCATGAGGCATCCACACAATAAAAAAGAATAAAGAGAAACAGGAAAGCATGAGGCATCCACACAATAATAATAATAATAATAATAATAATAATAATAATAATAATAATAATAATAATAAATCCGAGGAATAGTAATATGTGTGCCTCTTGGCATAGACACACATAATAAATCCGACGAATAGTAATATGTGTGCCTCTTGGCATAGGCACACATAATAACAAAATCAAAGAACCAAAAACACAAAACACTGGGTCGACGACCCAGGGACCCTAACAAACATTTTAAAACATTTTCATTTTTAATTACAATACATGGTGTACCTCTTTTGTTGCGGTAACATTTCAATATTTACATGTATTTTAGGATTTACATTGTCAGGGTTTTCATTCCTCCACTCACCCGTGTAGCGCGCTAATTGACTCTGGAGCTGAGCAGAGTTTTTTAGATGAATCACTAGCTCATAAATTAGCCGTACCTATTGTTCCTCTCCCTGAACCTCTCCAGGTTTCGGCTCTTGACGGCAGCCCACTGACTACAGTCACTCACCGCACTCGAACCATCACACTCACCCTCTCTGGCAATCACTCAGAGCAGCTCAGTTTGTTTCTTTTTAAATCTCCTGATGCTCCCCTTGTGTTGGGCTATCCCTGGCTGCAACAACATAATCCGCAGATCGACTGGGCCACGGGCCGTATTTCGGGGTGGAGCAGTCAGTGTCACGCTCCGCAACTTTTGGTGCGACAGTCGCTGGCTCCTCGGAGCCTGTTGCACCTCCTGATTTGTCTGGTGTTCCGCCTGAGTATCGTGACCTGGCCCAGGTTTTTTGCAAAGACAAAGCCTCCTCGCTTCCGCCCCATCGCCCGTACGACTGTGGCATTGATTTGATTCCCGGCGCTCCCTTGCCCACCAGTCAGCTTTATAACATCTCCAAGCCCGAGCGGGAGTCGATGGAACGGTACATTAATGACTCCTTGGCGGCCGGCATCATTCGACCCTCCACTTTACCTTTGGGCGCGGGATTTTTCTTTGTGGCAAAGAAAGACAAGACACTCCGACCGCATATTGATTTCCGGGGCTTGAATAAGATCACAATCAAGAACAAGTACCCCTTGCCCTTGCTGGCGTTCGCCTTTGAGCTCCTCCAGGGCGCCACGGTTTTTTCCAAATTGGACCTCCGCAATGCTTACCACCTGGTGCGGATTCGTGAGGGGGATGAATGGAAAACAGCATTCAACACTCACCTTGGGCATTTCGAATACCTGGTGATGCCTTTTGGGCTTACCAATGCCTCTGCTGTTTTTTCAGGCTATGATTAATGATCTCATTAACCACTGTGTCTTTGTCTACCTAGATGACATCCTTGTGTTTTCCCGGAGCCCGGTGGAACATGTGGAGCATGTGAGGCTCGTACTGCAACGCCTATTGGAAAATCGCCTGTTTCTGAAGGCTGAGAAATGTGAGTTTCATGTTCCGACTGTGTCTTTCCTGGGTTTTATAGTGGAACAGGGGCGGCTGCGTGCGGACCCAGCTAAGGTCAAGGCGGTGGTTGAGTGGCCAGAGCCCAAGAATTGCAGGGAGTTGCAAAAGTTTCTGGGATTTGCCAACTTCTACAGGCGCTTCATTCGCAACTTTAGCAAGATTGCCTTACCTCTGACTAACCTTACCTCTCCCAAGTTGTTATTTCAGTGGTCTCTGGATGCTCAGCGGGCTTTCGCTCAACTGAAGGCTCTGTTTTCATCTGCGCCTGTGCTGGTACAAGCTGACCTGGAGCTCCCGTTCTTCGTGGAGGTGGATGCTTCCGACTCCGGGGTGGGGGCCGTCCTCTCGCAGTGAGTGGCCGGTAAGATGCATCCCTGTGCTTTTTTCTCTCGCCGGTTGTCGCCCGAAGAGCAGAATTACGATGTTGGTGACCGGGAGCTTCTCGCTGTTAAAATGGCCCTGGAAGAATGGCGACACTGGCTGGAGGGGAGCAAGTATCCAGTGGTGGTGTGGACGGACCACAAGAATTTGGCGTACCTCCAGGCTGCGAAGCGCCTTAACGCCCGACAGGCCAGGGGGGCCCTGTTCTTCACTCGCTTTAACCTTACCATTACTTACAGACCCGGATCTCGCAACGCCAAGGCTGATGCGCTGTCTCGACAGTTTACGCCTGAGGCCGAGGGCGTTGAGAAGGAATTGCCCATCTTGCCTCCATCTTGTTTCATCGGCGCTTTGACCTGGGAGATTGAGCGGGTGGTGCGGGACGCCCAGCGAAAGGAGCCGGATCCTGGCACGGGCCCGGAGGGCAAGCTCTTTGTTCCTGCGTCAGCCCGCAGTAAGGTGCTTCAGTGGGCCCACACCGCCCGTTTTGCCTGCCATCCGGGTAAGAACCGCACCGTCTCTTTCCTGCGCCGGTTGTTTTGGTGGCCCACTCTGTTGCAGGATACTGGGGAGTACGTGGCGGCTTGTCCTGTGTGTGCTAAGAACAAGATGCCGACCTCGCCGCCTTCTGGCCTCCTGCGCCCTTTGCCTGTTCCCATGCGTCCCTGGTCGCATGTTGCTCTGGACTTTGTTATGGGACTGCCTCCGTCCTCAGGTAACACTGCTGTACTCACTGTCGTTGACCGGTTTTCCAAGGCTGCCCACTTTATAGCCCTGCCACAGCTTCCTTCTGCTCTGGAGACGGCTCGCCTTCTCACCCAGCATGTTTTTCGGCTCCATGGCATTCCTCGGGACATCGTGTCTGATCGTGGTTCCCAGTTCACGTCCCGGGTGTGGAGGGAGTTCTGTGCGGAACTAGGGGCTCAGGTCAGCCTGTCCTCGGGTTTCCATCCCCAGACCAACGGCCAGACGGAGCGGGCTAATCAGGCGCTGGAGGCTATGCTGCGCTGTGTCATCTCCTCCAACCAATTGACGTGGAGCGAGCAGCTCGCATGGGTGGAATATGCGTACAACTCCAGTACGTCGGCGGTCACCGGGGTGTCCCCGTTCGAGGCGTCCTTGGGCTATCAACCCCCGCTTCTTTCCATCTCTGAGGGAGAATTGGCTGTTCCGTCTGTTCAGCTCCACATGCGGCGCTGTCGGAGAGCATGGCGTGCTGCCAGAGCGGCCCTCTTGAGAACGGCAGCCCAGAACAAGAGACTGGCCGATCGCCGCCGCGTCCCGGCACCGGACTACCAGGTGGGCCAGCAGGTATGGCCCTCGACCAAGCATGTTTCTCTCAGAACTGAATCTAAGAAGCTTGCTCCTCGGTTCATTGGCCCGTTTCCTGTCCAAGCTGTGTTGAACCCAGTGACGGTTCGGTTGAGCCTGCCTCGTAACATGCGAACTCACAATGTTTTTCATGTCTCACAGGTGAGGCCTGTTCGGACCAGCCCCCTATCACCCTGTCTCCCCCTCCGGCTCCGCTGTGATGTGTTAGGAGGTAACCTAGCAACAGGCTACCTCCGACCCGGAAGTGCTGTCGCCCAAAGCTGCAATCAATCCACCAGCTGCTGCCAATCAATTACCATCTTCAGCAGGGCTACTTAATGGTGTGGCTGAGCGACAGACAGCGCTGGAGTATTGCACTAAGCCTGGGATTGACAGAGGATTTACGGACACAACGGAAGCACTTGGAGGAGAGACGGGCACTCACTACCACGCACGGGCTTACACGGGAGGAAGGACGCACTATCACCATTGTTGCACATTTGAACTGTTGTCACCTTGCTTCACTGTAAATAAATGCACCGTCCTTATTTCTGAGCTCCGCGCCTGAGTCCACTCTTTAACAACCGTGACATACATATTCAGACCAGATTTACTAAAACATTATGAGGTTTTCTGTTGCTTCTGATTTAAAGAATTACTTTGTATTCAATGTTTTTAATCTGAAACGTTGTTAAAATTGAAATTGACGACTTTACTTAAAAATACAATCAAATGCATTCACTATTCATGATCATTTTAAGCATTTTTTAAATCATGATCACAAAGCATTAAGTCTATGAGATACAAATCTGAATATGTTCAAGTTCAAACAATCCCAATTTGTTTTCCCAACTGTTTTAAAACATATTTAATATTGGAGAAATTGGCATAAAGACTGCTACTATCAATATGAATGAGTGAAAGCTGATCTGAATTTTAAATTTTACTTAGCTGTTTTTCCTGGTAATAAATATTGTTGATGTGATTGAAAAAGTTGCTGTCTGGATCGAAGCAACCTAGAACGTCTTTTGGTCAATGAAACAAAGTTTTCCAATTTGCTTAACCCTTGGGCACCCTCTCGGGGTTTGGCTACAGGGCGGGGCCCCGGTAACCCTATCCCAGACAGGGTGAGCTGTCCCGTTGGTCATTTACTCACAGGGCTCTTTTGAATTGCTCTTTGTCTGGTTATTCACTCAGGACCAATTTCCCATGGGAGATCCTACCAGGGGTCAAAAGCCCCCAGACAACACAACCCCTGGGATCCATGGGACGCACAAACCCCTCCACCGCAATAAGGTAGACATTCACAAAATACTTTTATGTATTAATTTTCAAATTGCATTAAGAAAGACAGGCATCATGTAAAACAATAAAACTAAACGTGGTCCTGGGGGTGGAGTAGAAGCTTGATCACAATTAGGAATCCCTGTATTAAATAAAGCCATTTTGCTTAAAAAATCATGTTCATTCAACATGATTTTTGTCATTTGTTATACCAAAAACTCATCCATTTTCTTCTACTTATCCGGGGCCTGGTTGTGAGGGCAGCAGCCTAAATCAAAAGTACTTTTGTACTCAGTACACAATAACTTTGAGTAATTTTGACATTAAGAATTCAACTTTCAGTTCCATCCATCGATCTCCTTCCACTTATCTGGGTCTGAAGGCACAGGGAACAAAACCCTCTCACCCACTCGTGAAAACCTCAACATACAGGCAACAAGCTGTATGTTGGGGCTACAAGTGAGCAAATCCCCTGCAGTGTATATAAGCAATTTTACTCATCTTCCTCTGTCTCCACGAATGACTGACCTCTCCCTCTGTTGCAGTAACTCTCACTCATGCATAGCCTGTTATTATTAGCTCTGCAAAACCTGAGGGTTAATATAATCTTAATACTTTGGATGTATTAATGAAAGTTAAATGAGGTGAAAATGAGAAACTGAAGAAATGTAGTGTGTGCAGATCTTTATTATTTCTGATAGTTGGGTTTTTCTCTCAAATGTTGTAGGCTCTTTACAATGTAACACCCTCATCAAATAAAGTACCTTGAAGCCAGTTAGACACTAGCAAACTAAGCCACTTTGCTACACATTTTGGTTAAATCAAGTGATTGAGCAATTAAACTTTGTTAGAACCTTTGCTCAGGATAGTAATAACATGAGTCCACATGGATCAAAGTTGCCTCAATGTACTTTACATTGTAAGGTAATGACACTACAGCAATAAGGAGAAAATCACAACAATCAAATGACCACCTATAAGTATGCACTTGGTGACAGTAGGAAGGAAAACCTCAATTTAAATGGGAAGAAATCTTGAGAAGAACCAGGCTCAGAGAGCGGCAGCCATTTTCCGGTTGGGGGTGAGGGGTGTAAGACAAGATCCAGACACACTGTGGAAGAGAGCCAGAGATTAATAATAACTGATGATTAAATGCAGAGAGGTCTATTAACACTTAATTTCCTGCAATAGGTGTAGGCTGCTGGGGGATCCCCATGATTCGTTGAGTGTTTCCCTCTCACTAACGTCCGTGGCTCAAGAGTTGGCAGTTTTGGCAATTCATCTTGTAATTGGAAGGTTGCCAGTTCGAGCCCTGGCTCCGACAGTCTTGGTCGATATGTCCTTGGGCAAGACACTTCACCTCTTGCCTACTGGTGGTGGTCAGAGGGCCCGGTGGCGCCAGTGTCCGGCAGCCTCCCCTCTGTCAGTGCGCCCCAGGGCAGCTGTGGCTACAATGTCACTTGCCATCACCACAGTGTGAATGGATGAATGACTGAATGTAGTGTAAAGCGCTTTGGGGTCCTTAGGGACTAAATAAAGCACTATACAAATACAGGACATTTACTATTCAATAAGGGAGGATTCGGGGTCACCTCATCCAGCCCTAACTATATCCTTTAGCAAAAAGCAAAGTTTGAAGTCTATTCTTTAGAGCAGAGAAGGTGTCTGTCTCTGAATTCCAAGTAGTCAATAAAGCTTTGTCTGTTTTGTTTGGCTAGGTTTTATCAATAGGACCAAATGACAAATTCTTTAAAATGGTTACACTTATAGAGCTAATGGTGACTGCAAGTAGTAAACTGAGCTTAGAGCTTCACTAGTGGAGACTGATGTCATGTCCTATTATATATTGCATGAAAAGATCACTAGAGAGCAAAGTTAGTACAATAGCTGAGTCATTAATCATAGTGACAAACTGGTTTAGCAAGTTGAGGGGAAAAGTCAGAGGGAATGGGCACCACTCACAGTGTGCCTCTGTTTTTTAACTGCCAAGTTAAAAGTGTAAGTGTAACTGGGAATAACAACCTCCAATAAGAAGAACAAGAAAGAAGAAAAACTACAAAATTCTTAATTTTCTTCTTCAGGTAAACTAAAACATTAGTAAAACCTCCTAATGTTTTACCAAATCTTGCTTTGTTCATGGTTCATACTTGAAAATCAGGTAGGCTGGATGTAAAGAAATTTTAATCTCTGCTCTCTTTCTTTGAGATGGACCAGATATGTAGATACCAATTTGTTAGTACACTGCTCAAACTGTCTTTTGGTTGATAAAGTTTTTCACAAGTTGGGTGAACCCAACAACATTAGAATATATCTTTTTTTAAGACAGTCTTTATGTTTAAGTTTAAACAGGTAAAAAAAACTATAGTTTAAAATCCATATTTTCTTAGATGTGTAATTCATTTGAATATGACTTACACATTTTGAATTGTTGGGGACTATTAATATCCATATGAAAACGTGAAGAGTTGAAAGTAAAAGGGCTGCATACTTCTTCATCAAGTTTCATTTTTATTTTCAAAATTCTTTGAGGACTTTACCATCTAAGTGGAAGATTGCGGATGAATCTTAATTCACAGAAACATACATGTTCTTCCTAAATTCATAACATTAATTAATTTTACAGTGGTGATTTTCTAGCATTTCATCTCACACTGAGACAATAATAACAGTGAAAAGACACACTGTACCTAACACAAGGAAAAGAAGTACAAACAGATTCTTAAGAGGAATCTTTCTTATGTTACTTACAGTAGAAAATAAATCTCCATGACAGGCAAAATAAAAACCTTTGAACTCTTTCCTCCAAAACTGTCTGAGTTCCTGGGTTTGATGTATTTAAGTCTGGGTTTCTTTTTTGGGTATTTATGCTTAGTTTTTGAACTAATTTATTTTAGTATTTTGAATTTGTTTTTCATGTCATCTTGTTTCTGTCTTTGTAGTTTAGTTTATGATAACCATATCTTATTCCCCTGGGTGTGTGCATATATATAAACACACACAAACTGTTCCCTTTATGTTCAACTTATACAGCTGAACGGGAGATTGACAGACAATCCATATCCTTCTAGCTTTGGTCCTTGGAGCTTGAGGGTCCTACACAGTATCTTTGGTGTTCTTAGGACTGTACTTTTTAGAAAGACATTTTGGATGTTGTTCCTTATTTTTTCTGGAGCCACTCACCTAGCTTGAGAGGTCACTTCACCGTGTGCTCCAATTACCACTGGGACAACTGTTCCCTTCACTTTATACATCTTCTCAAGCTCTACAAGCTTCTCATGTTGCTTCTTCCTGATGTTCCTATTAGATTGCTGGGGTGTTAGAAAGCCCAAAGGGCATCCCTAAATACTCAAAATGGTGTAACAGGGGGTTAAATGCAGTCTTTCATTCATCCCCCTTCCTGATGCAGACCAAATGGTAAGCTTTCTGAAAGTCTAGATTATTGAAGATGGTGGCACCTTAGAGAGATTCCCAACCAGAGCTAATGAGTAATATGAGGTATTTGTTTTTGACTGTGATTATATTTAAACCTCTGTCAATTAAATTTCCACAACACAGGCTTTTTCTTTATACCTAAAACACATAAGACACCACGTCCATGCATTCACCACAAAGTCAGTGGTTTCAGAGTTAACTGGAAATTTTTGTTTGGAATTTACACATAGTTGGTTTTAAAGACTCTTTCATAAACTGGTTGAAAATATTATATAATTCCCAAACAGCTTGTGTTTGGGAATTGCACTGCTTAAAATAGTTTATTTTGATGCACATGCTGTTTTCTTTGCAAATTTGCATCATAGGATTGTTTTTCGTTTTTCCTGCCAGTGTTGGATAAGTTACTTTTGTTACGGGTTCAAAATATTGGGGATGGATACAAGAGGAAAGCCACAATAACAACACTGGTCCGGCCGGGTCAAGTCAAAACGATGATTTTAATGCACACGTGTGGGAGACAAAGACTGCACGCAGGCAGCATAACTCTCTCACCGAAAAAAACACAACAATAGTTTTTATGAACATCAGGGTATTAGAACGCCCCCTCATGCGTAAAGTAGGTACAATACAATCAATGTTGACAACTTTTAACATATTGAAGGAACATCTTCTTCTTGCCGAGGCCAGCTCCTTCCCAGTAATCTTCCACTCTGCTTATCCCCTGGAACAAACCGTCTCTCCTGCAAGCACAATCAAACAGCTACAAGGCCTTGTAAACTGTTTTCTAAATATTTGAACTCTCCCCTACACATGGGTTTAACTACTGCCTGTGTGTGTGCGTGTGTGCCTAGGCCTCAGCATTCACTCTGTCTGTAAGGGCAGAGGCCAACTCTTCATGTGTGCAGCAACCTAACTGAAACCATACATTATAATGTGTTGAATAAAGGTGCTAGTCAAATGTCACTGTTCAAAGCTTAATAAATGAATATAAATGAATAAAGGATAATGATGAATAATAAGGTATATGTGTTTTGTAAGCATGTTCTTTCTATCGCTCAAGATCCTTAACACAATAGATTGTTCGGTCCTCACGCCGAACAAAGTTTTCGACCCTCCACTAGTTGATCGAGCCCCCCTCATAGGCAAGCACAAAATACAATGCATGTATATAAAAATAATTATCACGGCACCTGTAATAGAAAATGTTAATATGGGATTATGACGATACCTGTAATAGAAGTTGTAACATAAGGCCGACATCCTAAAGAAATTCTCTAATGCCATAACAATTAGTGATGACAAGTACACAAAGTAATGAGTTATTATTGCCAATACATACAACTTAAAGATTAACAAAAGATATCACTAACTAAAAGATCATAAACCAACATGATGTAAGTGTCGTGTAAGCATGTGCGGCCTTCTACGCTCTGAGCCCCTTCCCTCAATAGATCAGTCAGACATCCCGCTGACTGTAGCTTTTAACCCTTACTGACTTGAGCACAACTCCATAATAAGCACCAAGCGGCAATTTGTATAAAGATGATCATGGTTACCCCTGCAATGAGAGATTATATGATTATACTAACACCTGTAAATAGAAGATTAACATGAGGTTATAACAATCACTGTCAGCCAAACTTTAATGTAATGTCAATAGATTCAATAAATGTTTTAATGCAACGGTTATTATATGATTCTAATGCAATGATCAAATACCAGTAAAATATCCCCTCTCACTTTAAAATAGTAATTAATTACTAATTACTTAGTCAATATTGTATTTAAAATACTTATCTAATTACTGTGTCAGAAAAGTAACTTAATTACTACGTAAGTATTTAACTAAATACTTCTTAAAATCCATATAAACCTTGAGTGGACAAACAATAGAAATAAAACTCTTTAACCTCCTAAGACCCGAACTCTTCCACGACATGCATTTTTAATTTCTCTTTGATATTTGGGCATATTGGGGCCCGATGAATGTAAAAACAAAGAATTTCCAGATTTTTTTTTTTACCTTATTTTTGTTTTTAAGAAAAATGAGAGCCACAAATGAGGATATTCATTTAAAAGTTTGATAGAACAGTAGCAGTATAATGTCCTCCTAAGTGGATATCAGGCCCATGTAGAGCAAAATTGAGTATTTTGGTCAAAATAACCAAAAATGTGATGTCCACATATGTGGACGGCAGGTCCGAGGAGGTTAAATAATAAATAATTTTTTTTAAAGACGGAGACTCTACAGTACGCAGCGGTAGCATCTGTTCCACAATGTAGCCTGGCAGGGCTGGACTGGGACAACAAATCGGCCCGGGCATTTTGACTAGAGACCGGCCAGCCAAGTATTATAGGGAAAACCATAAAGCCTTTGAATGAAAACAATCGCTGTTGTCACAGTGATGTACACTGTCTTGTTGGTATATATGCATCAGTCTAATAAACTTAAACCTACACCATCCTCCCTCTTCTGGTATTCTAAACAGCACTCGAAAGTAGACTGCTTGGTCGAGTTAACCTCCTGAACTATCTACAACACATGGTGAAAACCTGAAATTAAGACAGAGAAGACTAGAGGTGAGACATGATCATTACTGATTACTGATGACAGATTTAGATATATTTTCATAAACCATTCATTTGCGACATCAATAAACATCGTGGCAGGGTAAAATATTTTTTCTAACATGGCAACCTTTAAAAAGTGAAACTGACTGTAAAAAGTCAGCATAACGAAAATAAACTCCACCTAAACTTGGTTTATATCTGACCCAGAAAGACTGCAGGTCATAATTTCTTACCTGAAGTTCAGTTCACCACCTCGGGTCTCTGCTCCTCCTGCCTTTCTCTCATCCACCTGCCAGCGTGTTGCATCTGCTGGCCTCCACCACTTGCTAATGTTACTGAATCTGTAGAAGCTCCGCAATAGCCACCACCAAACAATTGAGTTATTTTTACACATCTCACTTCATCTGGCCAATCAACCACCTTTCAGTGTTTATACCGTTACGGAAAATAACGAAGAAAAAAACCCCCATCGGCCCATAAAAACGAAAAATCACCATTGGCCCACCGGGCAAATGCCCAGGACGCCCGATGGCCAGTCCAGCTATGTAGCCTGCAGTCATTTTTTAAGCTCACCTTCAGACGCTTTCTGTGCTGCTGAAGTAAAATCACGTTTTGCTGCTTAGCAGGAGTTGCCGCGGTGTTATCCATGGATGATGAACAAGAATCAGTCAGAAGTGTTTGTCTATGCTCTGTGTCAGGCGCTTCAGTAGATTACTCGCGCTATTAATAGCAGCCGATAGTTTTTTCTCCCCAGCGCAAAGGTTACATATTGCTGTAATGTTCTTGTCTGCTTGTTTCAGAAAAGTGAAGAGACGGGAATATGTCCATGTCATGAAACAGCCACTTGCTTCAGCCAAGTCCGACATGTTCTGCTGTAGAATACGACTATGGAGCAAACTGGCACGAAATGACGTGCAGCTGCACTACAGCGATGTTAAAGCGGCAGAGTTTACTTCTAAATTTAGAAGATAAATTAGTGAAATTAAATAATGATATTCAGCGAGTTTAATTATTTTACAATGTAATGCAAGTACATTGTAAGTAACTGTAATTAAAATACCTAAAAATGAACAGTAATTAGCTACTCTACTTTTTCATTGGAAAAGTAATTTAATTACAGTAACGCGTTACACCGAACACTGTTTCCTGCAGTATATAAAAATTGGTGAATCTCAAAAATAAAACTATCAAGACACTCAAAATAAATTTCCTGTTGTTGTAAACTATTTTTTGCAACTTTTTTGTGTTTAAAGTTTTGAGGTATAAACCTCTTAAATTTCTCCATGTAGAAATATATGTAAAAAAACAAAACAAAAATGATTTTCAATTGTTTTGTATTTTATTGCACTTTTTGTAATTTATGTAGTTAGTATGGACTTAATGCATACATATTATTAAAATATGGGATATAACAGTTGTATTGATGTATAGCAACTTGAAATGCTCCCAAAAATCGCACTACAGCATGAAAAAATATAAAGTAAGCTCTGGCGGCCTTGGTTCTATGGTAGGTCTTAAAGGGTTAACAAAGTGTTACAAGCAGTGCTTCTAAACTATTAACTGATGATGAGAAATACTTTGTAGATGCTGTAGAGATAATTAACCATTTACTAATGTTTAACAGATGATTAACTAATGCTTAATAGTGTGCACTTATTATATAGTGTTACCAAATATAATGCTTTGCCAGCAGTTATGCAGCTAAATCCCTAAAGTTGTAATAATGTATTCCCACAGTTTAAAATGTTAAAACAATGCTTGTGTACTTGTGTCGACTTGTATGCACTTGTGGGAGTTACATGGTACGTTTAAGTTACTCTGTCTTTTGCAGACAGCAAGATGTAGAGTATAGGCCAGTTAACCTTAGCATAGCTTCTTGTCTATCATTAACTTAGCGAAAACTCCCCATATGGTTTTGGGGAACCAAAAAGAAAAGAGTGTTGCTGCTGCTGAGCCATCTCTAGGTCCTCCACCACCAAAAAGACTTGCTCAAGTTCTGTGTGAAAGCATTTTACAGTCAGAGCTGCAGGTGAAACCAAAGTGATATGTAATGTGTGTCAAATCAGCAGAGGCAGACATATCAAACATCTGTCATTATCTGCTATGCAAAATCACATGCACTTGAAGCATCCTCTCCTGATGCTGTCTGCCAACTTCCTCCACAAGCACCAATCCCCCCACCAGCACCAATTTATCACCAAAACCGTGTTCTGCACCTGCAAGTCAGTTTCTCTGTCTGTTCTGTGTCCTCCAACAAGGTAGGGTGGTGGTGGAGTTCATAATGTTCACAATTGTATTTTATTAGTTGTTGGTTTAACATCGATGAGGCAATGGCTGTTATGCAATATTAGTTGATGTTTTTCCATAAATCCAGCAATGAACGTGTAACAAGGAACGCCATTGAAAAGAAAATAACATATCCATAATTATTATTATGCATATAATTAAAGAATACTTACAGTATAACGTTAATTAGAAGTGTAACGCAAAATAATTGATTTTTAATCCTATTTTGAGTTTTACTCGAATACCAATACAAATACAGATAAAAATACCAGCTGCTGTGCACATCTCAAGTTAAAACACACCCTCTCAGATGAGCCCTAGATAGATGTACAACAGGCACTGTGAAAGAGCAGAGAGATTTCAGACCTACCATTTATCAGCTGAAAAATCAAGCAACATAAATGATTTAAATGCATCAACATGAGCTCTATTCTGACAGTTTCTAAAGTAGGGCTGAGTCTTCATTAATCGCATGCAAACTTAAACCCATTTGGAACAACCCTGACATACAGTATTACAGGACTATGATGTTAACTTCCAGATTGGAGTTGTTAAAGAAATACCTAACCATACCTACAATAAAAAGAAACATTGAAACACGGGACAATACTGGGTACTATATCCAGAGAAAAAGAAAAACTGAAAATAGTGCGGAATATATGGTAATTTCTTGAGTAGTAGATGTAATGCTTTGAAACTACTGTTTTTGTCTTACAGATCACAATAAAATTCGACAATGGAAAAACACAGGTACTGCAGGGATGTTCAATGAAAACAAAGTGAAATAAAGTTCAAAGTCGACACTTGAATGACATCTTGATGGTTTCATTTAAAATGAAATGGCATGTCATTTTGGCATTTTTTAAATTTTCCTTCAATAGCTTGGATACACTCCAAACAAAGGAGAATGAAAAAGCAGGAAAAGACAGGTA
Organism: Pelmatolapia mariae; assembly: GCF_036321145.2. Lineage (NCBI taxonomy): Eukaryota > Metazoa > Chordata > Actinopteri > Cichliformes > Cichlidae > Pelmatolapia > Pelmatolapia mariae. The sequence goes on from NC_086246.1 coordinate 3,903,747, forward strand.
CTATTTTAGTGGTCATTGGGCTATTAAGCTAAAGATTTCCTAATCCAATTGCATAAACATTAATCAATCAATCTATAACTTGTGATGTATTTGAACACAGTGAAAGTGGCACTGAGTCACCCGCCAAATTGACACCTGATCAGGAGAAGTAAGTATTTCCTGCAAAGTTACTTTCCAAAAGGACCTGCCTAGGAACGATGGACGCAACTGTATCAAAGAGAATGAATGGCATGTCACGCTTTATATTATCTAATGTCAAATAAGTTCAAAGTAAAAAAGTCAGCAACAAGCTCAGGACGGAGTTATGTCACTTCCACTCGTCAAACCTCTGACTAATTCCACTGAAATGACTTGATCCCTGTCGGAAATTACCCAGTGACCAGACATTACAGTTACAAATGATAATAACTGCCATTAAGTATAATAAGTAACTCTGCTAATGTTTCACTATTTGTTCAAAAATGCAATGAATCATTGTGGAACTCTATGTTTTTCTACCACAGCTCGGATACACCCCAAACAACGGAGAATGAAATAGCAGGAAAAGACAGGTACTGTGCATGTAACGAGCTAGGAGAATAGTGTAAATGTTGGCTTGGAACGCTGAAAATCAAATTAGAGGTCAGTGAATCAATAACTTGTGATGTTTTTGAACACAGTGAAAGTGGCACAGAGTCACCCGCCAAACTGACACCTGATCAGGAGAAGTAAGTATTTCCTGCAAAGTTACTTTCCAAAAGGACGTGAAACGGACTATAGATTAACTGAAGCGTGAAGGGATTGTAGACAAAGGAACAGCTATACAGTAGCAAAGCCAGAGAACACCACATCCGTGCATGTGAAGTTTGGCACAGTCAACCTTTTAGGAAAGTGTGTAAGAGCTGTTGAGTCTGCTCAGTTTTGAGACCAAACTTTGTAATGGTTTAGTTGATTCCATTGTTCTTCAAGATGGTTCAGATCAGTATTACTAACACCTCAGGCTGACTGTCTGCTCACAACCGAAGGTGACAAGTACAATTTCGGGAACATCTACACACAAAACAATATCTATCCCTTTTTAATCAAGACACGTCCTGTGACTTTCACATCAAATCCGTCTCCATGGCTGCTTTGTTGAGGACATCCAATAGAAGCATCGAGTTGTGGGGGATGGCTTTCCGCCTACCATGATGCACTTACGCTCCAGTAGACAGTTGTCAGCTCCAGAAGTCTTTGGACCATAACACGTTTCTTGCAAAGTTGACTCTGTACACCAACACAGTGCATTTGAAATCAGACACTCTTGATGTGATTGAAAAGCAGACTCTAAAGTTGAATTTAGTGGTTCGACAATAGTGTTGCATTAACTCTTTAGGAATCACAGCCATTTTAAACACAGGCCCACATTTTCAGAGGCTCAAAAGTCACTGCGCTACAAAAATATTTTAAGGGTTGTTGTTAATAGTTTGATGGAAATCCTCTGCAATCAAGGAATGCCTTAAGTCTAGAAGTCATGGAAAACATCAAATGCTGTATTTACTCCCTTATAGTGCTCGGGCAGCCTTTAACTGCAAATGCTTTCATTTCCCGCACGTTTGTGGTTCTCTCTGCCTTCAGGTTTCTATTTAATAACTGAAAGGCATGCTTGACTGGGTGCAGTTCAGGTGACTTACTCGACCATTGAAGAATATCCAATGTCTTTGCCTTGGGAAACTCTTGCCATGCTTTTACAGTGTCCTTTGGATGGTTATCCACTTGCAGTGTAAAGCTGCAGCATTTGGCTGATTCTGAGTTGAGAGTATAGCCGTGTAGACTTATCAAGTGCCCATTAGCTAATTGGCAAAGAAAGTTTCTGCTCTCTAAGGTTTCTGCTATCATTCTGATAAGTTTTCTACTGGGCTTTCAAGCTAATGATTTCCTCCTCCAATTGCATCAACATTGTTTTGGACCACATTTTGAGGGTTCGAGAGAGCAGTAACAAAGCTGAGCACTTTAAATCAACTCCAGATCTTTTATGTGCTTAGTTGATGGAGAAAAAAATGGGGAATCAGGCCTCAAATGGCAGAGAAATTGTTCAGCTGTTCATTGATTTCTGAGCCTCTGGAAATGGGGGACTGTGTGCAATACTGGCTGTAATTCCTAAAGCTTTATGAAACACTTTTCTTTGAACTAAAGCTACAAGTCCTTACTTGAATGACATCTTGATGATTGAATTTAAAATCAACTGCGGTGGTGTAGACAAACAAAATTACAATAAGGGTGTTACTGCCTAGGAACGATGGACGCAACTGTATTAATGAGAATGGATGGCATGTCACGCTTTATACTGTCTAATGTCAAATAAGTTCAAAATAAAAAAGTCAGCAACAAGCTCAGGACGGAGTTATGTCACTTCCACTCGTCAAACCTCTGACTAATTCCACTGAAATGACTTGATCCCTGTCGGAAATTACCCAGTGACCAGACATTACAGTTACAAATGATAATAACTGCCATTCAGTATAATAAGTAACTCTGCTAATGTTTCACTATTTGTTCAAAAATGCAATGAATCATTGTGGAACTCTATGTTTTTCTACCACAGCTCGGATACACCCCAAACAACGGAGAATGAAATAGCAGGAAAAGACAGGTACTGTGCATGTAACGAGCTAGGAGAATAGTGTAAATGTTGGCTTGGAACGCTGAAAATCAAATTAGAGGTCAGTGAATCAATAACTTGTGATGTTTTTGAACACAGTGAAAGTGGCACAGAGTCACCCGCCAAACTGACACCTGATCAGGAGAAGTAAGTATTTCCTGCAAAGTTACTTTCCAAAAGGACGTGAAACGGACTATAGATTAACTGAAGCGTGAAGGGATTGTAGACAAAGGAACAGCTATACAGTAGCAAAGCCAGAGAACACCACATCCCTGCATGTGAAGTTTGGCACAGTCAACCTTTTAGGAAAGTGTGTAAGAGCTGTTGAGTCTGCTCAGTTTTGAGACCAAACTTTGTAATGGTTTAGTTGATTCCATTGTTCTTCAAGATGGTTCAGATCAGTATTACTAACACCTCAGGCTGACTGTCTGCTCACAACCGAAGGTGACAAGTACAATTTTGGGAACATCTACACACAAAACAATATCTATCCCTTTTTAATCAAGACACGTCCTGTGACTTTCACATCAGATCCGTCTCCATGGCTGCTTTGTTGAGGACATCCAATAGAAGCATCGAGTTGTGGGGGATGGCTTTCCGCCTACCAGGATGCATTTACGCTCCAGTAGACAGTTGTCAGCTCCAGAAGTCTTTGGACCATAACACGTTTCTTGCAAAGTTGACTCTGTACACCAACACAGTGCATTTGAAATCAGACACTCTTGATGTGATTGAAAAGCAGACTCTAAAGTTGAATTTAGTGGTTCGACAATAGTGTTGCATTAACTCTTTAGGAATCACAGCCATTTTAAACACAGGCCCACATTTTCAGAGGCTCAAAAGTCACTGCGCTACAAAAATATTTTAAGGATTGTTTTTAATACTTTGATGGAAATCCTCTGCAATCAAGGAATGCCTTAAGTCTAGAAGTCATGGAAAACATCAAATGCTGTATTTACTCCCTTATAATGCTCGGGCAGCCTTTAACTGCAAATGCTTTCATTTCCCGCATGTTTGTGGTTCTCTCTGCCTTCAGGTTTCTATTTAATAACTGAAAGGCATGCTTGACTGGGTGCAGTTCAGGTGACTTACTCGACCATTGAAGAATATCCAATGTCTTTGGGAAACTCTTGCCATGCTTTTACAGTGTCCTTTGGATGGTTATCCACTTGCAGTGTAAAGCTGCAGCATTTGGCTGATTCTGAGTTGAGAGTATAGCCGTGTAGACTTATCAAGTGCCCATTAGCTAATTGGCAAAGAAAGTTTCTGCTCTCTAAGGTTTCTGCTATCATTCTGATAAGTTTTCTACTGGGCTTTCAAGCTAATGATTTCCTCCTCCAATTGCATCAACATTGTTTTGGACCACATTTTGAGGGTTCGAGAGAGCAGTAACAAAGCTGAGCACTTTAAATCAACTCCAGATCTTTTATGTGCTTAGTTGATGGAGAAAAAAATGGGGAAATAGGCCTCAAATGGCAGAGAAATTGTTCAGCTGTTCATTGATTTCTGAGCCTCTGGAAATGGGGGACTGTGTGCAATACTGGCTGTAATTCCTAAAGCTTTATGAAACACTTTTCTTTGAACTAAAGCTGCAAGTCCTTACTTGAATAATGATTGAATTTAAAATCAACTGCGGTGGTGTAGACAAACAAAATTACAATAAGGGTGTTACTGCCTAGGAACAATAGACGCAACTGTATCAAAGAGAATGAATTTCATGTCACGCTTTATATTATCTAATGACAAATAAGTTCAAAGTAAAAAAGTCAGCAACAAGCTCAGGACGGAGTTATGTCACTTCCACTCGTCAAACCTCTGACTAATTCCACTGAAATGACTTGATCCCTGTCGGAAATTACCCAGCGACCAGACATTACAGTTACAAATGCTAATAACTGCCATTCAGTATACTAAGTAACTCTGCTAATGTTTCACTATTTGTTCAAAAATGCAATGAATCATTGTGGAACTCTATGTTTTTCTACCACAGCTCGGATACACCCCAAACAACGGAGAATGAAATAGCAGGAAAAGACAGGTACTGTGCATGTAACGAGCTAGGAGAATAGTGTAAATGTTGGCTTGGAACGCTGAAAATCAAATTAGAGGTCAGTGAATCAATAACTTGTGATGTTTTTGAACACAGTGAAAGTGGCACAGAGTCACCCGCCAAACTGACACCTGATCAGGAGAAGTAAGTATTTCCTGCAAAGTTACTTTCCAAAAGGACGTGAAACGGACTATAGATTAACTGAAGCGTGAAGGGATTGTAGACAAAGGAACAGCTATACAGTAGCAAAGCCAGAGAACACCACATCCCTGCATGTGAAGTTTGGCACAGTCAACCTTTTAGGAAAGTGTGTAAGAGCTGTTGAGTCTGCTCAGTTTTGAGACCAAACTTTGTAATGGTTTAGTTGATTCCATTGTTCTTCAAGATGGTTCAGATCAGTATTACTAACACCTCAGGCTGACTGTCTGCTCACAACCGAAGGTGACAAGTACAATTTCGGGAACATCTACACACAAAACAATATCTATCCCTTTTTAATCAAGACACGTCCTGTGACTTTCACATCAGATCCGTCTCCATGGCTGCTTTGTTGAGGACATCCAATAGAAGCATCAAGTTGTGGGGGATGGCTTTCCGCCTACCATGATGCACTTACGCTCCAGTAGACAGTTGTCAGCTCCAGAAGTCTTTGGACCATAACACATTTCTTGCAAAGTTGACTCTGTACACCAACCCAGTGCATTTGAAATCAGACACTCTTGATGTGATTGAAAAGCAGACTCTAAAGTTGAATTTAGTGGTTCGACAATAGTGTTGCATTAACTCTTTAGGAATCACAGCCATTTTAAACACAGGCCCACATTTTCAGAGGCTCAAAAGTCACTGCGCTACAAAAATATTTTAAGGGTTGTTGTTAATACTTTGATGGAAATCCTCTGCAATCAAGGAATGCCTTAAGTCTAGAAGTCATGGAAAACATCAAATGCTGTCTTTACTCCCTTATAGTGCTCGGGCAGCCTTTAACTGCAAATGCTTTCATTTCCCGCATGTTTGTGGTTCTCTCTGCCTTCAGGTTTCTATTTAATAACTGAAAGGCATGCTTGACTGGGTGCAGTTCAGGTGACTTACTCGACCATTGAACAATATACAATGTCTTTGCCTTGGGAAACTCTTGCCATGCTTTTACAGTGTCCTTTGGATGGTTATCCACTTGCAGTGTAAAGCTGCAGCATTTGGCTGATTCTGAGTTGAGAGTATAGCCGTGTAGACTTATCAAGTGCCCATTAGCTAATTGGCAAAGAAAGTTTCTGCTCTCTAAGGTTTCTGCTATCTGTCTGATAAGTTTTCTACTGGGCTTTCAAGCTAATGATTTCCTCCTCCAATTGCATCAACATCGTTTTGGACCGCATTTTGAGGGTTCCAGAGAGCAGTAACAAAGCTGAGCACTTTAAATCAACTCCAGATATTTTATGTGCTTAATTGATGGAGAAAAAATGGGGAAACAGGCCTCAAATGGCAAAGAAATTGTTCAGGTGTTCATTGATTTCTGAGCCTCTGGAAATGAGGGACTGTGTGCAATACTGGCTGTAATTCCTAAAGCTTTATGAAACACTTTTCTTTGAACTAAAGCTGCAAGTCCTTACTTGAATGATGATTGAATTTAAAATCAACTGCGGTGGTGTAGACAAACAAAATTACAATAAGGGTGTTACTGCCTAGGAACGATAGACGCAACTGTATCAAAGAGAATGAATGGCATGTCAAGCATTATATTATCTAATGACAAATAAGTTCAAAGTAAAAAAGTCAGCAACAAGCTCAGGACGGAGTTATGTCACTTCCACTCGTCAAACCTCTGACTAATTCCACTGAAATGACTTGATCCCTGTCGGAAATTACCCAGTGACCAGACATTACAGTTACAAATGATAATAACTGCCATTCAGTATAATAAGTAACTCTGCTAATGTTTCACTATTTGTTCAAAAATGCAATGAATCATTGTGGAACTCTATGTTTTTCTACCACAGCTCGGATACACCCCAAACAACGGAGAATGAAATAGCAGGAAAAGACAGGTACTGTGCATGTAACGAGCTAGGAGAATAGTGTAAATGTTGGCTTGGAACGCTGAAAATCAAATTAGAGGTCAGTGAATCAATAACTTGTGATGTTTTTGAACACAGTGAAAGTGGCACAGAGTCACCCGCCAAACTGACACCTGATCAGGAGAAGTAAGTATTTCCTGCAAAGTTACTTTCCAAAAGGACGTGAAACGGACTATAGATTAACTGAAGCGTGAAGGGATTGTAGACAATGGAACAGCTATACAGTAGCAAAGCCAGAGAACACCACATCCCTGCATGTGAAGTTTGGCACAGTCAACCTTTTAGGAAAGTGTGTAAGAGCTGTTGAGTCTGCTCAGTTATGAGACCAAACTTTGTAATGGTTTAGTTGATTCCATTGTTCTTCAAGATGGTTCAGATCAGTATTACTAACACCTCAGGCTGACTGTCTGCTCACAACCGAAGGTGACAAGTACAATTTCGGGAACATCTACACACAAAACAATATCTATCCCTTTTTAATCAAGACACGTCCTGTGACTTTCACATCAGATCCGTCTCCATGGCTGCTTTGTTGAGGACATCCAATAGAAGCATCGAGTTGTGGGGGATGGCTTTCCGCCTACCATGATGCACTTACGCTCCAGTAGACAGTTGTCAGCTCCAGAAGTCTTTGGACCATAACACATTTCTTGCAAAGTTGACTCTGTACACCAACCCAGTGCATTTGAAATCAGACACTCTTGATGTGATTGAAAAGCAGACTCTAAAGTTGAATTTAGTGGTTCGACAATAGTGTTGCATTAACTCTTTAGGAATCACAGCCATTTTAAACACAGGCCCACATTTTCAGAGGCTCAAAAGTCACTGCGCTACAAAAATATTTTAAGGGTTGTTGTTAATACTTTGATGGAAATCCTCTGCAATCAAGGAATGCCTTAAGTCTAGAAGTCATGGAAAACATCAAATGCTGTATTTACTCCCTTATAGTGCTCGGGCAGCCTTTAACTGCAAATGCTTTCATTTCCCGCGTGTTTGTGGTTCTCTCTGCCTTCAGGTTTCTATTTAATAACTGAAAGGCATGCTTGACTGGGTGCAGTTCAGGTGACTTACTCGACCATTGAACAATATCCAATGTCTTTGCCTTGGGAAACTCTTGCCATGCTTTTACAGTGTCCTTTGGATGGTTATCCACTTGCAGTGTAAAGCTGCAGCATTTGGCTGATTCTGAGTTGAGAGTATAGCTGTGTAGACTTATCAAGTGCCCATTAGCTAATTGGCAAAGAAAGTTTCTGCTCTCTAAGGTTTCTGCTATCTGTATGATAAGTTTTCTACTGGGCTTTCAAGCTAATGATTTCCTCCTCCAATTGCATCAACATCGTTTTGGACCGCATTTTGAGGGTTCCAGAGAGCAGTAACAAAGCTGAGCACTTTAAATCAACTCCAGATATTTTATGTGCTTAGTTGATGGAGAAAAAATGGGGAAACAGGCCTCAAATGGCAAAGAAATTGTTCAGCTGTTCATTGATTTCTGAGCCTCTGGAAATGAGGGACTGTGTGCAATACTGGCTGTAATTCCTAAAGCTTTATGAAACACTTTTCTTTGAACTAAAGCTGCAAGTCCTTACTTGAATGATGATTGAATTTAAAATCAACTGCGGTGGTGTAGACAAACAAAATTACAATAAGGGTGTTACTGCCTAGGAACGATAGACGCAACTGTATCAAAGAGAATGAATTTCATGTCACGCTTTATATTATCTAATGACAAATAAGTTCAAAGTAAAAAAGTCAGCAACAAGCTCAGGACGGAGTTATGTCACTTCCACTCGTCAAACCTCTGACTAATTCCACTGAAATGACTTGATCCCTGTCGGAAATTACCCAGTGACCAGACATTACAGTTACAAATGCTAATAACTGCCATTCAGTATACTAAGTAACTCTGCTAATGTTTCACTATTTGTTCAAAAATGCAATGAATCATTGTGGAACTCTATGTTTTTCTACCACAGCTCGGATACACCCCAAACAACGGAGAATGAAATAGCAGGAAAAGACAGGTACTGTGCATGTAATGAGCTAGGAGAATAGTGTAAATGCTGGCTTGGAACGCTGAAAATCAAATTAGAGGTCAGTGAATCAATAACTTGTGATGTTTTTGAACACAGTGAAAGTGGCACAGAGTCACCCGCCAAACTGACACCTGATCAGGAGAAGTAAGTATTTCCTGCAAAGTTACTTTCCAAAAGGACGTGAAACGGACTATAGATTAACTGAAGCGTGAAGGGATTGTAGACAAAGGAACAGCTATACAGTAGCAAAGCCAGAGAACACCACATCCGTGCATGTGAAGTTTGGCACAGTCAACCTTTTAGGAAAGTGTGTAAGAGCTGTTGAGTCTGCTCAGTTATGAGACCAAACTTTGTAATGGTTTAGTTGATTCCATTGTTCTTCAAGATGGTTCAGATCAGTATTACTAACACCTCAGGCTGACTGTCTGCTCACAACCGAAGGTGACAAGTACAATTTCGGGAACATCTACACACAAAACAATATCTATCCCTTTTTAATCAAGACACGTCCTGTGACTTTCACATCAGATCCGTCTCCATGGCTGCTTTGTTGAGGACATCCAATAGAAGCATCGAGTTGTGGGGGATGGCTTTCCGCCTAACAGGATGCATTTACGCTCCAGTAGACAGTTGTCAGCTCCAGAAGTCTTTGGACCATAACACGTTTCTTGCAAAGTTGACTCTGTACACCAACCCAGTGCATTTGAAATCAGACACTCTTGATGTGATTGAAAAGCAGACTCTAAAGTTGAATTTAGTGGTTCGACAATAGTGTTGCATTAACTCTTTAGGAATCACAGCCATTTTAAACACAGGCCCACATTTTCAGAGGCTCAAAAGTCACTGCGCTACAAAAATATTTTAAGGGTTGTTGTTAATACTTTGATGGAAATCCTCTGCAATCAAGGAATGCCTTAAGTCTAGAAGTCATGGAAAACATCAAATGCTGTATTTACTCCCTTATAGTGCTCGGGCAGCCTTTAACTGCAAATGCTTTCATTTCCCGCATGTTTGTGGTTCTCTCTGCCTTCAGGTTTCTATTTAATAACTGAAAGGCATGCTTGACTGGGTGCAGTTCAGGTGACTTACTCGACCATTGAACAATATCCAATGTCTTTGCCTTGGGAAACTCTTGCCATGCTTTTACAGTGTCCTTTGGATGGTTATCCACTTGCAGTGTAAAGCTGCAGCATTTGGCTGATTCTGAGTTGAGAGTATAGCCGTGTAGACTTATCAAGTGCCCATTAGCTAATTGGCAAAGAAAGTTTCTGCTCTCTAAGGTTTCTGCTATCTGTCTGATAAGTTTTCTACTGGGCTTTCAAGCTAATGATTTCCTCCTCCAATTGCATCAACATCGTTTTGGACCGCATTTTGAGGGTTCCAGAGAGCAGTAACAAAGCTGAGCACTTTAAATCAACTCCAGATATTTTATGTGCTTAGTTGATGGAGAAAAAATGGGGAAACAGGCCTCAAATGGCAGAGAAATTGTTCAGCTGTTCATTGATTTCTGAGCCTCTGGAAATGAGGGACTGTGTGCAATACTGGCTGTAATTCCTAAAGCTTTATGAAACACTTTTCTTTGAACTAAAGCTGCAAGTCCTTACTTGAATGACATCTTGATGATTGAATTTAAAATCAACTGCGGTGGTGTAGACAAACAAAATTACAATAAGGGTGTTACTGCCTAGGAACGATAGACGCAACTGTATCAAAGAGAATGAATGGCATGTCACGCTTTATATTATCTAATGACAAATAAGTTCAAAGTAAAAAAGTCAGCAACAAGCTCAGGACGGAGTTATGTCACTTCCACTCGTCAAACCTCTGACTAATTCCACTGAAATGACTTGATCCCTGTCGGAAATTACCCAGTGACCAGACATTACAGTTACAAATGCTAATAACTGCCATTCAGTATACTAAGTAACTCTGCTAATGTTTCACTATTTGTTCAAAAATGCAATGAATCATTGTGGAACTCTATGTTTTTCTACCACAGCTCGGATACACCCCAAACAACGGAGAATGAAATAGCAGGAAAAGACAGGTACTGTGCATGTAACGAGCTAGGAGAATAGTGTAAATGTTGGCTTGGAACGCTGAAAATCAAATTAGAGGTCAGTGAATCAATAACTTGTGATGTTTTTGAACACAGTGAAAGTGGCACAGAGTCACCCGCCAAACTGACACCTGATCAGGAGAAGTAAGTATTTCCTGCAAAGTTACTTTCCAAAAGGACGTGAAACGGACTATAGATTAACTGAAGCGTGAAGGGATTGTAGACAATGGAACAGCTATACAGTAGCAAAGCCAGAGAACACCACATCCCTGCATGTGAAGTTTGGCACAGTCAACCTTTTAGGAAAGTGTGTAAGAGCTGTTGAGTCTGCTCAGTTATGAGACCAAACTTTGTAATGGTTTAGTTGATTCCATTGTTCTTCAAGATGGTTCAGATCAGTATTACTAACACCTCAGGCTGACTGTCTGCTCACAACCGAAGGTGACAATTACAATTTCGGGAACATCTACACACAAAACAATATCTATCCCTTTTTAATCAAGACACGTCCTGTGACTTTCACATCAGATCCGTCTCCATGGCTGCTTTGTTGAGGACATCCAATAGAAGCATCGAGTTGTGGGGGATGGCTTTCCGCCTACCATGATGCACTTACGCTCCAGTAGACAGTTGTCAGCTCCAGAAGTCTTTGGACCATAACACATTTCTTGCAAAGTTGACTCTGTACACCAACCCAGTGCATTTGAAATCAGACACTCTTGATGTGATTGAAAAGCAGACTCTAAAGTTGAATTTAGTGGTTCGACAATAGTGTTGCATTAACTCTTTAGGAATCACAGCCATTTTAAACACAGGCCCACATTTTCAGAGGCTCAAAAGTCACTGCGCTACAAAAATATTTTAAGGGTTGTTGTTAATACTTTGATGGAAATCCTCTGCAATCAAGGAATGCCTTAAGTCTAGAAGTCATGGAAAACATCAAATGCTGTCTTTACTCCCTTATAGTGCTCGGGCAGCCTTTAACTGCAAATGCTTTCATTTCCCGCGTGTTTGTGGTTCTCTCTGCCTTCAGGTTTCTATTTAATAACTGAAAGGCATGCTTGACTGGGTGCAGTTCAGGTGACTTACTCGACCATTGAACAATATCCAATGTCTTTGCCTTGGGAAACTCTTGCCATGCTTTTACAGTGTCCTTTGGATGGTTATCCACTTGCAGTGTAAAGCTGCAGCATTTGGCTGATTCTGAGTTGAGAGTATAGCCGTGTAGACTTATCAAGTGCCCATTAGCTAATTGGCAAAGAAAGTTTCTGCTCTCTAAGGTTTCTGCTATCTGTCTGATAAGTTTTCTACTGGGCTTTCAAGCTAATGATTTCCTCCTCCAATTGCATCAACATCGTTTTGGACCGCATTTTGAGGGTTCCAGAGAGCAGTAACAAAGCTGAGCACTTTAAATCAACTCCAGATATTTTATGTGCTTAGTTGATGGAGAAAAAATGGGGAAACAGGCCTCAAATGGCAGAGAAATTGTTCAGCTGTTCATTGATTTCTGAGCCTCTGGAAATGAGGGACTGTGTGCAATACTGGCTGTAATTCCTAAAGCTTTATGAAACACTTTTCTTTGAACTAAAGCTGCAAGTCCTTACTTGAATGATGATTGAATTTAAAATCAACTGCGGTGGTGTAGACAAACAAAATTACAATAAGGGTGTTACTGCCTAGGAACGATAGACGCAACTGTATCAAAGAGAATGAATGGCATGTCACGCTTTATATTATCTAATGACAAATAAGTTCAAAGTAAAAAAGTCAGCAACAAGCTCAGGACGGAGTTATGTCACTTCCACTCGTCAAACCTCTGACTAATTCCACTGAAATGACTTGATCCCTGTCGGAAATTACCCAGTGACCAGACATTACAGTTACAAATGATAATAACTGCCATTCAGTATAATAAGTAACTCTGCTAATGTTTCACTATTTGTTCAAAAATGCAATGAATCATTGTGGAACTCTATGTTTTTCTACTACAGCTCGGATACACCCCAAACAACGGAGAATGAAATAGCAGGAAAAGACAGGTACTGTGCATGTAACGAGCTAGGAGAATAGTGTAAATGTTGGCTTGGAACGCTGAAAATCAAATTAGAGGTCAGTGAATCAATAACTTGTGATGTTTTTGAACACAGTGAAAGTGGCACAGAGTCACCCGCCAAACTGACACCTGATCAGGAGAAGTAAGTATTTCCTGCAAAGTTACTTTCCAAAAGGACGTGAAACGGACTATAGATTAACTGAAGCGTGAAGGGATTGTAGACAATGGAACAGCTATACAGTAGCAAAGCCAGAGAACACCACATCCCTGCATGTGAAGTTTGGCACAGTCAACCTTTTAGGAAAGTGTGTAAGAGCTGTTGAGTCTGCTCAGTTATGAGACCAAACTTTGTAATGGTTTAGTTGATTCCATTGTTCTTCAAGATGGTTCAGATCAGTATTACTAACACCTCAGGCTGACTGTCTGCTCACAACCGAAGGTGACAAGTACAATTTCGGGAACATCTACACACAAAACAATATCTATCCCTTTTTAATCAAGACACGTCCTGTGACTTTCACATCAGATCCGTCTCCATGGCTGCTTTGTTGAGGACATCCAATAGAAGCATCGAGTTGTGGGGGATGGCTTTCCGCCTACCATGATGCACTTACGCTCCAGTAGACAGTTGTCAGCTCCAGAAGTCTTTGGACCATAACACATTTCTTGCAAAGTTGACTCTGTACACCAACCCAGTGCATTTGAAATCAGACACTCTTGATGTGATTGAAAAGCAGACTCTAAAGTTGAATTTAGTGGTTCGACAATAGTGTTGCATTAACTCTTTAGGAATCACAGCCATTTTAAACACAGGCCCACATTTTCAGAGGCTCAAAAGTCACTGCGCTACAAAAATATTTTAAGGGTTGTTGTTAATACTTTGATGGAAATCCTCTGCAATCAAGGAATGCCTTAAGTCTAGAAGTCATGGAAAACATCAAATGCTGTCTTTACTCCCTTATAGTGCTCGGGCAGCCTTTAACTGCAAATGCTTTCATTTCCCGCGTGTTTGTGGTTCTCTCTGCCTTCAGGTTTCTATTTAATAACTGAAAGGCATGCTTGACTGGGTGCAGTTCAGGTGACTTACTCGACCATTGAACAATATCCAATGTCTTTGCCTTGGGAAACTCTTGCCATGCTTTTACAGTGTCCTTTGGATGGTTATCCACTTGCAGTGTAAAGCTGCAGCATTTGGCTGATTCTGAGTTGAGAGTATAGCCGTGTAGACTTATCAAGTGCCCATTAGCTAATTGGCAAAGAAAGTTTCTGCTCTCTAAGGTTTCTGCTATCTGTCTGATAAGTTTTCTACTGGGCTTTCAAGCTAATGATTTCCTCCTCCAATTGCATCAACATCGTTTTGGACCGCATTTTGAGGGTTCCAGAGAGCAGTAACAAAGCTGAGCACTTTAAATCAACTCCAGATATTTTATGTGCTTAGTTGATGGAGAAAAAATGGGGAAACAGGCCTCAAATGGCAGAGAAATTGTTCAGCTGTTCATTGATTTCTGAGCCTCTGGAAATGAGGGACTGTGTGCAATACTGGCTGTAATTCCTAAAGCTTTATGAAACACTTTTCTTTGAACTAAAGCTGCAAGTCCTTACTTGAATGATTATTGAATTTAAAATCAACTGCGGTGGTGTAGACAAACAAAATTACAATAAGGGTGTTACTGCCTAGGAACGATAGACGCAACTGTATCAAAGAGAATGAATGGCATGTCACGCTTTATATTATCTAATGACAAATAAGTTCAAAGTAAAAAAGTCAGCAACAAGCTCAGGACGGAGTTATGTCACTTCCACTCGTCAAACCTCTGACTAATTCCACTGAAATGACTTGATCCCTGTCGGAAATTACCCAGTGACCAGACATTACAGTTACAAATGATAATAACTGCCATTCAGTATAATAAGTAACTCTGCTAATGTTTCACTATTTGTTCAAAAATGCAATGAATCATTGTGGAACTCTATGTTTTTCTACCACAGCTCGGATACACCCCAAACAACGGAGAATGAAATAGCAGGAAAAGACAGGTACTGTGCATGTAACGAGCTAGGAGAATAGTGTAAATGTTGGCTTGGAACGCTGAAAATCAAATTAGAGGTCAGTGAATCAATAACTTGTGATGTTTTTGAACACAGTGAAAGTGGCACAGAGTCACCCGCCAAACTGACACCTGATCAGGAGAAGTAAGTATTTCCTGCAAAGTTACTTTCCAAAAGGACGTGAAACGGACTATAGATTAACTGAAGCGTGAAGGGATTGTAGACAATGGAACAGCTATACAGTAGCAAAGCCAGAGAACACCACATCCCTGCATGTGAAGTTTGGCACAGTCAACCTTTTAGGAAAGTGTGTAAGAGCTGTTGAGTCTGCTCAGTTATGAGACCAAACTTTGTAATGGTTTAGTTGATTCCATTGTTCTTCAAGATGGTTCAGATCAGTATTACTAACACCTCAGGCTGACTGTCTGCTCACAACCGAAGGTGACAAGTACAATTTCGGGAACATCTACACACAAAACAATATCTATCCCTTTTTAATCAAGACATGTCCTGTGACTTTCACATCAGATCCGTCTCCATGGCTGCTTTGTTGAGGACATCAAATAGAAGCATCGAGTTGTGGGGGATGGCTTTCCGCCTACCATGATGCACTTACGCTCCAGTAGACAGTTGTCAGCTCCAGAAGTCTTTGGACCATAACACGTTTCTTGCAAAGTTGACTCTGTACACCAACACAGTGCATTTGAAATCAGACACTCTTGATGTGATTGAAAAGCAGACTCTAAAGTTGAATTTAGTGGTTCGACAATAGTGTTGCATTAACTCTTTAGGAATCACAGCCATTTTAAACACAGGCCCACATTTTCAGAGGCTCAAAAGTCACTGCGCTACAAAAATATTTTAAGGGTTGTTGTTAATACTTTGATGGAAATCCTCTGCAATCAAGGAATGCCTTAAGTCTAGAAGTCATGGAAAACATCAAATGCTGTATTTACTCCCTTATAGTGCTCGGGCAGCCTTTAACTGCAAATGCTTTCATTTCCCGCATGTTTGTGGTTCTCTCTGCCTTCAGGTTTCTATTTAATAACTGAAATGCATGCTTGACTGGATGCAGTTCAGGTGACTTACTCGACCATTGAAGAATATCCAATGTCTTTGCCTTGGGAAACTCTTGCCATGCTTTTACAGTGTCCATTGGATGGTTATCCACTTGCAGTGTAAAGCTGCAGCATTTGGCTGATTCTGAGTTGAGAATATAGCCCTGTAGACTTATCAAGTGCCCATTAGCTAATTGGCAAAGAAAGTTTCTGCTCTCTAAGGTTTCTGCTATCATTCTGATAACTTTTCTACTGGGCTTTCAAGCTAATGATTTCCTCCTCCAATTGCATCAACATTGTTTTGGACCACATTTTGAGGGTTCGAGAGAGCAGTAACAAAGCTGAGCACTTTAAATCAACTCCAGATCTTTTATGTGCTTAGTTGATGGAGAAAAAAATGGGGAAATAGGCCTCAAATGGCAGAGAAATTGTTCAGCTGTTCATTGATTTCTGAGCCTCTGGAAATGGGGGACTGTGTGCAATACTGGCTGTAATTCCTAAAGCTTTATGAAACACTTTTCTTTGAACTAAAGCTACAAGTCCTTACTTGAATGACATCTTGATGATTGAATTTAAAATCAACTGCGGTGGTGTTCACAAACAAAATTACAATAAGGGTGTTACTGCCTAGGAACGATGGACGCAACTGTATTAATGAGAATGGATGGCATGTCACGCTTTATACTGTCTAATGTCAAATAAGTTCAAAGTAAAAAAGTCAGCAACAAGCTCAGGACG
This sequence comes from Pelmatolapia mariae, assembly GCF_036321145.2. Lineage (NCBI taxonomy): Eukaryota > Metazoa > Chordata > Actinopteri > Cichliformes > Cichlidae > Pelmatolapia > Pelmatolapia mariae. The sequence goes on from NC_086246.1 coordinate 3,920,476, forward strand.
GAGTTATGTCACTTCCACTCGTCAAACCTCTGACTAATTCCACTGAAATGACTTGATCCCTGTCGGAAATTACCCAGTGACCAGACATTACAGTTACAAATGCTAATAACTGCCATTCAGTATACTAAGTAACTCTGCTAATGTTTCACTATTTGTTCAAAAATGCAATGAATCATTGTGGAACTCTATGTTTTTCTACCACAGCTCGGATACACCCCAAACAACGGAGAATGAAATAGCAGGAAAAGACAGGTACTGTGCATGTAACGAGCTAGGAGAATAGTGTAAATGTTGGCTTGGAACGCTGAAAATCAAATTAGAGGTCAGTGAATCAATAACTTGTGATGTTTTTGAACACAGTGAAAGTGGCACAGAGTCACCCGCCAAACTGACACCTGATCAGGAGAAGTAAGTATTTCCTGCAAAGTTACTTTCCAAAAGGACGTGAAACGGACTATAGATTAACTGAAGCGTGAAGGGATTGTAGACAATGGAACAGCTATACAGTAGCAAAGCCAGAGAACACCACATCCCTGCATGTGAAGTTTGGCACAGTCAACCTTTTAGGAAAGTGTGTAAGAGCTGTTGAGTCTGCTCAGTTATGAGACCAAACTTTGTAATGGTTTAGTTGATTCCATTGTTCTTCAAGATGGTTCAGATCAGTATTACTAACACCTCAGGCTGACTGTCTGCTCACAACCGAAGGTGACAAGTACAATTTCGGGAACATCTACACACAAAACAATATCTATCCCTTTTTAATCAAGACACGTCCTGTGACTTTCACATCAGATCCGTCTCCATGGCTGCTTTGTTGAGGACATCCAATAGAAGCATCGAGTTGTGGGGGATGGCTTTCCGCCTACCATGATGCACTTACGCTCCAGTAGACAGTTGTCAGCTCCAGAAGTCTTTGGACCATAACACATTTCTTGCAAAGTTGACTCTGTACACCAACCCAGTGCATTTGAAATCAGACACTCTTGATGTGATTGAAAAGCAGACTCTAAAATTGAATTTAGTGGTTCGACAATAGTGTTGCATTAACTCTTTAGGAATCACAGCCATTTTAAACAGAGGCCCACATTTTCAGAGGCTCAAAAGTCTCTGCGCTACAAAATATTTTAAGGGTTGTTGTTAATACTTGGATGGAAATCCTCTGCAATCAAGAAATGCCTTAAGTCTAGAAATCATGGATACATCAAATGCTGTATTTATTCCCTTATAGTGCTTGGGCAGCCTTTAACTGCAAAGGCTTTCATTTCCCGCATGTTTGTGGTTCTCTCTGCCTTCAGGTTTCTATTTAATAACTGAAAGGCATGCTTGACTGGGTGCAGTTCAGGTGACTTACTCGACCATTGAAGAATATCCAATGTCTTTGCCTTGGGAAACTCTTGCCATGCTTTTACAGTGTCCTTTGGATGGTTATCCACTTGCAGTGTAAAGCTGCAGCATTTGGCTGATTCTGAGTTGAGAGTATAGCCCTGTAGACTTATCAAGTGCCCATTAGCTAATTGGCAAAGAAAGTTTCTGCTCTCTAAGGTTTCTGCTATCTGTCTGATAACTTTTCTACTGGGCTTTCAAGCTAATGATTTCCTCCTCCAATTGCATCAACATTGTTTTGGACCGCATTTTGAGGGTTCGAGAAAGCAGTAACAAAGCTGAGCACTTTAAATCAACTCCAGATCTTTTATGTGCTTAGTTGATGGAGGAAAAAATGGGGAAACAGGCCTCAAATGGCAGAGAAATTGCTCAGCTGTTCATTGATTTCTGAGCCTCTGGAAATGGGGGACTGTGTGCAATACTGGCTGTAATTCCTAAAGCTTTATGAAACACTTTTCTTTGAACTAAAGCTGCAAGTCCTTACGTGAATGATGATTGAATTTAAAATCAACTGCGGTGGTGTAGACAAACAAAATTACAATAAGGGTGTTACTGCCTAGGAACGATAGACGCAACTGTATCAAAGAGAATGAATGGCATGTCACGCTTTATATTATCTAATGACAAATAAGTTCAAAGTAAAAAAGTCAGCAACAAGCTCAGGACGGAGTTATGTCACTTCCACTCGTCAAACCTCTGACTAATTCCACTGAAATGACTTGATCCCTGTTGGAAATTACCCAGTGACCAGACATTACAGTTACAAATGCTAATAACTGCCATTCAGTATACTAAGTAACTCTGCTAATGTTTCACTATTTGTTCAAAAATGCAATGAATCATTGTGGAACTCTATGTTTTTCTACCACAGCTCGGATACACCCCAAACAACGGAGAATGAAATAGCAGGAAAAGACAGGTACTGTGCATGTAACGAGCTAGGAGAATAGTGTAAATGTTGGCTTGGAACGCTGAAAATCAAATTAGAGGTCAGTGAATCAATAACTTGTGATGTTTTTGAACACAGTGAAAGTGGCACAGAGTCACCCGCCAAACTGACACCTGATCAGGAGAAGTAAGTATTTCCTGCAAAGTTACTTTCCAAAAGGACGTGAAACGGACTATAGATTAACTGAAGCGTGAAGGGATTGTAGACAATGGAACAGCTATACAGTAGCAAAGCCAGAGAACACCACATCCCTGCATGTGAAGTTTGGCACAGTCAACCTTTTAGGAAAGTGTGTAAGAGCTGTTGAGTCTGCTCAGTTATGAGACCAAACTTTGTAATGGTTTAGTTGATTCCATTGTTCTTCAAGATGGTTCAGATCAGTATTACTAACACCTCAGGCTGACTGTCTGCTCACAACCGAAGGTGACAAGTACAATTTCGGGAACATCTACACACAAAACAATATCTATCCCTTTCTAATCAAGACACGTCCTGTGACTTTCACATCAGATCCGTCTCCATGGCTGCTTTGTTGAGGACATCCAATAGAAGCATCGAGTTGTGGGGGATGGCGTTCCGCCTACCAGGATGCACTTACGCTCCAGTAGACAGTTGTCAGCTCCAGAAGTCTTTGGACCATAACACATTTCTTGCAAAGTTGACTCTGTACACCAACCCAGTGCATTTGAAATCAGACACTCTTGATGTGATTGAAAAGCAGACTCTTAAGTTGAATTTAGTGGTTCGACAATAGTGTTGCATTAACTCTTTAGGAATCACAGCCATTTTAAACACAGGCCCACATTTTCAGAGGCTCAAAAGTCACTGCGCTACAAAAATATTTTAAGGGTTGTTGTTAATACTTTGATGGAAATCCTCTGCAATCAAGGAATGCCTTAAGTCTAGAAGTCATGGAAAACATCAAATGCTGTATTTACTCCCTTATAGTGCTCGGGCAGCCTTTAACTGCAAATGCTTTCATTTCCCGCATGTTTGTGGTTCTCTCTGCCTTCAGGTTTCTATTTAATAACTGAAAGGCATGCTTGACTGGGTGCAGTTCAGGTGACTTACTCGACCATTGAAGAATATCCAATGTCTTTGCCTTGGGAAACTCTTGCCATGCTTTTACAGTGTCCTTTGGATGGTTATCCACTTGCAGTGTAAAGCTGCAGCATTTGGCTGATTCTGAGTTGAGAGTATAGCCGTGTAGACTTATCAAGTGCCCATTAGCTAATTGGCAAAGAAAGTTTCTGCTCTCTAAGGTTTCTGCTATCTGTCTGATAAGTTTTCTACTGGGCTTTCAAGCTAATGATTTCCTCCTCCAATTGCATCAACATCGTTTTGGACCGCATTTTGAGGGTTCGAGAAAGCAGTAACAAAGCTGAGCACTTTAAATCAACTCCAGATATTTTATGTGCTTAGTTGATGGAGAAAAAATGGGGAAACAGGCCTCAAATGGCAGAGAAATTGTTCAGCTGTTCATTGATTTCTGAGCCTCTGGAAATGAGGGACTGTGTGCAATACTGGCTGTAATTCCTAAAGCTTTATGAAACACTTTTCTTTGAACTAAAGCTGCAAGTCCTTACTTGAATGATGATTGAATTTAAAATCAACTGCGGTGGTGTAGACAAACAAAATTACAATAAGGGTGTTACTGCCTAGGAACGATAGACGCAACTGTATCAAAGAGAATGAATGGCATGTCATGCTTTATATTATCTAATGACAAATAAGTTCAAAGTAAAAAAGTCAGCAACAAGCTCAGGACGGAGTTATGTCACTTCCACTCGTCAAACCTCTGACTAATTCCACTGAAATGACTTGATCCCTGTCGGAAATTACCCAGTGACCAGACATTACAGTTACAAATGCTAATAACTGCCATTCAGTATACTAAGTAACTCTGCTAATGTTTCACTATTTGTTCAAAAATGCAATGAATCATTGTGGAACTCTATGTTTTTCTACCACAGCTCGGATACACCCCAAACAACGGAGAATGAAATAGCAGGAAAAGACAGGTACTGTGCATGTAACGAGCTAGGAGAATAGTGTAAATGTTGGCTTGGAACGCTGAAAATCAAATTAGAGGTCAGTGAATCAATAACTTGTGATGTTTTTGAACACAGTGAAAGTGGCACAGAGTCACCCGCCAAACTGACACCTGATCAGGAGAAGTAAGTATTTCCTGCAAAGTTACTTTCCAAAAGGACGTGAAACGGACTATAGATTAACTGAAGCGTGAAGGGATTGTAGACAATGGAACAGCTATACAGTAGCAAAGCCAGAGAACACCACATCCCTGCATGTGAAGTTTGGCACAGTCAACCTTTTAGGAAAGTGTGTAAGAGCTGTTGAGTCTGCTCAGTTATGAGACCAAACTTTGTAATGGTTTAGTTGATTCCATTGTTCTTCAAGATGGTTCAGATCAGTATTACTAACACCTCAGGCTGACTGTCTGCTCACAACCGAAGGTGACAAGTACAATTTCGGGAACATCTACACACAAAACAATATCTATCCCTTTTTAATCAAGACATGTCCTGTGACTTTCACATCAGATCCGTCTCCATGGCTGCTTTGTTGAGGACATCCAATAGGAGCATCGAGTTGTGGGGGATGGCTTTCCGCCTACCATGATGCACTTACGCTCCAGTAGACAGTTGTCAGCTCCAGAAGTCTTTGGACCATAACACATTTCTTGCAAAGTTGACTCTGTACACCAACCCAGTGCATTTGAAATCAGACACTCTTGATGTGATTGAAAAGCAGACTCTAAAGTTGAATTTAGTGGTTCGACAATAGTGTTGCATTAACTCTTTAGGAATCACAGCCATTTTAAACAGAGGCCCACATTTTCAGAGGCTCAAAAGTCTCTGCGCTACAAAATATTTTAAGGGTTGTTGTTAATACTTGGATGGAAATCCTCTGCAATCAAGAAATGCCTTAAGTCTAGAAATCATGGATACATCAAATGCTGTAATTATTCCCTTATAGTGCTTGGGCAGCCTTTAACTGCAAATGCTTTCATTTCCCGCATGTTTGTGGTTCTCTCTGCCTTCAGGTTTCTATTTAATAACTGAAAGGCATGCTTGACTGGGTGCAGTTCAGGTGACTTACTCGACCATTGAAGAATATCCAATGTCTTTGCCTTGGGAAACTCTTGCCATGCTTTTACAGTGTCCTTTGGATGGTTATCCACTTGCAGTGTAAAGCTGCAGCATTTGGCTGATTCTGAGTTGAGAGTATAGCCGTGTAGACTTATCAAGTGCCCATTAGCTAATTGGCAAAGAAAGTTTCTGCTCTCTAAGGTTTCTGCTATCTGTCTGATAACTTTTCTACTGGGCTTTCAAGCTAATGATTTCCTCCTCCAATTGCATCAACATTGTTTTGGACCGCATTTTGAGGGTTCGAGAAAGCAGTAACAAAGCTGAGCACTTTAAATCAACTCCAGATATTTTATGTGCTTAGTTGATGGAGAAAAAATGGGGAAACAGGCCTCAAATGGCAGAGAAATTGTTCAGCTGTTCATTGATTTCTGAGCCTCTGGAAATGAGGGACTGTGTGCAATACTGGCTGTAATTCCTAAAGCTTTATGAAACACTTTTCTTTGAACTAAAGCTGCAAGTCCTTACTTGAATGATGATTGAATTTAAAATCAACTGCGGTGGTGTAGACAAACAAAATTACAATAAGGGTGTTACTGCCTAGGAACGATAGACGCAACTGTATCAAAGAGAATGAATGGCATGTCACGCTTTATATTATCTAATGACAAATAAGTTCAAAGTAAAAAAGTCAGCAACAAGCTCAGGACGGAGTTATGTCACTTCCACTCGTCAAACCTCTGACTAATTCCACTGAAATGACTTGATCCCTGTCGGAAATTACCCAGTGACCAGACATTACAGTTACAAATGCTAATAACTGCCATTCAGTATACTAAGTAACTCTGCTAATGTTTCACTAGTTGTTCAAAAATGCAATGAATCATTGTGGAACTCTATGTTTTTCTACCACAGCTCGGATACACCCCAAACAACGGAGAATGAAATAGCAGGAAAAGACAGGTACTGTGCATGTAACGAGCTAGGAGAATAGTGTAAATGTTGGCTTGGAACGCTGAAAATCAAATTAGAGGTCAGTGAATCAATAACTTGTGATGTTTTTGAACACAGTGAAAGTGGCACAGAGTCACCCGCCAAACTGACACCTGATCAGGAGAAGTAAGTATTTCCTGCAAAGTTACTTTCCAAAAGGACGTGAAACGGACTATAGATTAACTGAAGCGTGAAGGGATTGTAGACAATGGAACAGCTATACAGTAGCAAAGCCAGAGAACACCACATCCCTGCATGTGAAGTTTGGCACAGTCAACCTTTTAGGAAAGTGTGTAAGAGCTGTTGAGTCTGCTCAGTTATGAGACCAAACTTTGTAATGGTTTAGTTGATTCCATTGTTCTTCAAGATGGTTCAGATCAGTATTACTAACACCTCAGGCTGACTGTCTGCTCACAACCGAAGGTGACAAGTACAATTTCGGGAACATCTACACACAAAACAATATCTATCCCTTTTTAATCAAGACATGTCCTGTGACTTTCACATCAGATCCGTCTCCATGGCTGCTTTGTTGAGGACATCCAATAGGAGCATCGAGTTGTGGGGGATGGCTTTCCGCCTACCATGATGCACTTACGCTCCAGTAGACAGTTGTCAGCTCCAGAAGTCTTTGGACCATAACACATTTCTTGCAAAGTTGACTCTGTACACCAACCCAGTGCATTTGAAATCAGACACTCTTGATGTGATTGAAAAGCAGACTCTAAAGTTGAATTTAGTGGTTCGACAATAGTGTTGCATTAACTCTTTAGGAATCACAGCCATTTTAAACAGAGGCCCACATTTTCAGAGGCTCAAAAGTCTCTGCGCTACAAAATATTTTAAGGGTTGTTGTTAATACTTGGATGGAAATCCTCTGCAATCAAGAAATGCCTTAAGTCTAGAAATCATGGATACATCAAATGCTGTAATTATTCCCTTATAGTGCTTGGGCAGCCTTTAACTGCAAATGCTTTCATTTCCCGCATGTTTGTGGTTCTCTCTGCCTTCAGGTTTCTATTTAATAACTGAAAGGCATGCTTGACTGGGTGCAGTTCAGGTGACTTACTCGACCATTGAAGAATATCCAATGTCTTTGCCTTGGGAAACTCTTGCCATGCTTTTACAGTGTCCTTTGGATGGTTATCCACTTGCAGTGTAAAGCTGCAGCATTTGGCTGATTCTGAGTTGAGAGTATAGCCCTGTAGACTTATCAAGTGCCCATTAGCTAATTGGCAAAGAAAGTTTCTGCTCTCTAAGGTTTCTGCTATCTGTCTGATAACTTTTCTACTGGGCTTTCAAGCTAATGATTTCCTCCTCCAATTGCATCAACATTGTTTTGGACCGCATTTTGAGGGTTCGAGAAAGCAGTAACAAAGCTGAGCACTTTAAATCAACTCCAGATCTTTTATGTGCTTAGTTGATGGAGGAAAAAATGGGGAAACAGGCCTCAAATGGCAGAGAAATTGCTCAGCTGTTCATTGATTTCTGAGCCTCTGGAAATGGGGGACTGTGTGCAATACTGGCTGTAATTCCTAAAGCTTTATGAAACACTTTTCTTTGAACTAAAGCTGCAAGTCCTTACTTGAATGACATCTTGATGATTGAATTTAAAATCAACTGCGGTGGTGTAGACAAACAAAATTACAATAAGGGTGTTACTGCCTAGGAACGATAGACGCAACTGTATCAAAGAGAATGAATGGCATGTCACGCTTTATATTATCTAATGACAAATAAGTTCAAAGTAAAAAAGTCAGCAACAAGCTCAGGACGGAGTTATGTCACTTCCACTCGTCAAACCTCTGACTAATTCCACTGAAATGACTTGATCCCTGTCGGAAATTACCCAGTGACCAGACATTACAGTTACAAATGATAATAACTGCCATTCAGTATACTAAGTAACTCTGCTAATGTTTCACTATTTGTTCAAAAATGCAATGGATCATTGTGGAACTCTATGTTTTTCTACCACAGCTCGGATACACCCCAAACAACGGAGAATGAAATAGCAGGAAAAGACAGGTACTGTGCATGTAACGAGCTAGGAGAATAGTGTAAATGTTGGCTTGGAACGCTGAAAATCAAATTAGAGGTCAGTGAATCAATAACTTGTGATGTTTTTGAACACAGTGAAAGTGGCACAGAGTCACCCGCCAAACTGACACCTGATCAGGAGAAGTAAGTATTTCCTGCTACAGCTATACAGTAGCACAGTACACTCTTGCGTAATCAGTATGTCTGTTGAATTATCTGCTTTCTGTCTTCTTTATCAAAAATAAAAGTTAAGGAAACAAGCAACAAGCCAACCCGCTGTATTTCCTGGTTGCACAGGGTTTCATCTCCTACTTTCAGTTTAGTGTGACTGACGCATTAATAACCTATCAAAAGCAATCGTATGTTAATTGCTTTTGTCAATAAGCTCCACAATGAACTTTACATATAAAATATTTTTCTTCTTTCAACAAATCTGTGTGAGCTGAACACCATTAATGTCAATATTTTTAAATATCTAATTTATTTTCTAAAACAGATTGTCTCTGGCTGAAAGAATTTACAGAGGAAATTTGTATGTTGACTTAAATATTTTTTTCTGGAAATACCCCTTAATGTGATATTAACAGAAAGGGGACCCAATAACCACTTTAAACAACAAATCAACACAACTTGATTATCCTTAAATACATTTAACCTCACTTGTTTGGTGAGTCATTCTAGTAACTCACTGTGTTAAGTAAAATTTTATTTATATAACATCTTTAAAGTCAAAAGATCACAAAGTGTTTCACCCAGAAATACAAGTCACAAATCTAAAAAGTAGACAAAAAGTTAACCAAATGCAATTCTAAAATAAATAGTTTTTAATTGTTTTTTTAAAATAGAATACTGAGTCCACAGGGCTTAGTGTCAGAGGTTTCCACAGTCTGGATGCCACGGAGGCAAAGCTCGGTCTCCCTTAGTTCTCAGCCTTTTATGCTGTGTAACAAGTAGGCCAGGGGTCTTGAACTCCAAGACTTGCGGGCAGATGTCCTGCAGGTTTTAGACATCAGCCTGAGTCAACACACCTGATTAAAAAAATAAGTTCATTGCCATACTATCTCTGGAGAACTTCAAGACATTTTGAGGAGCTAATTTAGCCATTTAAGTCAGCTATGTTTGATCAAGAACACATACAAAACCTCTAGGACACCGCCCCTTGAGGCCTGGATTTCGAGACCCCTGAAGAAGGCCCTGATCACATGACCTCAGGGACCTGCTAGGGACACAGGGCTGTAGAACTTCAGTAATGTAAACTGGTTGTTGTCCGTGAAGAGCTCTAAAGACCCAGAATCTTAAAATGGAGTAAATTCAATTGTGCACCAGTGCACCTGTATTAGCAATGGTTAACTTTAACTCTGCTTCTGGTTTATTTATTTTTTTTTTATTGGCTCCATGATAATGTAAAACTTCTTCCACACACTGATTCTTTTTTTCCGCAGCTCTGCTCTGACAAAAAAAGAGGAAGAACCGAAATCATTGAAAGAAAGGTAGTCTACATGGAAAGAGCCAGAGCAGTATTATTAAATTTATCTGTGCTTCTTCACTTGTACAGTGTTTCATTAATTCATTGTGTTCATTAAATAGAGCAACAGCAGAGGGATTTGTTTCAGCACAGACGGGAGACATTGAGAACATGAACAGCCCAGTCAGTAAAACCAGACTGACTGAAATGTATCACAAATTGAATCTGCTGCAGTGGCCTAAAATTAAAGATTACCTGAAATCCTATATCACCCCTGAATCTACAAAAAAACTGATTAAGGTAAAGTACTATGAGTGATATTACTACATAAAAGAAATACATTTATTAATATCCATCCATCCAATAAAAATGTGCTCATTGGGTCTTTTATAACCCTTTTGAATGTTTAATACTTGAAATCGGTCCCCAGTGAAAAGGAAAAAACAACTGTATACTGTATAAAGTTGGTCCACTCCAAGAACCTGAACAGAGTAAAATCGTGTACATTGTTAAGTCCCAGGAGGATTGCTGTGATTTATACATCAGGGAAATCAACCAACCTCTAGCTAACCAGATGACACAACACAGAAGAGCTACCTCGTCAGGCCAGGACTCTGCAGTCTATTTACACCTACAGGCCAGTGGACACTCTTTCAATGATGAGGATGTACACATCCTGGACAGGGAGGAACGCTGGTTTGAGGGGGAGTCAAGGAGTTGATTTACGTGAAAAGGGAAAGATTATGTTAATCGAAGAGGGGGCCTAAGCGTTCATCTGTGATTGCAGCCATTCCCCAACTCTCTGTGAATGGTACTTGTGGCCATTGATCAGTGGTCTTTAAACAATGATCAGTGGTCATGACAATTTGCATATTAACGATCAAGGAACTGACCTCACAGCCCATTGTTCATTCAGTGGCCTTGTCATGTGTGGCTTTGTGGCAGGCAGGATGAAAGACCAAAATGCAGGACTCAAACACGAAAAGGTAAACTTCAAACAGCAGCTTTATTGCTGGGTGAATCTTCCATAAATATAAACAAAAAACAAAACATAAACCTGAACATGGAAAATAGGACCAAAACACTAGGAAACTGAAAATTGAGGGGCATGGAATAAAGAGTGATAAAAACCAGTAACACAGAGAAACTTACACCACATGGGGTGATGCAACAACAAACAGGGGAAGACTGAAATAAACCAAGATAAGATAAGATAAGATAAGATAAGATAACCTTTATTAGTCCCACACGTGGGAAATTTGTTTTGTCACAGCAGGAAGTGGACAGTGCAAAGGTTATGAAGCAAAAATAAAATGGAGTATGGAGAATAAAAATAAAATAAGAATAAATACAGTACACAACTGTACAGAATAGAATAAAATAAAATAAAATACTATATACAGTAGAATAAAATATACAATAGGATAAAAATAGAATAAAAATGCTATATACAACTGAGTAAAAATACAACGATGCCAGAAAGATTATTGCACTTAGTGTTATTGCACATGTGTGGATGTGTGTGTTTGATCAGTTAAAGTCTTTGTTGTGGAGTCTGACAGCAGTGGGGAGGACCTAAAATGCACAGGCAGGATAATGAGAGGATGGGGAACAGGTGGAGACATAGCTAGGAATAATCAGATGTAATGAGACGGGGGGGAAGCAAAGCTAAAACCCTGAACACAGGACATGAGACTGTAAAAGTAAAACAGAAAACACAAGAGACATCCACAAAGATACAAACTTGACACTGACTGGGGAGACACAGGGGAACATGGAAGACGGAGCACAGAAGCAGCACAGAAACAGAAATCAAGAGACTAGAAATGATAAAAAATGAAATCAAAGCCTATTAATAAAAAAAAAACAAAAACACATAAACACTGGGTCGGTGACCCAGGACCACGACAGGCCTAGTTTTAGTCATTGTGCAAAGGTACTGTTTATAAGGTTGGAAACCTGCAGTCAACTGAGGCTGAAGAAATCACTTGGATGAGTGAAAACACTATGTCCAGATGAACAGAATCAACTTTTTGGGATTTACTTACCTGGATGATTGAGCATGAATAAGGACTAAGAAACCCTATTTTTTTTAATCAAAAGTAGGAAAAGGCTAATTCTCTTGAGGAAACGGGGACAATAGACAAATCTCTAAAGTAAAATAAATCTCTAAAGTAAAAAAACACTAAAAGAACAGCAGCACATATGCAAAAACATCTCATGATAGCCACTACTGGAATTCTGTCTCTGATGGAAGTTCTATCTTTTCCTAAACAAAACAATGCAGTACAGTCCACACTGCAGTCTTTTGCCTGTCAAACCCATTACTAACTCCACTGTCACTTCTCCAAATCTACACAAACTTTTTATAATGGTGTTCCCTACTTTAGTACCCGTTCAAGTTCAAACACTGAACACCTGCTAATGTGCCTCTTTTGTTTTTGGCTAACATTTTAACTCTTCATTATAGAATGCTTTTAAGGATGCAACAGAAGAAATGGAGAGAGAGAAGAAGCAAATAGAAAAGGTGTTGGGACTGATCGAATCAGTCCAAAGCAGTGGACTAACTTCAGAGAAGGTAACAGACTAGAAGAATGTTTTCTAAAACTGGATCATTAACGCGTGTGTGACTAAACTTGTGTAAGCTGTTGTGTTTTTCTGTGCAGGTTAACCAGTTGAAACAATTAGCAATTCAGGGACTTCAGCTCTCTCTGTATAACATGAAGAATGATGATCTGCTGAAGGTATTTATGAATATCTTTCCAAATTTAGAAACCAACATTAAAGAGATATGTTTGCAGATCAAATTGAAAAACTGGGAAACTGATATAATTTACAGGAATGAACTTTAAAATTTGAACAATTTTTTTGTCCTTCAGAGTCCTCTCCTTGAACATGAAGGTCTGTACTCCAAGGATGTAATGGTAAAGTTGAGACTTCTAGCCAATGAATGCTACTGGCTGGGATGCTTGATGGCTTTAAACAAGCCTCCTCTTCAGCCAGACTGGAAGAATCATGTTCCTGGGATGAACCGATGGGACATCTTTCCTCGAGATATCAACCCAGCTTCGCCAGGCAACGAAGAGAAAAAATTATAATAAACTTCCTTTATTTTAACAATAATGTTACTTTTTTCCTCTTGTTGACTTTTATTGGCTGGATATTGAGTAGGATGCCGCTTTTGAATTAGTGATGAATGTCTATAATAGAAATACACCAAAATATGCCAAACACTGACCCCGTGTGAGCTTATATATATGGTACAATTTTAAGTAAAGTAAGCATGCTGCAAACAATGACTTTGAATTATTTAGGTTTATGTGCCTATCAATTTCTATAACAACGGTGACAGAATGGTTTGAGATCCTTCTATTCATTTCCATATGTACGTGTTTTCCTCTAAACTTAATAAACATGGGATAAAATAATTAATCAGAGTTTGTACATTCTTCATTTGGAAGTTAAGCCACCAATGCATGGAAGAGCAAGCATGATGAGGATCAGGCAACATCAAACTAGCTCAGTAGTGTGATGTTGCAGAGTATAGCTAGAAAGGACACACACACACAAAAAAAAACAGTGCTTCCAATCTCTCTAAGCAGTTTTGCTGTTGAACTGGCAACAAAGTCCCAGCACCCCGTTCCACCGGGCAGGGTCTCTTGACTTGCTATTTTTTTATTTAAGTTAAAATGAGCAAATGTAGTGCACTTGTGTGTTTTACCACCCTTTGACTGCCTCACCAAGAAAAATACAATGAAAGAATTATTTGTCCATATTTTCTAATACTTTAGGTCAATAATGATCACAATCAAACAAACAAATGTATATGCTCAACCAAATGGTTGAGCAGGCAGTCAAAGGGTTAAATCTGTTGGGTTGATATTAACAAACATAAATTTAATTACATCAAGTGTTAGCTGAAGCTGAAGGAAAACTAGATGTGAAAATTCTTTTTTGTTCAGTAAAATAAAAATAAAAACTAGACTTTAAAAGATATGTAAACCAACGTAAACTATTTATATCCTATCCATATTCTTCTATTTAACAAATTTATCTTGTTAATAATTTCACCTCTTCACTACGTGTTACGCGTTTGGAAACAGGAGGAAACATGAGAACCGTTTGGAATGAATCTGCACATATACATTTATTTTACTTTCATCGCTTTGGAAAACACTATCTAACATGATTAAGATTGTGGTTAAGGTTAGGGATTGTCAGGATCCTGGGTCACCTGACCCAGCGTTTCTAGTTCTTTGTAATTCTTGTATTTTGTACTCGTGTGATTTATTCTATGGTGTCTAGTTTTGATCCCTTGCCCTTCGTGTTTCTCTGTGCCCCCTATGTTCTGTGCACATCTGTGTCTTTGCATGTTTGAGTTTCTTGTTTTCTGTCAAACTGTATTGTGAATTACATTCTCATGGTTGGTCTTTTGTTACTCCCTCGAGTCTAGTTTCTTGTGTTCCATGGTTAGTATTTCCCTCTGTGTATTTTGGTTCTTAGCTTTATGGTTTATGTCTCTGTGTTTCTTAGTTGCTGTCTCCACCGTGTCAAGTTCGCGTCTCTGTGTCATACTTCCTGTTTTGCTTTGAAGGTCCGTGTCTTATGTAAATATGTCCTGCTTTGCTTCCTTGTCTCCTCAGTTCTGATTTCTCCCAGCTGTGCTCTCCTTCTGTGTCTCATTCCCCTTGTTACTTCCCAGTGCATATAAACCCTATGTTTATATGCACTATGAGTCGGTGTCGCGTCGTCCCTCATGCTGCGTGGATCTCCCTGTGGCTCCCTGTGAGTTTAGGTTGTCATTTTCCAGTTTAGTTTAGTTTGCTTTTGTATGCTTCTCCTGGCCAGCAAATAAAACTGTGGTTTTGAGTTCATCCCTTGTGTCTAAGAGCCTGCATTTTGGGTCCAATTCCTGCCTGCCACACAGCAATTCATGACAGAACGACGCAACCAGACATGGACTCAGCAGGCTCCGCCTGGGAAATTAATTTGGCCCACATCCAAGGTCTGGTGGAGCGAATTTTATGATGTTCGGTCCGTGACTGTGGGAATCAAAGCCATTGAAGCCATCCTCGAGAGAAACCCCCACTTTGGTCAACTCAGAGGATTTATGGACTCAATAAACATGATGCGCGAGGCCTGGGAGGTACTGCAAGCCTGAGAGTTAGCCATTCTCACCCGCTCCCGGTATTCAGCGCCGAAACCACCACCGCCACAGCATCAGATGGAGTTATCTGCAATACAGCAGCCGCCATTCAAGCGGAAGGGGATTTCCACACCACTGCCGCTGAATTCTTCACCCTCCACGTCCAGCTCTGACCACCGCTCACCTGCCTCTTTCCTCGCAGCGATGTGGTCAGAGGAGGAGGAGTCAGATTCAACCTCTCTGCCATTACCACCAACCACCACTATCTCCAATCCCAATTCCAGGGGGAAGCGGCGGCAGCACAGGCAGCAAAAAGTGCCACGACCAGAACCCAGGACTTCGCCAGAGCAAACGCCTTTGGCGAGTGTAAGGGAAACTGTACAGTTTACTGGGTCTTAAGCCCCAAGGTCTGATTATGTTATGGCTGAGAAGAAAAAGACTGTTTCCTCGGAAACCAAAATTTCCCATTTGGTTAACCTAAAAGACTGTTCTCCTCATGCTCCTCCTAGCCGTAACAATGCAAAGAACTGTGGTAATTCTGTTCCGTTTGAGCCTGGACTAATGAACTCCGTATCTGCTAGCTCAGATGATGTTAAGTCAGAGATTATTAATTCAGAGACTGTTTTTTCCAAAAGCTGCCCAGCCAGAAGCCCACTTAGCTGCCCAGCCTCCTGTGTCCCCCACACCTCAGTTATCTACCCCGCCACTAGCTCCATTTTCACCTCAGCTATCACTCCAGCCATTAGCCCAGTCTGCTAATCAGTGCTCAGTTCAACCTTTAGTTTGGCCTCTTGTGCTCATTTGCCTGTTCCATAGCTCATTTGCCTGTTCAGTCCATCACTCATTTGCCTATTCAGTTCCGAGCTCTGTCTCCTGCACTGCCACTAGTTCAGTCTCCTGCAGCTCAGCAGCCACCAGTTCAGTTCACGTAGCACTTCAGTCTCCTTCTGTACAGTCTGTCGCCCAGTCTCCCCCCGCTGGGGGTTCTGGTGAGCCCGGCCAGCACTTCCTTGTCTCCGCTGGGGGTTCTGGTGAGCCCAGCCTTCAACCTGTCTCCGCTGGAGGGTCCGAGGGGCCCGTCCAGCAACCTGCCTCTGCTGGAGGGTCCGATGGGGCCCGTCCCGCAGCATCATCATCCTCGCCTGCTTCATCCTCGTCTGGTCCAGCCTACGAGTCTTCATCCTCGTCTGCAGCGTCATCTTCAGCTTCCTCCGGTTCCGCAGCTGCTAAGCTCCCATCTGGTCCTGCCTCGTCTGGTCCTGTGGTTGAATTGCCACTTCTTCGTCCACACCTTGCACGTCCGGCTCTTCCCCAAGATCTCCTCCGTCTGAGTCACCGCTCCGCCTTCCGCACGGCCGGCCTCCGGACCAGCACTGTCATCTCCTTCGCCTCCGTCGTCGCCGTTGCTGTCCGCACGGTCGGCCGCCTGAACTGTTTCCACACCGTTGCCGTCCGCACGGTCGGCCACCTCTGAATGACAGCTCTATCAGAGCATTTATAATACTTTGAGGGATCTCAACCTGATCGGACAAAGATCTTAAAAGGACCATCTCATGGTCGATAACAAACTGCAAATAGTCCACATCGAGGGGTTGTCTGTGCATGACCTGGGAAACTTTATGCAGTAGTCGCTGAAGCATCTCTCTTTTTAGCTGCTCCTAAATTAAATACAAAGAATTTTACGTTACTTCACTAACTTTGTTGTTCTCCAAGCTTACAGATCAACTAGGACGTAAGTTTCAGCCGAAAATGATAGCGAGGCGTTACTGTTGAGCTAGCATTTCAGCAAAAAACGTTATAAAATAAAAAAACAGAATAGCCGAAAAATTAACCGTAACAATAGCCACTTCTTAAATTCGTAGTATTCACAGACTGCATTGTAATTGTTCCAAACTTAAACACTCACCTGAATGTTCACGCCAGCAGTGTTGGAAGACGACGCCATCGTTCACTGAGGGACAAGTTAACAGCAGCCCCCACCCGACACAATGCGCGCTACTTTGAGAGCATGGGAAATGACCACTTCTCACGTAGTGGTTGGGAAAACGTCTCATAATTGATCAGTTACGGCGTAATTTGTACACATTACTGCTTGAAAGAGCTTTAGTAACTGAGTTTTAGCAGTTATGCATGACATGTTTTCTAAACATTATCAAATAATACAGTGCAGGAGGTGTTTGATAAATTATGTTCATTCCCAGGTTTCTTGAAGGCAACATGAAAAATGGACCATCTTGAGCCTGCAGCAGTCTGCTGTCACTCATGATTCCCCGCCCCTCTCTGTGTAGCCACGCCCACCAGGCCAAAACAGGGCCAAAAGTCTGTAACTGAAAAATAGAGATCTGAAAGTGAAAAAAAAAAAAATTGAAGCTCAGAGAAAAATCCAAACCTGAAGAATTTTTTTTGTACATTAATTTAAAAGATCTGAATCTGAAAAAATGTAATCTGAGACTGAATAGATTTTTTTAAAATAATAATAATGAAAAAAAGATTACTGAAATTTTTTTTAAAAAGTTTACTCAAAGAAATTATAGATAAAAGAACCATTGGGTTTTCAGTTAATACAAATATTCAAAACGTTTGATTTTATTTTAAATCCAACTCTTTCTTTTTCAAAGTTCACTCTAAAAATGTGACTTTTGCTTTCAGTTTACATATTTTCGATTTCAAATTTTTCTTTTAACTACACAAAAATTATGGCCCTGATTTAACTCCATATAATGTGAGAATGATATTGTGAAATAATGGAACACATTTTGAAAAAAAAATGCTCATTATTGTGAAATATATCACATTCTGCTATATAAATTTACTTATTATTGTGAAATATTATTTCATGGTGATTATTTTTCACAATAACAGAGATTATTGCTGAGCCATTTTATTTATTTCCAGACGTTTTTATTCCAAAATGTCCTTTTTTCAAAGTCAGTCTTTATTTCAAAATCCCGTTTTTCCCGATGGTCTATTTATTTCATAATGCGACTTTTCAGCAGAATGACTTTGTCTGTCACTCAAGAGAGACAGGGCGGAGCCAGTTGTGTGATTGGTTGCTTCTTTACTCAGACATAAGTAATAGCACATGAAGTGTCGATTTAGGTTTAATGGTGCAATGTGTCTCCTATGCAGCCGGCGGCAGTATGCAGCTCAAAATAACGTTAAGGCACCAACAAATGCAAAACACTGGGCGTGAATAACGTTACAGGTGTATCAATGCTTGTGAAGGGCATGGCTGCAGGAGACAAATCCGTTTCTGAGTTACTCAGAACTTGCTAACCGCTTAGGTTGTACGTCTTCACCTCAGTCTGAGAGAGTATTGCAGCAGCATACTGGAGATGAAGCGGTCCCTGGTCCAAGTTCTCATCACAACCGCACAGTGTTAACGTTAGCAAATGCTAATGCTATCACAGCTAGCTCCACTCCACGAAACGCTGTTCAGGGTAAGTAACGATATGTTATTACTGCTCAGTTAGTCTGTCTGTTAGTCAAAATGAGCTTTTTAAGCAGTTCAGTCACAGATTTTTTTAATACTGTTTATATCATAGTAAAGAAATCAATAAATTAGGTAAGAGAAAATAATTGTCTTCTGGGTTAATGTCTGTATTACTATTTACATTGTTGTAGGTAATAGTTATTCATGACTGTTTTAAAGTGGCTTATCTTCTCTGCTAATATGGAAGACAAGTAATCTATGTGAAAGAAAAGAAAGCAATTTTAGTTCAACATAGTGATTTTGTAAGTGGGTATAATTTGAAAATGCTTTTACTAGTACAGTGGATGTTCTTTAACTATTTAACATTTAAAGTGTGTGTCACTTTACGGAAGCCAACTTCAGCTTTGGTTTGGTCTCACCGTTGTAGGTCATAACACGAACAAGTCGTCAAGCCAAGCAGCTGAGGAAAGGGCTTAAGGAGACCATGGTATGGCCGCTTCTGATAGAAAGATCAGAGACGGCTCCCTGTTGTGAGGTAAGGTCAGGTCACATCTTTTAACATCTGAATAGTAAAGGTATTTGGTTAATTTATGAAGGATGCACATTAATTGTTGACACAAAACACCAATATACTATTTTGTATGCTTGGGTTAGTTGAACAGCTTGGTTACATTTAATAAAAATACACCTAATGTTGCTGACGCTCTTAAGACCACAAAATAAGTAAAGCTATAAAATGACTGTGGCCTGCCACAGAAGATGAAGATGAGGAAGAAGTGGAATGCTCTCGAGGATAAATGCAGAGTGGCAGGTTACCTTCGGACATTCATTGAAAATGGTAAGTCTGCTGCGATAAGTATTTTGCCATTGGTTTTCTCTGATTATACTTTGGTAAATTACATACAGTCCAGTGATCTTGGGTCATTAACAAAGTACACTATAGTATAATTTCGTTTTGTTATTTGCTCCATACTGCCTCCATGCAATACATAAAAAACAGAGTGGTGGCATTATCAGTTGCACTATAATTGTATGTAGACTACTTTTAGCTTTGTTAACATAAAAATATCTATAACAGCTACAACAGCAATTTGAGTGGGGCAAAAATGTCTGGTGCCCTGTATGTAAGTGGTAATCTTTTATGGTATTTCTCCATAAAAGATTCAAAATAATGAATATAAGATGTCATTATAGTTTAAAACAATCTTCTATTGCAGCATCTTGTGCACAACGAAAAGCCCTCATCAAGTTTTGGAAAGGATGGGAAGTCTTGCCGAGAGAAATGACTGTGGAAGTGGTCAACAGCAGTCTTCCACCTGTTTTGAAGTACTATGGGGCGACCGTGGCTCAGGGGTTTGGGAAGGGCACCTGTAACCGGAAGGTCGCCGGTTCGATCCCCGGCCCCTCTGTCCTGGTCGTTGTGTCCTTGGGCAAGACACTTTACCCTATCGCCTACTGGTGATGGCCAGAGGGGCCGATGGCGCGATGTGGCAGCCTCACTTCTGTCAGTCTGCCCCAGGGCAGCTGTGGCTACAACTGTAGCTTGCCTCCACCAATGTGTGAATGAATAATGGCGTTGTAAAGCGCTTTGGGTGCCTTGAAAAGCGCTAAATAAATCCAATCCATTATTATTATTATTATTATTATGTCTTCCTGCACACTACTGTACCTATGAGTCATTTCTAATGGACATTCAGGTGTGTCTCAAATCTACTGACTTAGGTTTTGGTCTGGTTTAGGATTGATTCCATAACCACATGGTAAGATTAGACCATTTCTTCTTTCTTGCATCACATTATTGTATTCAGTGTTCAAAGAAAACAGACCGTTGCAGCATTCTTAAAATCTGGCAATTGGCTTTTGGGACCAAGTTTCCTATTCTGCTCAGAAGATCAGTGGCCCAAGAATCCAGATCCCAGAATGCTGGATTTTGATGACTTAGAGGTCAAAAGAGAAGCTCAGACACATGTTATTCAGATGCAAGGGCTCAAAGTGTCATGTTTCGGCTGTATGCAGGCAGGCAGGAGAAGGACCCAAAGGCAAAACTCACCATGCAGGAATTAAACTCAAAAAGCAGCTTTATTGCAGAATGACATGAAAACCATAACAAAACTAAACTGGGACATTGATAAACTGACACACACGTAAACACAACCATGACGGAGACTACGACACTGACAAAGAGAAAAACAGGGCTTAAATACACAGAGGGATAACGAGGGAATGAGACACAGAAGGAGAGCACAGCTGGGAGTAATCAGGCTGGATGAGACAAGGGAAGCAAAACTAGAAACACTGACATGAGACACGGACCTTCAAAGTAAAACAGGAAACACACCGACTGAACTCTAGACATGTAAACTTAACAGCAACTGGGGAGACAGAACATAGGAACCTGAAACATGGTACAAAAAGGTCACAGTAGACACCACATGGAACACAGGGAAGCCATATTACAAAGCCAAAGAACTAAACCTATGATAACCATAACTGAAACCTAGGGAAACAAGAAACAGTACAAAAAGGACTCAAAACATAAAGCATAATATAAAAACACAACATCTCTTAAAAATAAAATAGGAAACATAATGAGACGCAGACATGACAACCAGAACTTGACAACGTAAGACACAGACATGAAACACATGAAGAGCAGGGGAGACTTAACAGGGGTTGGAAGACACAAGGGGAATCTAGTAACAAAGAACTAGAAAAACTCATGAGCTTAATTATATAAACATCCACATACACTAAACTCAAAACACTGGGTCATAAGACCCAGGATCGTGACACAAAGACTCAGTAGACCAGCTGATGAATCACTACTCATCCTGTACAAGGCTAAAGCGTGCTGTAGCCTGGTTCATGAAACTGAAGAGTTTGCTTAAGGATTTAATAGCAAAGAGAAAAGAAGCAAGCACAATGAGTGAGGAAATCAGGATGAGCCAAATTCAAGAAAACTTTCAAGGGAAAAAATCTAACCTGTGATGATTTAGCCGAAGCAGAAATGGAAATTCTGAAGTACTGTCAGAAGCAAAGTTTTGAACAGGACTTGGCAATGCTGAAAGAAAATCAAAGGGTGAAGAAAAGTAGCTCTCTCTACAAGTTGACTCCAGTACTGCAGGATGGAGTCATAAGAGTTGGAGGAAGGTTAAGTCGAGCATCGATGCCAGATGATGCTAAGCAGCAAGTCATATTGCCAAATGCGGCACATATCACATAGCTTGTGTTAAGACATATCCATGATGTTACAGCTCACGCCGGACGGAATCACACGTTGGAAAATCTGCATCAAAAATTCTGGATCCTTGGAGCAAATGGAGCCATTAGAAGGATCTTTTTAAAATGTGTCACCTGTAAAAGGCTACATGGAAGTATTGGCAAAAAAATAATGGCAGATTTACCAAAATGCAGGATCCTGCCTGATGACCCTCCGTTCACCAAAGTAGGTGTTGACTACTTTGGTCCATTCCTGGTAAAAAGGGGAAGAAGTCAAGTAAAGAGATATGGTGTCATTTTCACATCTTACCACACGAGCTGTACATCTGGAGGTTGCATCTTCGCTTGAAACTGATGTGTGTCTCAAAGCCATCAGAAGATTCCTTTCCAGAAGTGGACAAGTTAAAGAGATGTACTCGAATAATGGAACCAACTTCCGATCAGCTAACAGTGAGGTAAAGAAAGCAATCAAAGAATAGAAATCCAGTATGATCATAAAATCATTGTAGAAAAGGGGGATTCAATGGCATTCCAATCCACCAGCGGGATCTCACCATGGAGGAAGCTGGGAGAATTTCGTCCGCTCAGTGAGAAAAATTGTGAACGTCACAGTAAAAGAACAACTGTTGGATGAAGAAGGTCTCCACACCTTGCTGTGTGAAGCTGAGGCTATTATAAACAGCAGGCCTATTACAAAGAAATCTTTAGATCCCAATGACCTGGAGGCTTTAACACCTAACCATCTCCTGTTGCTGAAGGTTAAGCCAGAACTACCCCCAGGAATCTTCAACAAGGATGCCCAATATGTAAATCACAGGTGGAGAGAAATCCAATATTTTGCAGACATTTTTTTGGGAAAAGCTGGTGAAAGGAATACCTCATGCAGTTCCAAGACCGTCATCGATGGACTACACCTAAGAGAAATTTCCATGTTGGTGATGTTGTGCCGATTGTAGCAGACACAGCACCCAGAAATTCATGGCCACTTGGAAGAATCGTAGAGATCTTTCCAGACCAGAAGGGTCTGGTGCATCAGGTGAAAGTAAAGACCAAGACCAATGAGCTTTGTCAACCAGTTACAAAGCTGAGCCTTTTGCAAGAGGCTGATGATAATTGATGCACTCTTTGAAAGTCAAGACCTAGCAAGTTTTCTCTGGATGGATGAAAGTGAAATGAGCTTTCTTTAAGATAGTTGAAGTTCAATTAAATAATGTAGCCATAGACCTTTTAATTTAAGTTAAAGATTTTGGAGTAATTGTTTCAAAGGCATTGATAACAATTAGAGGCCGGTAATGTTGGAGCCTACGTGCAGTTTAATTTGAAATGTATGCTTTTATTTTGATAGTGCAGCAGAAACAGGAAGTTGGGCGAGAGGAGAGTGAAGCCACATGGTTTTTGACTTTGCAATCTCTCTTCATCCATTTTGAATTGAGCTTTATAAGTTTTCTTAATTTGGAATTTTGCTGCTGTGTACCTGTTTGGACTTTTGAAGTAAATATTGAGAAACTATCAAGAACTGTTGCCTATTTTTTTGGATATGAAAAGAGGGACTAAGCAGAGTGTCAAGCTAAGGCTCCATTCGCATGAAACCTACACGTCTTTTTTTTTTTTTTTTTTTTTTTTTGTCTGTCCCATTTGCTTCTTTAGCCGTCAGAATTGTTGTCTGAAGACCAACAAGGATACCAAATGGATTTATTTTGCCAAATGGATCATCATGGCATTGCCGTATTGGTCCATTTGATCAAACTTTGTTGTTATTATTTATTTTATTTTCAGTTGTTACAGATGGGTCAGACATGACTGGGGGATAAGAAAGAGAGGAAGGAAAAGAAAAACAGAAGGGAAAAGGGACAGTGAGAAATGGCACTTACAAAGACAAAGAGAAAGAAAAAAAAATCTCCTGGATCACCTGTTGAGAGACAAAGAAAATAAAAACAAACAAAAACAAAAGCAACATACTAAACACAACACCATCACGTTAATCTAGCACTGTGTGAACAGCAGTAAATACTAAATATTGAAAGTTGTTGTGCAGCACGCAGGACAGACAGCGCACAATGTGCTTTGAAGTAGCAGCTAAGAAAGGTGTAGTTTATGTCTACGAACAGTGAACACCCGTGTGCACACCTGTGTGGATCAAAGCGCTTGTATACAAAAGGTTTCCCCATGTAACGGTCTGCAAGAGGGTGTGGAGGGCCATAGCCCCGTCCCCCAGGGCATGAAGCAGGCATGGAGGAGATCCAGGCTCTGCCGGCAGCCAGCTGTGCCAGAGTGAACCGAGTTGCAGGCCCCGAGGGCCCCCTTTGCCCTGGAAGAGGCCTGACCGAGCGACAGGCACCAGGCCCCGCCAAGTAGCCACCGGGAGTGAGCTGGTGCATACCTGAGCGCCCAGCCCCGGACACCAAGAACCACCAATGCACCAACCCCTGAGGGCATCAGTAACCAGCAGGGAGTGTGGTGAGGGGAGATAGGCCTCCACACTTTGGAGGGCCTGGGAGTTCCCAGGGAGGTGGAGTCTAAGACCCGACCTGACATATGGACACAGACAAACAGGCACACACAGACACAAACATGCATTCCCACCCTCATGCACACATATACAAACACTCAGCACTCACCCAACGTAGGGATAGACATACATAGACATGTACACACAATCATACTCCCCAAACATACTCTATGCTCCGGGTCCAGGTACCCTCGCCCCCAGAGGGGTAAACGGCACCCAGACCCAAGAGATGTGACCCTTTCCCCCGGGGTGGAGGCAAGCAGACCGCCCCAGGCTCCGCAGCAGCAGGGAGGCCAATAGGACAGCCAACACCTCCTCCCAGCCCCCCGCCCCGGTGGCTAGTAGAGAACGGGGGTGTGTGAAGACCCCATACCTCCCTCCTCCCGCTCATGTGTAGTGTTGCTGCGTGTTGTCCTAAAGTGCATTTAAAACAAGGGAGGGCATGGTGCTGCTGCCAGAGAGCAGCAGGTGTTAGCACGGCCCCTCCCGAGAACCCTCAATGTCTACATGGATTTAAAATTGAGAGGAGGGCACCGGCACCAGAGGTAGGGTTGAATACACAGACCGTCCTCTGGATGCCGTTAACGTGGTCCCCATCAAAGCCCTATATATATATGTGTGTGTGTTATGAGAGTGTGAATACTGTGGATGTCTAAGTTGTGAAATAAAATTGAGGCACAGGTGGCCAAAAGGGGACAGAGGGGGGGGAATGCCTCCCCTGCACCCTGGGGACACACCCGCACCCCAAGGCCCTACCTGTGTGGGTGGGGGCCGTGGAGCCGGAAGAGGGAGGCAGCCGGGGATGGGGAGGAAAAGAAGGGAGAGGCAAGATGCTCCTCCTTAGGGCCAGCTCCCCCGCTGACCCCAGTAGGCACCCCTGTCCTCTAGTACCCACCAAGGCAAGGGAGCCCAGGCCCATCCAGACCGGGGCCTATGGCAGCAGCACCGCTAAGCCCCACAGGACCTGGGGAAGCCCACCCCACCCCACCGCAGAGGAAACTATACCCACCCCAACATTCAATCATCTCCAGACTACACAAGACAACAGACAACCTACACGTCTTTTAATGATCTGAATTTTAATGGTCCTTCCAAGTTTAACTCGGACGGACCATTAAACTATTTCTGGCGATATTTACAAATTAGAGACTGTCTGAAAGATAAAATAAAGTTGTCCCAGGAGATCTCTTAGAGAATTTCCTTCTACTTCCACCCTTACTTACAAAGGCATCAGAATGGTGTAATTTATGTCACTGGCTTAAAAACAACACATGTAAAAGTCTTAAAAGTTTGGGAAAAAGATCTGGATTGCTCCTTTGACGAGGGAACATGGGATTCATTCATCTCTGAAAATGGGTTTTACATTAGGGAAGCTAGAGGTAAATGTATCCAAAATTCTGAGCAGGTACTATTACACACCAAGGAGACTTTATAAAATGGGAATTAGTAAAGATGACCTGTGTTGGAAGTGCCAAGAAGCAAAAGGTACGCTAGTACATGCTTTATGGGAATGTCCACTGGTCTCCCCAATATGGGAAATTGTTTTACAATATATGGAGGGCTGGGTGAAATTTAAATTACCTAGATCACTTAGATTGTGCCTATTGGGGTACAGAGGCGAGATGCCACAGTTAGACAAAGCAGGCTTCAGAGTGTTAAACACTGGGCTTGAGACCTATCTTCGTCCTATTTTAACACTTTGGAAAGAGACTCGGACTCCAACCCTGAAAATGTCGAAGGGGAAAATTACTGAAAATACCGCATGCCAGAAAATGCTGGGAAGACTGAGAAGCAAGACAGAGACTCTAACAGAACAATGGGACAGCTTTTGTTTTTATGGTCTACAGCATGATGACAATGTGAGATACAGTCTGAATTAAGGATTAAGGGTCTTGTGTGTGCAACAGTTTACTAATGATTACTCCCCCCCCCCCCTTTTTTTTTCCCCCACTGAGTGTAGTTTTTGTTGTTTGGTGTTTTTATGTTTGTTTAAATGTTCAAAAATAATAAACTTTAATTACAAAAAAGCCCATCTGAAACATCCGATGACCTGTATAGTGCACTCTGTGTAGTATTTTGTACTGTATTAATTGCAGACTGGGATTTTTAATCAATTGAAAGGTTTTTAAGCATACCTGAGACCAGAAGTTTTGGTGTAAGCTGATCAATAAATACGCTCAGCATTTAGCAATAGGAATGGATAATGATTCATCTATTTTAGAAAGTGCTCTGTATATTTTAGACAATAATTTGGGGGACTTAAGGGGAAGAAATTGCACCACACTTTTCTTGTTGATCCCATATTGTGTAACTAGTCTGTTAAATGGAATAAAATCTGTTCCTTCTAAAATATGTTCCAAATATTTAATTCCTTTACAACTCCAATGTGGAAAATTAATAATGTTGTTGTTTTTTAATATGTCAGGGTTGTTCCAGATAGGTGTACGTTTGCGTGGGATTAATGAAGACTTCGTTATTTTTAGGAACTCCCACCATGCTGTCAGAGAAACACTGATGTTGATGCTTTTAAAGAATTCATGTTGTTTGATGTTTGAGCTGATAAATGGTAGCTCTGAAATCTCTAGAGTATTGCGTAGTGCCTGTTCTACAGCAAGCCAAGGATCATCTAAGAGGGTATGGTTTAACCATCCTGAGATGAACTGAAGCCTGTTGGCTAAGAAATATTGTTGAAAGTTAGGCAGATCTAGTCCTTCTTTTTCCTTGGTCCTTTGTAGCGTTTTTAAACTGATATGCGGGGGGTTGTCTTTCCAAAGAAATATAGAAATATACGAATCCAGAGATCTGAACCAATCTTGTGATGGTTTGTTCAGGATTATTCAAAAGAAGTAATTTATTTTTGACAAGACCTTCATTTTTATAGTGATGAACCTTCCCATTCAATTCAATTCAATTTTATTTATATAGCGCCAAATTATAACAAAAGTCGCCTCAAGGCGCTTTATATTGTACAGTAGATAGCACAATAATAAATACAGAGAAAAACCCAACAATCATATGACCCCCTATGAGCAAGCACTTTGGCGACAGTGGGAAGGAAAAACTCCCTTTTAACAGGAAGAAACCTCCGGCAGAACCAGGCTCAGCGAGGGGCGGGGCCATCTGCTGTGACCCGTTGGGGTGAGAGAAGGAAGACAGGATAAAGACATGCTGTGGAAGAGAGACAGAGGTTAATAACAGATATGATTCGATGCAGAGAGGTCTATTAACACATAGTGAGTGAGAAAGGTGACTGGAAAGGAAAAACTCAATGCATCATGGGAATCCCCGGCAGCCTATGTCTATTGCAGCATAACTAAGGGAGGATTCAGGGTCACCTGGTCCAGCCCTAACTATATGCTTTAGCAAAAAGGAAAGTTTGAAGCCTAATCTTGAAAGTAGAGAGACTGTCTGTCTCCCGAATCCAAACTGGAAGCTGGTTCCACAGAAGAGGGGCCTGAAAACTGCCATCCAGAGTAAGAATCTGCTTAGATACCATATTTCTAAGATTTTCAGGGCCGAGTACAATAACCTCAGTTTGATCTGAATTAAGAAGCAGAAAGTTAGCGGCCATCCAGGTCTTTATGTCTTTAAGACATTCCTGCAGTTTAACTAATTGGTGTGTGTTACCTGGCTTCATGGACAGATAGAGCTGTGTGTCATCTGCATAGCAGTGAAAATTTATGCTATGTCTTCTAATGATGCTGCCTAGGGGAAGCATGTATAATGTAAACAGAATTGGTCCTAGCACTGAACCCTGTGGAACACCAATTGACCTTAGTGTGTGAAGAGGACTCTCCATTTACATGAACAAATTGGAGTCTATTAGATAGATATGATACAAACCACTGCAGTGCAGTACCTGTAATACCTACAGCATGTTCTAATCGCTCTAATAGGATATTATGGTCGACAGTATCAAACGCAGCACTGAGGTCTAGCAGGACAAGCACAGAGATGAGTCCACTGTCAGAGGCCATAAGAAGATCATTTGTAACCTTCACTAAAGCTGTTTCTGTGCTGTGATGAGCTCTGAAACCTGACTGAAACTCTTCAAATAAGCCATTCCTCTGCAGATGATCTGTTAGCTGTTTGACAACTACTCTTTAAAGGATGTTTGATATGAAAGGAAGGTTGGAGATTGGCCTAAAATTAGCTAGGACAGCTGGGTCTAGAGATGCTTTTTGAGTAAAGGTTTAACTACAGCCAGCTTGAAGGCCTGTGGTACATAGCCGATTATTAGAGATAGGTTGATCATATGTAAGATCGAAGAATTAATTAATGGCAGGACTTCTTTAAGCAGTTTTGTAGGAAAGGGGTCTAAAAGAGATGTTGATGGTTTGGAGGAAGTAATTATTGAAGTTAACTCAGAAAGATCAATTGAAGAAAAAGAGTCTAACTTAACATCGATGGTACTAAAAGTAGCTGTAGATAATTGTCAGAAGAAAATTATGTTTTGATCAGTTACATGAAATGTATTTTTTATGTTTATCAGTGAAGCACATGTCTACGTGACTTTTCACCTAATAACTTTTGACATGAACTCTTCTGTGATAAAAAACTTACAGCTTCCTCTTATTATTCTAGAACATACAGATTTAGAAAAGGGGAACCTCTGCTCTGAGTTCTGAGAATAATGTTGTCATCTTTGTATACACACACACACATACACACAGAACAATCTTGTATAAATAAAGAACGCAGACGGTGACAAAGCGCGAGTCCATGAGTGTCTCCTGTGTGAGCGCTTCTGTGACCGTCCTCGCGAGTAAAAGAAACTGCAGTGTGTTTGTGCTTTCTACCTCAGGAGTCTTGGCTAAAGAAAGAACGGCAGGGTGATTTAAAGAAATCCCCTGTCATTTAAATTGGTCCTTCGAGCCTAGAGATGGAAACATCAGACACGTTTCTGTGACTCCAATAAGGTCTGATTGCTGCATCCTGACGTCGTGGGAAAGCCAGAACCGAAGTCTGTCGACAGCCCTCTCCAGGTAGAGGTGAAAGCCCTGGGCGTAAATTCGTATCCAGGCCGGGCCTGGTCCACGACGTTGGGGTCCAGCCAGATGACCTGATAACCAGCAAAAGACGACTGAGGGTGAGAAAACACTGTTGGTTTTAAACCGCCGGAAGGGTTTAGAAGAATGCGCAAAATAGGTTTGCTGTAGCCGCAATTACTTCGTGAAATGCGCAAAATAGGTTAGAAGTAGCCGGAATTACTTCAGGAAATACGCGTAAAATAGGTTAGAAGTAGCCGGAATTACTTCGGAAAACACGTGAAATAGGTTGAGTTCGCCGGAAGGAACTAAGTTTAGATTGGTTTTAGAAGTAGCCGTCAAATACTTCGTGACAAATAAGGTTTAAGTTCGCCACAAGGAACTGTGTTTAGAGTGGTTTTAGAAGTGGCCGTGAAATACTTCGTGACAAATTAGCGCGCAAATGTCTATCTGTGTGTATGTATATGTGTTTTGTGTTGTGTTTTGGAAGTAAGTTGATTTTACAGCACAATACGCTGCTGAAATACTTCCATTGTTTTTTGATCTTTGTTTTTTTATTGTTTTCTTTGCTGAGGCTCACGTACTGGCGACAAAGGGGAAGGTTGAGACACCGCTCCGTGTGCAGAGTAGAAGGGCGTGTCAGCCACCACCCTGAAGTCAAGCGTGCCAGTGACGGCCCAGCAAAATCTTTGAGTATGGAGAATAAACAAGCAAAATTAACACCTGATGAGAAATGTTTAGAAAAACAACGAACCAGAGTAGGGCTAATCCAAAAGAAAGACAGAGGAATGCATAGTGGAACAGCAAGAGGTAGAGGTAGACCTAAACACACACCAAAAAGTGACTCTATTACTATATGCTGGAGGTGTGGAAAAGAGGGACATTTTGTACGTGACTGTAAGAGACAAAGAAGCAGTTCAGACTAGGAAGAACATAATAATCCCTCGTCATATAAAAGATTAGAGATCAAAGTTTAAAAAAGGCTGGATACCGACCCAACTGAATACACATAAATACAAGAGAAATAGGTGTAATAAATAAAAGGTTAACTTAAATTAGAGCTTATCTGTACTATATTCAAACTAATAATAGGAAGGATAACAACCTGTAAACTGGTATTAACAAGTGAAACTGCTGGTTGTTCAGTGAAACAAAATTGGGTAGACAACCATGCCCAGAATGAATGAAAGTAGATAATTCACACGAAAACATTTTAAAATAAAATAGAGAGATGCATAAGGTATATTAAGGCTGCGTCATTGTTCAGCCAAGGACAGAGTGTGAGAAGGTAGATGTCTCCAGCTTGGGAGGGGGTGAAACTGCAGATCACCCCCAAGCCCTGGATGGACACATAATAAAATATAAAATAATAATTTGTGTATATTAGTAGTATAGTAGTATAGTAGTATATTCTAATATACTAATAAATATTATAATGTACTATTGCTGTTATAAAAAAATAACATTAATAATATTAATATTAAATAATAAGAGGCACCTCAGTCAGTTATGATGTGAGGTGGATAATTGTTAAAAGTAGTCTGATTCAAGCTTAAGGTTTGCTCAAACTCAGTACAATGATATATGAGTTGAAGAAAATAAGGAAAATACCTAATCTAATCAAGTGCATAGAGACACTTGACCTGCTTGTAAACCTGTCATCCTAGATGAGACTTTATTGAGATGGAGAGCAAACCTGTACTAACCACTAATAAGCCAAACCCTGTATACAACAGCTGAAGCTACAGGTTTGAGAAGCTGAATTACATATGTGGACACTACTAAGCTAATGAGCAAGCTACACAGCAAGTTTTTTTTTTCATTTGTTTTTCAGAGCAGAAGCTGAATGATATTAAAAGCTCACATATGTGGCTGCTGAGATCAGTTTTTTCCTCACACTTCTGCTTTGTTTCTGACAGCAGCTTTTTCTTTTGTGTCCTGACTCATGTGTGTTTGTTGGTTTGAAAAACAAATTTGTGATCATACTTGTGGATCACAGTGACACATAATGATTAGGCATATGATTTACTAATGTCTAGTTTTAAACCTGTGAGCAATGCATCCACATAGAGATTAGAAGCCTGGTGCATGATGTATATGAAGCTGCTATAGGAAGAATGGAACCTTGTGGGAAGCGTTCACATAAAGAAGTTTTTTTTTTAAAAAAAGGCAAAGGAAAAAAAAAACAAAACAAAACAAAAACAAATCCTAACTTAGCAGTTTGAAATATGTGAAATGTGTGAGTTCTTTGAAAAAATAGAAATGACCTAAATGCCTTAAGTCAAAATGTAGTCTTGCATCTACAAAGAAAAGAAATCAGAGGAAGCATTTAGTAACTTGAAAATAGCCTTTCTACTTACATGTAGATGGAGGTGCAGGTTACATAAAAGCAGTTTTAACACAGGCATTTGGTGAAAAACAACGTCCGCTTGCATTTTACTCCTGCAAATTAGACTCTGTTGTGTCAGGCCTGTGCAGCTGCAGCAGAGGCAGTAAAAAAGTCAGCTGACATTGTTTTAGGCCACACTTTGATCATCCAAGTACCCCACGCAGTGACTTCAATTTACACTTATTGTCGCTATATGGAAAGTTCGACAGAGAGTTCGATTAGTCTGCAAAAACTAACTAATGCAAAAACAGGAAATATGTGTGCCTGTGGTGTGTCTGTGACAGGAAATCGTGTGTGTGTAACAGGAACTACATGCCCATAAAAGGAGCTGTCTGTGTCTAAGAAGCAGACAGAGAGACGCACAGAAAGTCAGTATGTTTTTTTTTTTTGTTTTTTTTAGCAGTGCATCGTTTTGCATTTGGCAGCATAGAGGAATGATTAAATTTACTGGAAACCCAGTACAACATGGAGATATTCTAAAGACACTATTAGAAGTGATTACATTGCCAAAACAGTTAGCATTGTGTAAATGTGCTGCACATCAGAAAGATAAATCCGAAATAACTAAAGGTAACAACTTTGCAGATCAAGCAGCTAAGTTAGCCGAACAACAAACTGTAGACGCATTAATGTCTGCATCCATTATGCAAATATGAACAAAGAGCAGCGCCAACTACAGAACAGAAGACATGGTTAAAGTGTGGAGCACAACTATAATATGATTTGATGTTGTGAAGGTAAACCGATACTCCCCAAGTCCCTGTGCAGAACAGCAGCATTAGTGACACACGGGGTGACCCATGTGTCCTCAGGGCGGATAGTCCAGGTCCTTAATACACACTTTTATACTCTAGTGATTATAGATTTCTTCACAAAATGGCCAGAGATTTATCTAGTGTAAAAAGCAGATGCAATCTCAGTTGCAAAAAGTGACCCTTAGAAAAATCTGTCGGAGAGAAAGCTCTGGCAGAATGGATGGCAAAACTACTAGAAAATAAGGATATTGTTTTGAACAATAAACTTTCATTTTCATTTCATTTGTAAAACATGTATATACATACTATATACACACTCAAACACACACACGTAGAAAAACATATTTAGTATACACATTCAGTAATGTATATACCTTTACATATTGTACATATATTTATTACTTTTTAGATTAGCCATTTTTATATTTTGCTTGTTTTACATTATTGTATTTTGCACAACTCTGTTGCTTGTGAAGCTCGCACACAAGAATTTCACTCACATGTACTGTACCCGTGTACCTGCACATGTGATGTGACAATAAAAGTGATTTGATTTGATTTGATTTGAAGACTCTTCTCCAGTCTCTTGCAGGTTGAAACCGAGTGTTATTGACAACACCCATAGCCTGTAAAATTGCAGAGAGACCATCTTGGATACATCAGAGCCACTGCAAAAAGGTTGAGGTCCCGGGAAGCCCCGACACCAAGGAGGAAGCGCCTATGCCTGGTTGTTTCGGGGGTGAGGGTGGTAAGTGCGATTCTTAGGCCCCCGTGGGGTAAGCCCGCACTCCGCTCTCTATCCGATCAACTTTAGGCAGCCAGGTGTAGGTGTGAAGGGGAACCCTGGTGGTTACCTTGACTACAAGGCTCACCCTTACAGGACCCCAGCTGATGCCAACAGCAGCCGAGCCACGAGAAAGAAAGAAGATGGACGTACGACAACTTACACCTAATGGACATGACACAAGATCACAACCATCCTTGGATGAAAAATGCCTGATACAGATATGTGTTTAACAAAACCACAGA
Source organism: Pelmatolapia mariae (assembly GCF_036321145.2). Lineage (NCBI taxonomy): Eukaryota > Metazoa > Chordata > Actinopteri > Cichliformes > Cichlidae > Pelmatolapia > Pelmatolapia mariae. The sequence goes on from NC_086246.1 coordinate 3,953,881, forward strand.
GAGAGACTGTTACGTCTGCTCGCACATGCCGAGCACAGTAACACAACCATATATGGGAAACACCCTGGGGCAGGTGCACTAATTCTGATCTCCGATCACACCTTCAGAATGACTAAAAACAACATCATCATCATCCTCATCCAGGAAGAAACGCTCAACTTCAACAGTCTGACCACATGACTCAATCTGGGGAACCGACGTACCTGAAGAATTCAAACTCTGGACAACTGGATAAAAGATACTCAACTTACTCTTCCTGTGGGCAGGAGTTGGAAAACATGCTCTCAGAAGTGAGATAATGGACTATGGATTCGGCTTGTTTCTCAAAGCATCCTGCAAGGTCAACGAGGGACAACATCAAGAAATAGACGCTCTCAGAATTGCTGTAATGCAACATTGTGTAGCATTGCACATGATCCTGGAGAGAGGAGGATTGTGTGTCTTATTCAACACCACATGCTGCACCTACGTACCAGATGTAATGTACATTCTTTAAACATGGCTTCAGATGCTATAGAGACTGTTGATCGTCGTTGGACTTTTCCTGATTTTATTTTGTTTTCTCTATTTGAGTTATTCCTTGTTTAGAAGCTGTAATTTCACAGATGATGAGTTTATCATTCACAGCATACGCAGATGTACTGAAATCAATGAAGATCATGAAGATGAAGAGTAACAAATGATGTACTAACTGAGAATGTGAAAGACAAGTAGTTACTTATTGTGCATTTCATTTCGCTGATAAACAGGGCCGGATGTCAGAAGAAAATTATGTTTTGATCAGTTACATGAAATGTATTTTTTATGTTTATCAGTGAAGCACATGTCTACGTGACTTTTCACCTAATAACTTTTGACATGAACTCTTCTGTGATAAACAACTTACAGCTTCCTCTTATTATTCTAGAACATACAGATTTAGAAAAGGGGAACCTCAGCTCTGAGTTCTGAGAATAATGTTGTCATCTTTGTATACACACACACACATACACACAGAACAATCTTGTATAAATAAAGAACGCAGACGGTGACAAAGCGCGAGTCCATGAGTGTCTCCTGTGTGAGCGCTTCTGTGACCGTCCTCGCGAGTAAAAGAAACTGCAGTGTGTTTGTGCTTTCTACCTCAGGAGTCTTGGCTAAAGAAAGAACGGCAGGGTGATTTAAAGAAATCCCCTGTCAATAATATTACATCTGTGGGATGATTATTGGTAATTTTTTCTCTAATGATAAAAATTTTATTTGTGAAGAAGTTCATGAAGTCATTACTAGTTAACATTAAAGGGATTGTTGGCTCAGTAGAGCTCTGACTTTTTGTCAGCCTGGCTACAGTGCTGAAGAGAAACCTGGGGTTGTTCTTATTTTCTTCAATCCGTGACGAATAGTAAGATGTTCTGGCTTTGCGGAGGGCTTTCTTATAAAGCAGCAAACTATTTCTCCAGGCTAAATGATGATCCTCTAGATTCGTGACACCCCATTTCCTCTCCAGCTTACGAGTTATCTGCTTTAGGCTACATGTTTGAGAATTATACCACGAAGTCAGCTACTTCGGATTTGAGGCCTTAGTTTTCACAGGAGCTACAGTATCCAGAGTCATACGTAGTGAGGAGGTAAAATTATTAACAAGATAATTGACCTCTGTTGGAGTAGCGTTCAGATAGCTGCTCTGGTCTATGTTGGTACAGGGCATTGAAGTGATATGGGTAGAGATTTCCATCTGGCCAGATCACCTTCTACTTTCTTTAGTATTCTTTAGTGTTTAATATTCCCAAAATGTAGTGAGACAGAAGAAAAATTATTGAAAGTGCAAATAATTGGAAGAATTGTAGATTTTGACCAGTTAATAGAATAATCTGAAACTCTTGAAAACCAGTTTATTAGTGTAATTACCTCAGAGAGATTGGTTTGTGAGTTTTGGGGAGAAAGCAACACATCATCCGCATAGAGACTGATTTTATGTTCTACATTCTTACATTTTATACTCTTGATTACTGTAGCCTGTCTAAATGCTGCTGCTAATGGTTCCATAAAAATTGCAAAAGATGAAGGGGAGAGTGGGCATCCCTACCTGGTGCCCCTCAGGAGAGAAAAGCTTGAGGATGTTTGGTCATTTGTTCTGACACAAGCTGTTGGGGAATTATATAATATTATTAGCCAGTTTATGAAAGAGTTACCAAAACTAAGTTTGTGTTAAGTTGCAAATAAAAATTTCCAGTTAACTCTGTCAAATGCTTTTCCTTCATCTAGAGAAAATATTGGAGTTTCAATGTTTTTACTGAGTAGTCTATTAAATTAAGTAATCTGTGTGTGTTTGTTGATGAGTGCCTACCTTTTATGAAACCAGGTTGGTCAGGATGAATTAAAATGGGGGTTATCTTATGTAATCTCTTTGCGAGAGCTTTGCAGATTATTTTGAGGTCTAGATTTATAAGGGATATTAGACGATAGCTTGAGGGAAATATGAGGTCTTTGCCTGGTTTTACCATGAGACTAATATTGGCAGGATTCATATTTGGTGGTAGTCTGCCATTTTCTTTGTTTTCCTGCAACATTCTGTGGAAAACAGGTGCCAGAATTGTCCAGAATTCTTTGTAGAATTCTGCTGGAAAGCTGTCTGGACCTGGAGCCTTATTGTTGGGCATACTTATCAGGGCTTCCTGGAGTTCACCAGGTGTCAGTGGCAAATCCAGTGCGATTGCTTGACTGTCTAGTAATTTTTTGAAGAGTTCCGTTGTCAAGAGACTGATCAATTTCATTGTTAGACGCGTTTATTTGTGGTGAATATAAAGTTTCATAGAAATCCATAAAAATGTTGTTTAATCTTTTAGGGTCATATATTATGTTCCCAGATAAATCTTTAACAGCACATATAGTTGTTTTTTATTTATTTATTTTAAACTGGTAGAAATCGACCGGCTTTATTACTGTGTTCAAAATTCTGCAAGCAAAGTCTTTGTACTAAGAACTGTGTTTTTCATTAATGATTTCATTTACTTCTAAATTCTAAATTGCCTGACATCATGAGGTGTTAATTTAACATTCGGCCATAGTGAAAAACCAAAAACAACAATATTCAATGAATAAAACCAGTCATTGAACTTTAGTGTCACTAGCCTAGTGATAGCTTAGCAGCATTTTGATTGCGTGATTGCGGTCTGCATTTTCATTAATTATAACAAAACAAAGTAAATGACTCACCGTCGAGTGGATCGAGTGGAGGCACAATGCTGAATAAATCAGCTGGGTTATTTCGCACTGTCAAACGATATGGCGTCCTTAATTAGTCAACTCTTCACAAGCACACCAACCACAGAGACAGAAGCAGTGATGATAGCAGGGGAGATGCAGCAGACTGACCCGGAACGTATACAAAGTTAATTCTTGCCACAATAAATGGATTTCGGGAAGTGGGGTCGGATGGTACCTTGGTTACAATAACATAAGATAACACTTTATTGTCATTGCACAGTCATACATAGCACAATATTACAATGAAAGTAATACACTGTCCCACGTTAGCACTAGGTACTACACAACTCGAAACAACACAACACAACACAGTAATTTAACTTGAATAATAAAAGTGATAAAAAGAAGAATAAGTGTATTTGTATTGCACATTGTTATTATTGCACCTTGTTATGAATATAAATATTATTAATGTTATTGTTGTTACCCCCAAAAACGTCCAGGGAGGTAGCCAATGTAGGGAATGAGGTGTTATTTTTCTGCCATTTTTATTATTTCCTTTTGCTATTTCTAGTTTCATTATTTTGCTATTGCTATTGCATCATAATCATATAACAAGCATTTGCATTGACGCATTTATTAATAATGATATTGCATTTAGATGTTTAAACATATTGGCACCCAATTAAGTTTTTATTACAGGTGCAGTTATAACCGCTTTAAACTGTTGAGTTGGACTTATAATCTTAAATGTTTATATGTACACTGCAGTGTGAAAGAAAAGGCCTAATGCAGAGTAACTCTGTGCCAAAATAAGACAGGAAGTTACATGTTTTTGAAGTTACGTGCTTTGCAGGAAGTGAAACCAGAAGTGAAACTAGAGTATGAGTGAAAGTTAGTCTGAGGAGCTAGTCGGTGAGGTGAAATGGGGTGCAATTGTGGTTAGCACATAGACACACACGTAACCACACACACACACAAACACTTAGTTAGAGAGGTTCACTTGTAGGTGAAGGTTTAAGCATGTTTTGCTAGGGTTGCAGTTTTATGTTGGTGTACGTGACTGTTTGATGAAGAAGCAGGTGCACGATGCGAGAGCTGAGCGGGCTTGCGGGAAACCACCGGGGAGAAGATGGAAGCCAGTGTTCTTTTAATTGTGTCACAAGTTGTCAAATAGAACATTTGTGGTTTTGAGTTGACGTATCCATGCAATTTACGCAAGAGGGGGCGTTCTAATACCCCGATGTATAAAACTGTGTTCTGAAGTTTTGAAGATAGAGATCGATGCTGTCTGCGCACAGAATTCATCTCTCTACATGTGTTATTAAATCATTCGTTGACTCCACCTGACAGGGTCAATGTGTTATTCCGATCTCCACCATCGCTCTCTCCTCAAAATGAACCTTAACACCAATCAGGTGAGCAATTAGCACTGATTAGGGGTATTGCCTTGTTGTAAAAGCTCACATTGAGTCTGTTTGTCCGTGACCTCAATATCCTGAACCTCCTGCCAGATGGCTGCAGCTTAAACACCCGGTGTCCTGGGTAAGTACAGTCCCATAGGATGCTGCGTGCCCTCTGGAGACAGTGAGTGATGAACACATCCTTCAGGGAAGGACCTGTACATCCAATGATTTTTTGGGTCATGTTAATGACCCTCTGAAGTGCTTTTTTGTGTGCCGTGGTGCAGCTGGAGAACCATGTAACATGCCGACGTTTTGTCACGTCCCGCGGCATTCCTGAGAAAAGTGAAAGGAAACCTTCCGCGTTGTTATGGTACGTGCCGGGTTATGGATGTAATCCAGTGTAATGATGGTCCCGCGGTAATAGACGTTCCAGCCCTGTATTCCAGCCCTAAACCCTAACCTTATCCCTAGCCCTAACCATAACCTTATTCCTGACCTGAACCCTTAGGGAACACACAAATAGTCCAAAGCCCTACATTCTGACCCTAAACAATCATCTTAAGAATTTCAAAATATACATGAAAAGAGTTTATAGTAAAAAGAGATTAAAACACTGACCTGGAATGACAACATAGATGCTAATGCTAAGCTAGGCTGCCAACAGAAATGCGCCCCAAAATAAAATAATTCAACTCATAGACCTTAGGAAAGTAGATTGAAACACTAACCTAGGATGCTAATATGAATGCTAATGCTAAGCTAGGCTAACAATGGAAAAACATAAAAATGATATAAAACAACTCAGGGACCTCGAGGAAGTAGAGTGAAACACTAACCTAGGATGCTAGCATGGATGCTAATGCTAAGCTAATGCTAAGGTATGCTAACAATGGAAAAACAGAAACTACAATATTTCTGCGAAATAGTTATGTTTGTGCTAATTTTTTATGTTTCTTCAAAGTTATTACATTTCTGCTATATTGTTACATTTTTGCTAACTTGTTATCCTTCTGAAAAGTTATTACAATTTCAACAACTTTTTAAATACTGACTTTGAGCTTCTTCAGCTGTTTTCCATCTATTTTCAGCAGACAGTTTCAGCCGTACACCATTCACACAGAATTTTTGCAGGAAATGCAAGTTTTTCTAGTTTTATTTTCATATTCTTAACATCACAATGAGGTAAAGTTATAAAGTCACTTGCAGGTTATTTTAATACAAGAAGAGGTTATCGCAATGACAAAAAAAAAAAAAAATCAAAATCTGCAATTCTGACTGGTGATATGAGTTTTCTAAACAAAATAATCATTCAAATACCATTTACAAATAGTTCCACTTTAACCTAATTTTAACAAAAACAACACAACATAACAATGTCCTTGAGATTACATAATTTTAACTAAACAAACTAACAACTAATACAAATGAATTAGCTAATCAATGCCCTTTGGCAATTATCTTGTAAAATCTATATTTCCTCTACATGCCTGAATATCCTTTGATTCCTTGGGGGAAAATATCCCAAGAATCCATTCCGGGAATGTGATTCTGCCAGTCCGGATGAAGAGGAGGATTGTTTAGAGCCAACAAGCAGCCCAACCAGTAGCATTCAGAGGCAAGAGGTCTCAGCTTCATCATCAGATCCTGGGAGTACCGAGCTTCATGTTCAAGGAGAGGAGTCTACAGGGGAGAAATTTTTCATCTTGAAATAGTTAACCTTGTTAATTAGATTCACCTGCCTCATTCTCCAATTTCACCCACAAACATACTTGTGTTTGTGGGTGAAATGTGCTGTTTGGTTTCTAAAGCTGTAACATCACACACACACACATACCTTTAGAAGACTTTCTTTGTCACTGTTATACAACAATATCTGATAATTGTGAGTTGCTAATTGTCTGTACTGTTTAACCTGGAAAAGGAAAAACAATACAGGTTACAGGGTGGTAACACAAGCTTTAATGATCCAGTTTTAGACAAGTCTTTCAGTGTAGTACCTTTTGAGGTCTTGGTCCACTGCTGGGTTCAATCAAGGCCACCACTTCTTCTACCTGCTTTTTCTTTCTCTCCATTTCTGTAGTTGCATCTTTAAACACTTTCTGTAATCATCCATTTAAATGTCAGTAAAATCTTAGTTTAAAACAGTAATGTCAGCTTTAAACAGAGTTAAAAAACAATACACTACTGAGTAATCTCACTTAGGTAGTGTGCACTGTACCTGAATCACAGTTTTGGTCAACTCTGGGGTCATGCCATTGGCTTTAAGATGTTGTTTGATTTTTGGCCACAGCAACAGTTTCATTTTCTGATACATTTCAATCAGTTTGGTTGTACTGACTGGGTTATTCATGTTCTCAGTGTCTCCTGTCTTTTGTGAAACAACCACCTCTGATGCCAGTCTGTTCAACAGACAAAGAGTAGTAATGAAAAAACAGTGTTTGTAGAACTTTGCAGGTTAACATTACACCTTACAGCAGTACTGGGCGTGTGTGTGTGTGTGGCATAAAAAGAGGAGGAGAAGGAGAGCAAAGGGAGCCGTTGGGCCTTTCAAGGTAGTGTGCGTGCTGTGTGTGGATACGAGATGAGGTCTGCTCGTCATCGTGATATTCCCATTTGGAAGGGTGTCCATATAGTGTGTATTTCCAAGAGATGTTGGTACTTGTTTGAGTGTTAAATTTTTAAGTTTCCTTTAAGAGTTTACATTTTACATGCCTTCCCATCTTCTTTCAGTTTTCCCAAAATGCTTCTACTTTGCTATAAAAGTTTTCAGACGCAGCTGAAGTGAAGAACCATCTGCCTATTTTGAACTTGCTAGAGGAATGACCACATGTCTGGGAAAGAGTCATGTGAGCTCTGTGCTCCTGAGGCGCTGCAGCACCTATTTATTGCCCCATAACAATAGCTACTTCCTGTGTTAGCTGTCTGTTCGCTCGCTCATGCGCATGGCAATAAAGGTGTTGATTACAACTGACCATGTCTGCATACTTCTTTAATGAAAAATTCATTGACAGTCTCCAGTTTAGAGATTGCTCTGAGATCCAGTTAGTTTGAAAGTTTGAAATAAACCCTGTTTTGTATTGTTTACATTAATCTTGGCTTCGCACTCATCCTTTTGACTCCTATTTCTACATTGTCTAATTGTGTTACTCCCTGAGGCCCTACATCAGCCAGGTTGTAACACACAGCAATCAGCCTCAATATGACAAATGAACTAGAATACATTAAATAGCTTATTAAGATCCAGCAGAGTACTAGGAAACTTTGTCAAAGCCACCTCCACATGAATTTCTGCACTCAGTGTTCACCCACCACACACTGCTTGGTGTTTGGATTTATTCACCTCAAAGACTACTTACCAATGTACAATCCTTATCGGAAAAAAACTTTGTTTATGTTCACATTCTTTTTTTTTGCACCTCATATCTGCTTCTTTCTCAAGTCTGGTTATAAACACGGAGAAAAAATATTTTTTGCTATGTTGTTGGATTTCAGGACACAAAGATAATCAGTGAAACAATACTAAAAGCATTAATCTGTTTTCACTGAGTGGTGAATTCTACTTATACTGAAAGAGAGGAAAGAGTTAGAAAATATTTAGGGCATTTTCAAGGTCACCCAAATATTCAGAAATAATGGATTGTTTTAGCTTTCTGCATACCTGTGCTTGAGAGATTTCACTGCCTCGTCTTTTTTTTTTTTTCAGAGCTGAGCTGTGTTGGGCGTGGGGCGGTGGGGGTGTAGCGTGTGTTTCTGTGTGTATGTGTGTGTATGTGTGTGGGTGGTGTAGCATGTGAAAAAGCATAAAGATTGCTCTGAAGAAAAAATAAATATTAAGTTTGATGCTTTTGATATTTTTTTAACAAAAGTACTCACCTCATCTCTTTATTTTTCTCTTTGTAAAAAGTCTCCATCTCAGTCAGTCTGTGTTAAAAGGGCATATATAGTGAGTCAGATTACAACCATTCAGAGCACAGATTACATCAAGGTCTGGAACAAGACCCAAACTGTCACCCACAGATTAGAGGAAATTCACAAGGATGTTCAGTAACAATCCAAGAACGACCAAGGCCCAAGCCTGCCATGAACTGGAAACTGCTAGAGCACCAGCATGACTGTACACAGTTAAGCCAGTTACACATCTCCATTAACTGAGAAGGTGCAGACCAAGAAAGAAACCCTGCTCCAAAATCAACACCTTTACATGAAATCTGCAGCTGCCCACATGAACAAGCCAAATGTCAGAGCTTTGTGTGCCGGCAGGCGGAGATGAGGATCCACATGCAGGACTCGGAGACTGAATGCAACTAAAAAACAACAGTTTTATCGCTGGCAGAAAACAAAAAAGAAACCAGACTGGGGAAACTGCTAACTGCAACCCACAGGCAGTAACATGAGGGAAAGAGGAACATGTGGGAAAACAGCCGGGAGAAGTTAGACTTAATGAGACAGAGGAAGTGAAACTAGAAACCCCGACATAAGATATGAACTTTCACACTAAAAACAAGAAACAATTCACAAGGACACTGACTTGACGCTGAACTAAACCTGCAGTAAACACGAGAATCAAAACCAAAGAGCCAAGCCATTAAATCTGAAACATACTATAAAATATTCAAAATAGGAAACAAAAGAATCAGACATAAATCATAATTCAGAATAATACTCAAAACATAACTGAAAATGCTGGGTCAAAATTACCCAGAACCGTGACACTAAATGCCTTCTAGAGAAAAGTTTGATGGTCAGAGAAGACACAGATTGAGCTCTCTGGCCTCAGTCACAAGAGGTATGTCTGGATGAGTAAAGATGAGGCTTTCAAGCCTAAAAGCACTGTTTCCAACTTTCAAGCATGCTGCTGGTACCATCATGCTCTGAGGCTGTGAGTGTCTCAACAGGACGGTGATCACAAACACACATCAAAACCGGTTTTGGAATCGATATGACAGGTTAACATCAAGGTATTGGAATGGCATTTCCATTGTTCTGACCTCAACCCTACTGAAAATGTGTGGACTGCTTAAATGCCAGGGAACCAACCAATTTCAATGAACGCTACCAATTTTGCCAAGTAAAGTTGTCAAATATCCACCCAGAATTACACCTGAAGCCTTTTGATGACTACCAAAAGTGTCTGGTCGATGTGTGACTTGCTAAGGGACATTTAGCTAAATATTAGTGAGGATATATGTATATATTTGAGCCTGTATGTACAATTTTGATCATTGGTGGATTAGAAAAAATCCAAAATAAATTCAAAATTTGTGCACCAATTATTATTATTATTATTATTTTAAGTCGTTAATGATGTATCATGCACAGTGTTTCCACTCTGGAAAAAGAACAGTTCAAAGAAATCATTAAAAGCCCAAACTGAGTGACACACCCATGATGAGTATATGCAAAATGTCAGACAACAACAACAACTGTAAAATACAATGGAATGTGTTGTTTTAGCTCTCTGCATACCTGTGTTTGACTGATGTCAGGTCTTCATCCTTTTTGTTCAGAGCACAACTGTGAAAGAAAGGCAGCATGTGAGAAAGCATCACGGTTGTGCAGAAGAGCCATTAAATTAAATCTGTTTTATGTTTTAGAAATACTTTCAGCAGAGGCATTACCTCATCTCATCAAATTTTTCTTTGTAAAATGTCTCCATCTCGGTCAGTCTGTGTTAAAACAGCATACATAGCCTGATAAATATTTTCGGAGCAGTGTCTCGATAATAAAATCTATAGCTGTTTCAACATTGGTAAATAGTCTTTCAGGTTAATGAATCCAATCCTTGTCTAAACAAACTTTTGTTTATATTCACGTTCATTTTGTTTGTACCTCATGTCTGCTTCTTTCTCAAGTCTGGTTATAAACACGGAGAAAAAATATTTTTTGCTATGTTGTTGGATTTCAGGACACAAAGATAATCAGTGAAACAATACTAAAAGCATTAATCTGTTTTCACTGAGTGTTGAATTCTACTCATACTGAAAGAGTGGAAAGAGTTGGAAAAAATAAGGCAACATTTAGGGCATTTTCAAGGTCACCCAAATATTCAGAAATAATGGATTGTTTTAGCTTTCTGCATACCTGTGCTTGAGAGATTTCACTGCCTCGTCTTTTTTTTTCAGAGCCGAGCTGTGTTGGGCGTGGGGCGGTGGGGGTGTAGCGTGTGAAAAAGCTTTATCATTATACTGAAGATAAGTTAAATTAAATATTAAGTTTGATGCTTTTGATTTTTTTTTTTAACAAAAGTACTCACCTCATCACTTTATTTTTCTCTTTGTAAAAAGTCTCCATCTCAGTCAGACTGTGTTAAAAGGGCATATATAGTGAGTCAGATTAAAACCATTCAGAGCACAGATTACATCAAGGTCAGGAACAAGACCCAAATTGTCACCCACAGATTAGAGGAAATTCATATGGATGTTCAGTAACAATCCAAAAACGACCAAGGCCCAAGCCTGCCATGAATTGGAAACTGCTAGAACACCAGCGTGACTATACACGGTAAAGCCAGTTACACATCTCCATTAACTGAGAAGGTGCAGACCAAGAAAGAAGCAATGCTCCAAAATCAACACCTTTAAATGAAATCTGCAGCTGCCCACATGAACAAGCCAATTGCTTTCTAGAGAAAAGTTTGATGGTCAGAGAAGACACAGATTGAGCTCTCTGGCCTCAGTCACAAGAGGTATGTCTGGATGAGTAAAGATGAGGCTTTCAAGCCTAAAAGCACTGTTTCCAACTTTCAAGCATGCTGCTGGTACCATCATGCTCTGAGGCTGTGAGTGTCTCAACAGGACGGTGATCACAAACACACATCAAAACCGGTTTTGGAATCGATATGACAGGTTAACATCAAGGTATTGGAATGGCATTCCCATTGTTCTGACCTCAACCCTACTGAAAATGTGTGGACTGCTTAAATGCCAGGGAACCAACCAATTTCAATGAACGCTACCAATTTTGCCAAGTAAAGTTGTCAAATATCCACCCAGAATTACACCTGAAGCCTTTTGATGACTACCAAAAGTGTCTGGTCGATGTGTGACTTGCTAAGGGACATTTAGCTAAATATTAGTGAGGATATATGTATATATTTGAGCCTGTATGTATAATTTTGATCATTGGTGGATTAGAAAAAATCCAAAATAAATTCAAAATTTGTGCACCAATTATTATTATTATTATTATTTTAAGTCGTTAACGATGTATCATGCACAGTGTTTCCACCCTGGAAAAAGAACAGTTCAAAGAAATCATTAAAAGCCCAAACTGACTGACACACCCATGATGAGTATATGCAAAATGTCAGACAACAACAACAACTGTAAAATACAATGGAATATGTTGTTTTAGCTCTCTGCATACCTGTGTTTGACTGATGTCAGGTCTTCATCCTTTTTGTTCAGAGCACAACTGTGAAAGAAAGGCAGCATGTGAGAAAGCATCACGGTTGTGCAGAAGAGCCATTAAATTAAATCTGTTTTATGTTTTAGAAATACTTTCAGCAGAGGCATTACCTCATCTCATCAAATTTTTCTTTGTAAAATGTCTCCATCTCGGTCAGTCTGTGTTAAAACAGCATACATAGCCTGATAAATATTTTCGGAGCAGTGTCTCGATAATAAAATCTATAGCTGTTTCAACATTGGTAAATAGTCTTTCAGGTTAATGAATCCAATCCTTGTCTAAACAAACCTTTGTTTATATTCACGTTCATTTTGTTTGTACCTCATGTCTGCTTCTTTCTCAAGTCTGGTTATAAACACGGAGAAAAAATATTTTTTGCTATTTTTTTTTCTTTTTGAATATTCACATCAACCCCATCATGATTTTGTCAAAAAAAATAAAGAATATAAAAAAATTTAAATACTTACTGATCCTCATGAAGTTCGGCTTGGGAAGATGATTCCATTTTAGTCTGGCTGTTTACAAATAACATAAATGATTATTTTATTTTATTTTTTTAAATCTACCAACCACCCATCTCCATTTTGGTTATGTTTTTTCCAAGCCTGAAATGCCACAAAAAAAGGGATTTCAGTTGTTTTCATGTACACTACCTGTCTTTTGCTGATGTCCTTTCTTTCATTGTTGGGCTCGGAATGAAACTGGCAATGTAAGGTGGGGTGGGAGTCAGGGTTTCGAAAATTGTCCCGTTGTTACTGATCAGATAAAGAATCACCAATTGAAAATTTTTTTACAGAATGCACAAAAAAAGAACTCCCCCCTCCCCGCACGCCCTTCCCTGCTTAAGAATTTGCCCATTTAGACTATCTAGAGTTGGTGATTCTAGAGTCATGACTATCCAGAGTCGGGACCAGGAAGCAGAGTTGCAGTTTTACACGCCTCTCTGCAGCTTCTCTCTTCGTGTTATGACCTCCAAAATCCCATCCCCTTAGAGACTGTGTCAGCTCCGAAACAGACAAAAAACAAACTAAAAACCAGCAAAAAATGACTTAAAGATAAAATAAAAATTACAAATAAAGAACAATAGAACATCTTACTACTCATCAGTGATTGACGAAAATAAGAACGACCCTAGACTTCCGGTAATGGTGGTACCGTGCGCAGAATCATGCATTGCCTGTTCAGACACAAAACTATGAATGAGACACAAGATGAAAGCGGTGTGGAGGACGGGCAGACTGACGGCATGCACGAGGATAAATAGGAAAAGCATCTCGCAAACTCAAAAATGCCATCTACCGTGGATCTGCTGAACACTATTCAACTGTACAAGCAAGAGTTTCATACTGAAATGGGTGACATTATTTCAGCAATTGGAGCTGCTCAAGCTGATATACAGAAATGTAGAGGGCGAATTGACGAAGCTGAAAAAAAGTAATCTCCAAAGAGGAGGACAAAATCACCTCACTGAAAAATGACATGGAACACCTTGAAAGGCAGTCCAAATTTCTGACTAAAAAGGTGGACGACCTGGAGTGAAGAAGTCGGCGTAATAACGTAATAACCTCAGCATCCCTGAGAAAGAAGAAGGTACAGATGGGTGTGCTTTCATGGAGAAGTTTAAAGCGACATTCTGAAAATCCCCCCCTCCTGTCCTTGAGAGAGCGCACAGGATAACCAGAAGTCAAAGCGCTAATGCAAACCAATCGAGAACTTTCATAATTAAGTGCTTAAGTTATAGAGATCATGAACGCATCATGAAAGCTGCTAGGACAACATAAGAACTGACGTACAAGGACAACAAGGTAGGCTTCCTGCCAGACCTGCCTCCACAGACATATAGACAGCAGCGACAGTACAATGGTCTGAGGAAGAAGCTGAGGGAGATCGGACTGTCGAAACATTGGATCATCAACCCAGTGAGACTGCTTTTGACCAACGAGGAATGTACATATGTATTCGATACGCCCGCAGATGTGGACGCCTACATTAAGAGCCTGAAACAAGTACAAGATGTTTGATAAGGTATACAGTGGTATACTGTTAATTCTGGTCTAACTGTGTTCATGAACCATACTGGACAGAACTACTTATTTATTGCAAAAGGTTTGTAATACAATGCTGGGTTAGACACTGTTTGTTTCGTTCCTTTAATAAAATCCACTAGTGATTTTATTTATTGTGTCAAGTGTGTCAGAGTAAATATTGGACCAGGTGGATTTATTTCTATTTCTATTTTTTTTTTCAATTTTATGTAAAATTCATTTAATTATTTTAACAACTGTTGCTAAAATGCGAGTGAATAGTTCCGCGGTTAAGGGTGGACCTATTCCACAAAGATGGCGGAAGTATTTTTGAGGTGATAACATATGGCAGAAGTCTTGACTGTGTTCTTTTGGAATTGTAGAGGTCTCAGTATATTAGTAAAAGTAAAACAAGTCATAAGTAGGATCAAGCAATTAAAGGCCAAAATTGTGTTTCTACAGATGGCGAGACAATCCGAATGAAACGCAGATGGCCAGGTCAAATTTTTTAATCTCCTTCATCTCCTTACTCCTCTAATTCGTGGACCATTATGATAATGATACACAAATTTATACCTTTCATATTGAACATCTAATTAAGGATCCTAATGGATGTTTTTTTTAATATTACAAGGTAACCTACTGTCTACTAGACTAAATTTAATTAATATTTATGGCCCAAATGAAGATAATCCAAATTTTTATAGCAAGTTATGTCTTAAAATATCACATTTGCAAGGTAAATTTATAATATCTGGGGACCTAAATCGAGATCTGAACCCACAGAAGGATAAATTGTCAGGTATGGATACACTCATAACAGAGCACAAAAGGTGATCCTACCTACATTTTATGAACATAAGTAACATAAGGTGAGATCAAAATCCACCCAAATTATAATATTCTTGCTGGTCAGGTGCACACAAAGTGTATTCCAGAATAGATTACTTTTTGGTATCAACTGAGATGGTTCTTTATACAAAAGTTTGCCAGTATAAGAAAATAATAATATCTGACCATACAGCCATTACTTTGACTTTCAAACAGCCAAAATTGATAAAAAGAGTTTAAGCAAATTAATGAATACTTTGATCACAATTCAAATTAGACATTGGCAATTGTAAGATGGGAAGCCTTCAAGGCATACTTAAGGGGGCAAATAGTAAGCTATACTAGTAAGAAAATAAGAGAAAGAAATCAAAAGATAAAGTATCTGGATGAAAAAAAAAACGGTTAGAAGAGACCAGCTTACAACCAGGCCACACTAAGGAGGACGATGCAAAAAATCATTTCTATTGAGAATGCAAAATAACGAAATGACAAGTGAAAAAGCAGCTGCAAATTTATTGAGATGAAAACAAAAATTCTATGATCAAGGTGAAAAACCCAGCAAACCCCTGGCTACTTTGTTTTGAGTGCCTCTGCATATACATTCAGACCCAGGTGTGCATGCGAGAAACTTTCTCTCCCCTATTTTTGTCACTGTTCTCATGTCATTTCAACAGACCAAAAATGAACTCCAGAAGTTTGAGGGCTGAAGAAGCTTTATCACTGCTTTTCAACCGGGATAGTGATGAAGAGCACGATGTTTCAGAAACTGAGGACATTTCAGAGGCCGAGAAAAATGTTATTGATGATCCACACTGCCAATTTTAAGACGAGGAGGAGGATTCTGAGGGGGAGTGTGCTGCCATCTCTACATCAAATGAAAACCAAGGAATGCAGCAATCATCACCCACAGAGGAGACATGGACATCTGAAGATGGTAATATAAAATGGTCATTATCACCATGCCGAAGTCAAGGCAGGCTGTCATCTTCTAATGTCATCAAAATGACTCCTGGTCCTACAAGATTTGCATCACACAAGTTTAAGATATTCAATTAGCACTGGCCTGGAGAAAGCTGACTATGTTGGGAACAATCAGAAGAAATAGCCAGAACTTCCCAGTGGAATTATGAAGATGCAGGGAAGATCTCTGCATTCCTCAATGTTTGTTTTCACTGAGAAAGCAACAGTTGTTTCATACTGCCCTCCAAAAAACCAAGAATGTTCTTGTCATGAGTACAATGCACACAGATGCATCTCTGAGCACATGAGAAGACAAAAAAACACCAGTGATCCTAGACTACAACACCACCAAAGGAGGAGTAGACAATCTTGACAAAGTCACAGCGACATACACCTGCCAGCGAAAGACAGCTCGTTGGCCCTTTGTAATTTTCTACAACATTTTGGATGTGTCTTGTGGGAAATACGTCATTTTCATTAATCTGTTAGTAGTGGCATTTTGTGATAACTTTTATTAAATAAAGTAGTCAGAATCATTTTCATATACACATGGTAACTCCTCATGAGCACATTTGCAGTCTTTTGAGGGTCAAAAGCTTCATCTGGCGGGACTGTGCAGATGATATATCGTGAAAGGTGACTCAGAGTGCAGAAAAGGTCAATGCAAACATGCTTCCACACACAGACAAGAGTTATATGAGTTTTTACGTGAGAGGTAAGATACATTTTGCTTGCAACTGCATTTCGTCCCTGCACAGCAACAGTTTTGGTACAGGATGTGCTCATGATGTTCCAGAGATAAGCATGAAGAGAATCAAGCAGCAGGAAACACCTGGAGCGAAGATGGCTGAAAACAGCTCTTTAAGAATGGTAAAAGGTTGTCAATAAAAGAAATGTAGAAACTGTCATTAACTGTAACTGATGTTATGTTGTCGAAGGGGGGTATTCCCTGACATACAAAATCAATTCGAAGTGGAAGGGGGGGTTAGGGTTAGGGAAATCTTTGCTGATGATTTCACGGTATGCATCTCCCTACGCGTTTGTTCAATAAGTCATTATTTTGACTGAACTCATCTGGGCCAGTGGTTGTTTGTTCTCGACCTCAAATAAAAGAATCGGGACAGTCTGCTTACAAAGCCTATATCCTACGGACTGAAATTAACCAACATTGGAATGTGGGTAAATTGTACCGACATCGGCTTTTCCTGAAAAAACTGGGAAAAAGTCTTGTCACTCCCAAGAACCAGAGGCGAGTCAGACCAGCTCGATCACCAGCAGCAGCTGTCATTGAAAAGGTCAAGTGTGCACCATCCAACCAATCTGCAGTGGATCCAGGTGTAAAGAAACGGAAATGATGCCAGGTCTATCCCTCATGAGAAGACATTAAAACAAGCACTTTTTGTGAGAAATGCAAGAAGTACTTCAGTTACATTCTGTGCATCATGTGGATATAATTGAAATGTAGTACATTGAAAAACTGAGAACTTTCGGTAAGTTTAAAATAAATGTTTTTGTAAGAAGGAAAAACTTTTACTAAATTGTTCTTAAAAGTAGTTATGCAAATTCAAACTGTGTTGTATGTCTGTGTTCTAAATGTTTATCTAATGGAAAATAAAGTTGCTATTGTTTTATTGCAGTTTTTTGACAATTCCGAGTGGATTTACACAGTGCGGGTCAAAATGACCCGCAACATAATCAATGTGATTTTTTTTTAGCATAATACAAGGATTAACTATAATACAATTTTACAGAAAATTTCCAAAGATCTGGAGCATTGGATAAGTTTACCATTATCTGTTAATTGAAGGAAAAGTGTTCTAAAAATGAATGTATTACCTAAACTCTTGTATATGCTTCAGAATATCCCACTGTCTCCCTCTACTGGATTGTGTACCAAACTATCATTATTATTCAGAGAGTTTATTTGGAAGAAGAAGCATCCTCGCATTCACTTGTCTTTGTCTTTGTATTTTTCCTTTGATACAGAGGGGTTGAAATGCCCCAATTTTTGCTGGTACTATCTGGCTACTCAACTAAGGACAATAATGTTTTATTTTTTATCCCAAAATACCCCTTCTTGGGTGGGGATGGAAGGAAGTTTTCTTAAAATGCCATTAAACTTGTACTTATACTCTGCACAGCCAAAACAATTAAAGAACAAAACAAATAATTGTATAGTCCGAAATATGATTGAAGTTTGGTTGACAGTAGAAGAAATGATCAATATCAAGAATAATCTTTCTCAGTTTAGTCCTATTTTGGGAAAATGCCTTAATATAGAATCGATTTTAAGGTTTTACTATTTGTTTTTAAAAATTAAAATCAAATCAATTTATTTATATAGCACTTTTCACAGGATAAAAACCACAAAGTGCTTCACAGTAATATAAAACAGAAATACATAAAATACATTAATAATCAAACATACAGCACAAATCTAATTAAAAGCCAATCCAAATAAATGAGTCTTAAGCTGCTTTTTAAAAGAATAAATACAATCAAGACAACGTAAAGATGGAGGGAGAGCATTCCACAACCTGGGGGCCACCGCTCTAAAAGATCTATCACCTCTAGTCTTAAAACGAGTTCGTGGGACTACCAACAGCCTTTGATTAGAAGATCTCAGGCTGCGAGAGGGAGTGGGGGATTCTAAAAGATCGGAAATGTAGGCTGGGGCATCACAATTCAAAGCTTTAAAAGTCAGTACCAAGATTTTAAAATGAATTCTAAAATGTACTGGAAGCCAGTGTAATGAACGTAACACTGGTGTAATGTGCTCTCTTTTTTGTGTCTTGGTTAAAAGCCTTGCAGCAGCATTCTGGACTAACTGGAGACGGTCAAGATTCCTTTTGCTCAAACAAAGAAAAAGGCTGTTACAATAATCTAAGCGAGATGAAATAAAAGCGTGAATAACCATTTCTAACTCAGATTTAGACAGCAAAGTTTGCAGTTTGGAGATGTTTCTTAGCTGAAAAAGGCAATTCCTAATCAACTGGCGAGAGTGTTGTTCTAGGGACATGGCAGAATCAAAGATCACACCAAGGTATCTGAGGCTCAAGTGAACAGATGAGCCAAGAGAACCAAGATGCTGTTTGATTAGAGATATCTGGTTGTCGGGGGCAATAATTAATGTTTCTGACTTCTCAGAGTTCAACTGTAAGTAGTTGTCACCAAGCCACTGTTCAATGGAAGCTAAACAATTAATTAAAGAGGACAGTTTATGGACTTCCATCGGCTTAAAAGAGCAATAAAGCTGAATATCATCAGCATAGAAGTGATAAGACACCTCAGGGAACTGCCTAATTATAAGTCCCAGAGGTAACATGTACAAAAGAAAAAGAATAGGACCCAGAACTGAACCCTGCGGTACCCCACATGTCAGATCCTTAGAATGTGACATAAACCGATTCGCAAAAACACTAAAAGATCTGTTGGAGAGGTATGACCGAAACCACTCCAGAGCAAGACCAGGCACACCGACTATGTCCCGGAGCCTGTTAATCAGGATGGTGTGGTCAATGGTGTCAAAGGCAGATGTCAAGTCCAACAAAACCATGACTGAGGATGCTCCGGAGTTAGCTGACATCATAATGTCGCTAGAGACTTTAAGTAATGCGGTTTCTGTTGGGTGCCTTTTACGGAAACCTGACTGAAATTTGTCATAAATTTCATGTTTTTCTAAAAAAGTGGTAAGTTGATCTGCAACTACTTTTTCCAGAATTTTTGATAATAATGGAAGCTTAGAGATAGGCCTATAATTCTTAAGCTGAGTTGGATCCAAACTGCTCTTTTTTAATATTGGCTCAACAACAGCATGCTTACAGAACCTAGGAATCACACCTGTTAAAAGAGAGGCATTGCATATTTCTACAATAGAGGGGCTAATGACAGAGAGAGCATTTTTGAAAAGCCCAGCAGGTAGAATGTCACTTGCACAAGTGGTAATTTTCACTTTATCCACCAGGAGTGAAAGGTCATGCATGTTCATTGGGTCAAACGCTGACAATAAATGAGGGGGAGGTGGCCCAGAGACACAAACAGATGATATTGGAGAACCAATGCTCATACGGACATGATCAACTTTATCCACAAAGAAATTCAGAAACTCATCACTCTCAGATATAGAGGTCACGGGTACTGGGTGGACCACGGGGGAAACAATAGAGTTTATGGCGTCAAACAGTACCTTGGAATTCTCTTGCTTGATGAGATTAACTGAGAAAAATCTCCTGATCTGGCTGTTTTTATGGTTTCATGTAAGGAAATCCAAAGTTCCCTAAGGTGGAGCCTGTGAACTTCGAGTTTAGTTGATTTCCAAAGGCGTTCTACTTTTCTACAGATTCTATTGACCTTCCTGACGTCATCATTTATCCATGGATGAGCTCTTTTTGAGGCAGCAATGACAGATTTCATAGGTGCCACTAAATTTAAAATCTCCAAGCAATGATTGTTAAAACACTGTGTAGCAGCATCAGCATCAGTGCAGCCACTGATCACATGGGGGTCCAACATATTAGAAAACTTCAAAGCAACATCCTGATTTATGAACCGCTTATGGAACATAAGATTAGAAGGTGGTGTGTACAGAGTGAGCTAAGACTAAAAGTAACACAGGAATGGTCACTCACTTGTATGTCCTTAACACAGACAATAGTTATGTCTAAGCCAAGGGAAAACACAAGGTCCAAGGTGTGGCCTTTAACATGGGTGGGTCCAGAGACATGTTGAATAAAATTAAAAGAGTCTGTAATGGATACAAAGTCAGAGGCCATGCTACAGCTAAGATCATCCACGTGGAGGTTGAAATCCCCAATCATTAAGACTTTCTCCAGTTTAATAATGGAAGATAAAAAGTCCGTAAAATCTTGAATAAAAACACCAGCGGGGCGGGGAGGGCGGTAAATTAAAACACAATAAAATATATCTGAAGAACCAACCTTAAGAAGTTGTGACTCAAAGGAAGGGAAAAACTCAGAGTCCATAGTCCTGCACGCGAAACTGTCTCGGTGAACAGTGACCAGACCACCACCACGACGGTCCAAGCGCGGGGTCCCAATGACGCGACAGCCGACCGGGCAGAGTTCATTAAGGTGGATAAATTCATTCTCCCGCTGCCAAGATTCCGTGAGAAACATGAAGTCCAGACTATGACTGCTAAAAAAGTCATTCAGTACAAATGATTTGTTGGCTATGGAGTGAGCGTTTAGGAGAGCAATCCGAAGCGGAGGTGACAGGCTGACGTCATCAACAGCCGATTGACGGGGAATTGACAGCAGACACCTGGAAAGAGGACGCAGTCTCCCGGTACCCCTAGCTGTGGAACTGTGGTCTTGTAGAATGAAAGGCCAAGGTGAAAACATCCCGCATCTCCAGACAAGACGCCGATCCAGGTAATCGTTCTGTTCGCCCGTGATGAACAGCCGGGTAGGCGGTAACCGATCGGCCTTATCCGTGTCCTGGAGGGGAACCGGTACCAAATACCGGAGACGTTCTCTACCATGGAGCGGAGGAAATCCCCTGTGACGGGCGCGTTTCCTTTTAGCCTGGACACCAGACCTACAGCCCCTTCTAGACGATCTCCTTAACCTTGTTTTTGCTCCTGGGTTATTGTTTGGAGCTAAGAACAGGTACCGGTAGTCGGGAGTGGGAGGAGGGCAGACAAACGGCGGAGGGAAAGCCTGGTGGTAGCTCTGCCAGCTGTCAAAAGTTTTTTCCATACATAATTTGATACTCAACAATGTATGTGAACTGTAGATCCGAGTAGCAAATAGACCTTCGGGATATAACACAGATGAGATGACAAGATAAAATACAATATAGTGAAGCAGTCGACGAAAACACGGAGCAGCAACAGCGGCCAAGCCGAACACAGGCGCCATGTTGCCTCCCCCACTGCAGTGAAGCTCTCCATGGTTTGGCTCGAGGTTACATTTATTAAATTCAGTTCTTTGTATTCTTTTAACGGCAAAGAAAGAAACACGGCTCAAAGTGGTCGAAGTCAAAAAATGATCTTTATTTTACATTCCCGGGAATGTTAGGCGCTCTCATGCCCCCACAGTTCTGGAACAAATCACCAGATGAATCTGTATGTATCTTGTTCGGCTACATCACACACACCCTCAGTTTATGTTTGAGCGGCATGTAAGGGTTTAATCATAGGTGCAGAGTGCCCGCCCCCAGCCCCGGCTGCAGCTCAGAGCTGGGAGAAGGCCAGGCGAGACAAGTCAGCCGTGTGGAACTAGGCGGACTGCATATAGTGCTCAGCGAAATTGTCCAGAGAAGGCTCAAAAGGTAGCGCATTTAACACAAGTAATTTAATCAAGCACCTAAAATCCCAACACAACAACGAGTACAAAGAGTTTACCCACGCTTACTTACCCATGCTTATTAGCACAGAGGAGCATACCTGATGCTATAGCACTGGGACGGAAAATATTTGGGCATTTTAAACATTCCACCTTAGCCTACTCCTGCCTCGAGGACATTCAGGGACAGCTCAACCAGCCAATAAAGAGACTGCAGCAGGACGTACAGGATTACATGCTCCAGTCCCTCATTGAGCAAAAAGCGAGTGCTGTGTCCGAGCATGAACTCCCTGACTATCTCATCGCTCACCAATGGGCTCTTATGGAGACGACTGTTGCCATCCTCGCCCCCTTTGAGGCACTAACTAAAAAAGTGAGCAGCTACGACGCACTAGCCTCTGATGTCATCCCAGCTGTGATTGTGCTAGTGAGACTTCTAAACAGAGAAACAGACGAGGACCACGGCGTCAAGACAATGAAAGCAACCTTACTGGCAGCTGTCAGAAGCGCTTCAGTGACGTCGAGATGAACCCACTGTACTTCATCTCCACCATAAGTGACCCTCGCTTCTTCTCCAACAACACTGCTCCGGAGGCCAAGCTGCACCTGAAGCAGGAGCTGCAGATGATGTCCAGAGCTGAGGCAGAGGGGAGTCGGGCAGAAGCTGCAGAACCTCCTGCTAAACTGTTCCTCAAGGACCAGGCCAGCACTAGCAGCAGTCTGGACACTGTATTTGACGAAATCGCTAAGGAGCAGCCCCAGGCAGCACAGCCGCTGGCAGCAGGTGCTACCATTGAGCTTGACACATACCTCAGAGAGGCCCCAAGCCCTCGTGAAGACAGTCCTCTGAAGTACTGGGGTGTCAACAAAATCAGGTTCCCCACTTTGGCAAAAATAGCCCGTAAATACCTCTCAGCCCCATGTAGCATTGTGGAAAGTGAAAGGCTTTTTAGCTCAGTGTCACACATTATGGATAAAAACAGAAACAGTCTGACTGCTGATAATGCAGAAAAGCTACTTTTCTTTAAAAAACCTGCCACTCACTTTTTCTCTCCATTAAGTGAGTCGTCCACAGTTCTATGTTGGTGAATGTTGTTAGTTTATTCAAATATTGTGCACTAAATAGCAAAGGTGTTTCTTAATGCCCCTTGTGTTGTTCAAATCGGCAGAGTTTACAATAAACTGAAAAAAAATACTTGAGTTGCACTGACATTGTTTAAATCTTTATTTTTATTCATAATTCATAATCTCATTTTAAATAAATGTTCTTAATTCCAAACCAGTCTCTTGTTTTGTTTTTGTTAGATTATAGGACTAAAGCTGTTACCTGTAAATTTTAATCATGTTTTTATTAAGTACTCGGTATCGGTATCGGCGAGTACTGAAATGCAAGTACTCGTTTCCAAAAAAGTGGTATCGGTGCATCCCTATTAGATATATATATATATATATATAGATATATATATATATATATATATATATATATATATAAATTCTCTATCTATCTATCTATCTATCTATCTATCTATCTATTTGTGCTGATAGTGTTAGTGCAGCTGTCCCTTTAATAGTTCTGATACCTGGTGACATCACAGGAAGCAGGAATTAGTAGGGTTTAGTGAAGTTTGCACATGGCCAAGGAGACTGCCATGAATCCACATGCATCTGCCCTCATTCCTTCATCTTTTGGAGCATCGTCTGTATGTATATTGTTTATTTGATACTTATCTGTAGTTCTGTGGTTGTATTTTGTGACATGAGGGAAGTTTGTGTAACTTTGATACGTTGTTGAAGCCACATGTTTAGAGCGCGGCTATGCTTATTCTTGCAGCTCAAGTGCTACGCTACGTTGATTTAGATTATTGTAGACTTGTAGGTACAGTGTATATGTAAGATTTAAAGAATATACTGTAATTGTCATTGTGTTATATTTGTTTCAGTTTCACACTTTCTACATCATTAAACCTGTGGATAAAGAGTAATGGTCTTCAGAGTCTTGATGGAAGAAAAGTGTTGAACCTTGCTGCCGGTTCCTCTTCTGTGCAGTGTGAAGAGGGAAAGACAGTATATATATATATAAAATAAATTCTATATATTAGATATATAAAACAGTCAGCAACTTTCACCACTACAGTGTGCCAGTCACTCATAATTCCTAGACATGTCAATCAGGTAGGAATGAACTAAGATATTAATAGAAATAAAGAGTTATATGTTGACATGTAGCCCTTTCCTTGCTTATATCATTGTTGATATTTTTGAAAAATTAACCTGTGATAAGATAGCATATCAAGGTAGAATATGTAGATAGAACCATATAACTAAAGATGAACCAAACTGTTCACAATTTTATCTAGCTAACATTTTAAAGAAAGGCTGCTGACCCCTGTTATAGAGTCTGACAGCTGCGGGGATTATATACAAATATTCAACTATACCAGAATTAAAAAAAAGGAGTGAGTATCACTACAAAGATTAACCCACAGTGGTCCTCATACCACAGTTTGATATCAGCAAACACCGAGAGCATTCACTGATAGCATACCACATCCATGTTAGCAGTGTATAAACGATAGTTTAGCATATATTAGCACAAGTATCAATACAGGACTACCGTATTAAACACTTACTAACCACAGGCAGATGGACAGGCGCTCTGCAGGTGGGATTGAGCGCCTGTAGTTGTTGTCTAGGCGGGCGATGCTTGGACCAACGTGGGACAGCAGGTCCTCAAACTGGGCGAGGGAAAGAGGTGGTACCGCTGGAAACCGCCATCATCCAGGCGCAGCTCCAGGAGCAAATGGTGTAACTCACCAAACTGCTCACGCCTCTGGAGGAACTGATGGACCCAGGTACGGCGAGGACGTCCTTTACGCCGATCCTCTGCTCTCCACAGTAAACAGAAAAGGGAGACTCTCTCTTCAAAAGCTAGCTCGACAGCTGCCATCTTGCAAACATACCGTCTGGTACAACTGCCTCCCACATTCATCAAAATTGTATATTTTGATGCGCGATTATTCCGCGTTGGACACGCGTTGAGGTGCAAAATTGCATGCGTCAAGTTAGGGGGCGTCTGGCACGTTTTTGGTCGCTTCTATCGCGTTCGGTGTGAACACACGGTAAGACTGCCACGTCCGTGTGGTAGGAAGATAACTGCTATAATCAATGTTTTTTTCTCATCTTATAATGTTGTGAGGATTGTCTTTCTTGTGAAGCATGCTGCTGGTTCAAATAGAGGTCCACAGTGCTCTGTAAACTTGTGATTTCAACTGCCAAGGCAAATTAAATCTTTTTAAACGACAGACCTTTCTCCTTAAATTCCTTCCAAAAAATTCTGAACATGACAATGGAAATGCAGAATTGTCCGCACATTTTGGCAGTGTGTCGAACAAAATCAGCAGTTGTTCATCAGTGGCCAATGGTCTTTGTCATGACCATTGATCAACATCCACTGATCAAAGCACATTGATCAATTTGCATATTAATGATCAAAATATTATTCATACAGTGGGTTAGTTTCAGTCATTGTGCAAATGTACTCTTTACAAGGTTGGGGAAATCTGCAGTCTGCTTAACCTGAAGAAGTCACTTGGATGAGTAATGAAATGTTTTTTCCGCTGAAAACGCTACTTTCGGATGAACAAAATCAACTTTTGGGATAAACTTAACATAGAAATGACCACATTACTACATTCTTGTTTTCACTTTGTTACCCTACTATTACCACTTTATTACCAAGCTGTTATAGAAAATACAACCCAAATTCCTTCTTTGGACATTGGCTCCTTTTTATATCATTTCAGTCCTGTCCTCATATTTTAGAGGGAACATTTTTTCAAGCTATTTTAAAGTCTGGTGGGCCATTTATATGGATACACCATAATAACATGGGGATGGTTGGTGATATTAAAGTCCTGTTTGTGGCACATTAGTATATGTGAGGGGGCAAACTCCTCAAGATGGGTGGTGACCATGGTGGCCATTTAGAAGTCGGCCATCTTGGATACAACTTTTTTTTTCAATAGGAAGAGGGCCATGTGACACATCAAACTTATTGGTAATGTCACACACAAAAAACAATGGTGTGCTTGGTTTCAACTGAGTTATTTACGAGTTTCTCTTTGTTCACAGCCATTGACATGTCGAAGAGGTTAACACATGAGGAGCGGATCGAAATCGTATTGATATCTGGTGAACGCAGTAACCGGGTCATTGCAGCAGATTTCAATGCAAGAAACCCTACGAGAACACCCATCTCCCATGCTACAGTTAGCAAACTGCTTGCTAAGTTTCGTAAAACTGGTTCAGTGTTGGATTTGCCAATATGTGAATGCAAGAACACTGCCACTAATGAGGAAACATCAGTGACTGTCCTAGCTTCATTCAGCAAGAGCCCTCAGCATAGCACTCGCCGCATGTCACTGGAGAGTGGCATTAGTTGATCCCTTCGGCGGATATTAGCTACTCACAAATGGCACCCTTACAAAGCTACTGCAGCATCTCAATGAGGATGACCCAGATCGGCGCACAGAATTTGCAGAATGGGCAAAAAAAAATTGTAGCAGGACCCTCAGTTCACGCAGAAGACTTTGTTCAGTGATGAGGCAAACGTTTATGTGAATGGTGAAGTTAACAAACAAAACCGCCGCTATTGGTCTGACACTAACCCACATTGGATGGATCCCTCCAAGACTGTTGGAACAACAAAAGTGATGGTTTGGTGTGGTATATGGGGTACAACGATAGTGGGTCCATTCTTCATCAATGGAAACCTCAATGCCATGGATATTTGAAATTGCTACACGATGATGTGTTTCCCTCTTTATGCACTGAAGCTGGCACGTTCCCTGAGTTTTTCCAGCAAGATGGTGCACCACCACATTATGGGTGCCAGGTCCGAGCATTCCTAGATGAACAGTTTCCTGGAAAGTGGATTGGTCATCGTGGGCCAGTTGAATGGCCCCCAAGGTCTTCCAATTTGAACCCCTTAGTCTTTTATCTTTGGGGTCATCTGAAGACAATTGCCTATGGTGTGAAGATACGAGATGTGCAGCACCTGAAACTACGGATACTGGATGCCTTTGCTGGCATTTCTCCTGTGGTGTTGCTATCAGTGTGTGAAGAGAGGGAGAAGAGGGTTGCATTGACAATCCAACACAATGGGCAGCACATTGAACACATTTTATAAGTGGTAAGAAACTTGTAAATAACTCATGAAAGAATAAAGTTACGTTGAAACCAAGCACACCATTGTTTTTCTTGTGACATTACCAATAAGTTTGATGTGTCACATGGCCCTCTTCCTATTGAAAAAACAAAAGTTGTATCCAAGATGGCCGAATTCTAAATGGCCACCATGGTCACCACCCATCTTGAGGAGTTTGCCCCCTCGCATGTACTAATGTGCCACAAACAGGACTTTAATATCACCAACCATTCCCATGTTATTACGGTGTATCCATATAAATGGCCCACCCTGTATATTACAACAGTGTTAAATTGATAGATATGTGTGGGTGTGTACCTCTTATCAACTGCTTGTGCTGGATTTTCTGGGGGCTGGGCTAGGCTTTAGAAATGTAAGCAAGCTAACGAAGCAACCTCATCGTGCCTTCCCAAAACCAGGACATTTAATTTCTTTTTTTTGTTTTTTTCACACATGGTACAGCAGAAATTAATTTCCTATACACAACCTTCAAGTTGTTGGCCTTCTATGAGTAGTTGGAGAGATGTTTAAACAATCTCCTAATGTGTGAAAAAAGAATCTGCTGTAAGAGTTTGTTTCAGTCTTTAAAATATTGCAGTGATTTATCAGAGACGTGAAGTGCATGGAAAGAGGGTTTAAAAAAGTACAGGTTGGTCATAGTGGGCAATTTACTTCATTTAAAATGATGCAATCCAAACATTATTAGTAAAACTACTTGGATTTAGGATGTCGCATTCACATTGCAAAATTTTTAAACCAGAGTGTTAAAATAGATTGCCAAGGTGATATACAGTACAAAGATTAGCGGCAGATTTGAGTAAGCAGGCATGTCTCAAATTATTACCTCTTTGACTATCAATTTATCTGGAAATAGTCAATAACAAGCTTCTGGTTTCACTGCTTCAGCAGGGTTTCACTGACCTTTTTAATCATCAGAAATATTTAGACCAAAGTGCCATATATTTCCTGCTTGAAAACACACACATGCATATAGTGGCACAATCTGTGCGGATTTAAACTCAAAATGAACTACTGCATTGATTTAGTAACTGAAAGGTTGTTCAGTTTTGCAGGACAGGCACTGTGTACCCCTCCACGAATAGTTATCTTATCGTGGCAGACTCGTTTCTGTCCCAGGGATCCCAGGGGCTACATTGTCTGAGGGCTTTTGCCCCCTGGTAGGGTCTCAAACAGCAAAGTGGTCCTGGGTGCGAGACCAGACAAAGAGAAATTCAGAAGACTTTTATGAATAGAACGTTGAGGGAACAGTTCACCCTGCCCAGGACAGGGTTACCCTGGCCCCTATCTGGAGCCAGGCCCGGGGACGGTTCCCGAGGGCAACATCAGAGTTCAACATTGATTCAATATCAAATTCTCACGTTGTTTCAACATTTAAAAAGGGTGCAACAGTGACATAACGTCAATATCAGATTCCAACGTTGATTCAGTAGAATCAACTGATATTGACTAAACCTTGTTTCAATGGATATTTGCTATCTGGATGGCCTGGTATCCTGGATGCCCCTGCGTGGGTCTTCTGCGGGCTTGGGGGCTTGAGTTTCTGGGGGTGCTCCGGCTCCGGGCTGGGGCTCTGGCTATGCCTTGGTGGCTTGGGTCTTCGGTGGTGTGTCACAGGGTTTTTAGAGGGGGGCATGCACAGTGTCCCAGCCCTGGTGCGGGGAGCCTCTGGTGCATGGGCCGAACTGGCTGCCTCTTTAACTGGTGGGGAGGTTTTTACATACTTGCAGGAGTTCTCTCCAGGGGCTCACTCTGCAGGTGAGGGAGAGATATAGGAGAGGTGGAAAATGAACTTAACCTGGGTGTCTATTGTCTTGTGTTTTCTGGGAGACGGTTGGATAATTGGGTGCAGTTTTTTTTGCGGTGCGAACGGATGGGGTGGCCCCGGGTTGTGTCGGGCTAGGCAGTGCTCCTGCCATGGGCCCTGGTCCTGATGGGCCTGAGCCCCCTGGCCTTTGTGGATTCCAGGGGGCAGGGGTGCCTACTGGGGTCAGCGGAGGAGCTGGCCCCTTCCCCAGCTGCCTCCCTCTTCTGCTCCACCACACCCACCAACACATGCAGGGCCTTGGGGTTCAAGTTTGTCACTAGGGTGCAGGGGAGGCAATGCCCCTCTGTCCCCTTTTGGCCGCCTGTGCCTCCGTTTTATTCCGCAACCTAGACATCGACATTACTCTCACTCTCATATCACATATATATAGGGGCTTGGGGGTTGGCAAGAGGACGGTCTGTGTATTCAACATCACCTCCGGTTCTGGTGCCCACCTCTCAGTTTTACATGCATATGGACATTGAGGGTTCTCGGGGAGTGGCCGTGCTGACACCTGCTTCTCTTTGGCAGGAAGCACCATGCCCTCCCGTTTTAAATATAATTTAGAACAACATACAACAACACTACACATGAGCAGGTGGAGGGAGGTTTGGGGTCTTCACAGACCCCCATTCTCTGTTCGCATTCGGGGCGGAGAGGCTGGGAGGAGGAGTTGACCATCCGGTTTGGGTCTGGGATGCGGGCCTCCCTGTTACTGTGGAGTGGCGGGTGGTCTGCTTGTCTCCACCCCAGGGAAAATGGTAACATCTCCAAGGTCTAGGTGTGCATTCCCCCTCTGGGAGTGAGGGTACCAGAAGGTATAGTGTATGTTTGGGGAGAGTGATTGTGTCTCCACATTGGATGAGTGCCGAGTATTGGTCTGTGTGCATGACGGTGGGAATGAACCTTTGTATTAGTGTGTGCCTGTACATCTGTCTATATATTTAAAGTGCCTTGAGGCGACTTTTGTTGTGACTTGGCGCTATATAAATAAAATTGAATTGAATTGAAATTAATTGTATATGTCAGGTCAGATCTCAGGCCTAAATACCATGGAGGGCCTTGGTGGGTCCTGGGGCCCGTGGCTCAGTTGGGCCCTTTCCGGGGGATGAGGGGGGCCCTCAGGCCTACAACCTCTGGGCCTGGTGCTCGGTTCACTCTGGCGCAGCTGGCTGCCAGCAGAGCCTGCAGGTGCACCACTTCAGCCCCCTCTTTCTTCTGTTCCATGGCTACTGGGTGACCCCTTGGTTGCCCATCCAATGATCCTCCTTTATCTCTTGCACTCTGGAGCCTCTAGATATCTTGGGATTGAATCTGCCTGCTTGATGCCCTGGGTGACGGGGCTATGGCTACCCACACACTCTAGCAGATTTTTACATGGAGAAATATTTTGAACACAAGCGCGCTCCTCCACACAGATGTGCACACATGTACACGCGGGTGTTCAAAGACACAAAGTACACCTTTCTTGACTGCTACGTCAAAGCACATTGTGCTCTTTCGATCTTGCGTGCTGCAGAATAACATTCAATATGTAGTATTTACTGTTATTTACTCTTAGCTAAATTATTGCAATGGTGTGGTTATTATGTTGCTCTCTCTTTTGCTTGTTTTCTTTTCTGTTTTTTCTTCTCTCAACAGGTGATCCAGGTGATTTTTTTAAATACCCTTTCTCACAGTGCCTCCTCCACCCTGATTTTATTTCCTTCCCTCTCTTTCTTTCTCGCTTTTTTCCCTTTCCTTTCACCCAGTCATGTCTGCCCCGTCCGTAACAACTGAAAAGAAAATTACATAAATAAATAATAACAAAGGTCAATCCAATGGACCAATATTGCAAGGCCATGATGATCCACTTGGTAAAGTAAAACCATTGGGCATCTTTCTCAGCTTGTTACGTGTCTGCAGGCTGCATGTTTTCTTTCCCTCTCCTTTTGTTTGCTAATCCCTTAGGTCGCGGACTGCAGGCTGATGTCAATCTGGGGATGTCCAACTAATTAGAGGAGGGAGACCCTGATTGGACAAACCAGGAGTGCACACCTTGATAAGGAGACTCACCTGTGGCTGGGCGCGGCCTCTCTTCCCTCCTTTGAATTGTTTGGCTCATATGTAAAGCTCCTCTGCTGTGTTTCTTTTGTTTGATGGTTGTGGTGGGAGTAAAAGTGGACTAGGTAAGTTTGGGGACCCCATACACTTACTCACGTAGTCTTTTTGTTAGAAACACTAGGTAAGTAGGTTGGTGACACCCATGTAATTTTGAGCTTGTTTTGAGTTGAGGTTTAGGGTCTTTCAGTTTTTGTTTTCTAGGATAATAGCCCAGCTATGTTTTGGTTTTGTTGTTTTGGTGGGTTTTTTTGGCACAACCTAACTGTCCCTTTCTCCCCCACATTTGTTGTTTGAATTTGAGTCATTTATTTTGTGAGAGCGCTGCCATTAAACCTGTTTCTTAACACCTTTACCGAGTTTCCGGAGTTGTTGTGTTATTCCCTCCTGCCCTCGAGGAGACGTAACACAAGTGGGGGCTCGTCCGGGATCTATTTTCCGGAGCTATAGACAACTCTGGTGCTTGGTACAATGTTACTGCCTTGTATTTAAGTATGGATTTCGATTTAGAAGATTTCATTCGTGCTCCGAGTCCTGAGAAGTTTCAGTTATGTCGTAAAGATGACTTGTTGAGTATTGTGGCACACTTTGATATTCCAGTAAAGAAATGTAGTACGGAAAAAGAAATTAAGGGTATTATCTTACAACGTTTAGTTGAGTTGAAAATCTTTACTGGTTCTGATGTATGTGATGGTAACGTTCCTTCTGTCGAGCAAGGAGTCCAACCTCTGAAGGAGGATGTTGGTGCTATGGCTACTCCCCCAAAGTCCAGGTGGAGCCTAAGGTGCCTCCCACTCTACCTCGTTTCGATCCTGTGTCCCCAGACTTCAGTGGGTCAAATGGACATGCTAGACTTAAGGTGCTTCTAGCTCGCCTTCAGCTGGAGGCGCAGGAAAGGGAGCAAACACGTAAGGCCGAGTTTGACCTCAAACTTCGGGTACGTCAGCTGGAAATTGAAGCTGAGAAGGAGGTAAAGTTAAAACAGCTAGAAGTGGAAGCTATGAGACTTACACAAAGCCAGCCTTCTCCCAGCTCACCGGTTATTTCAGATTCTTTACATTCATCTGGCAGCACCAGTAGGTTTGATGTGCGCAAAAATATTGCTTTGGTGCCAACATTTAGAGATACCGAAGTTGATTCCTATGTTAATGCTTTTGAAAGGATTGCAACAGCATTAGAATGGCCAAAAGAAATGTGGGCTGTGCTACTGCAATGCAAACTAATGGGCAAAGCACAGGAGGTTGTGTCATCTCTCTCTATCGAAAACAGCATGAAATACGATGTACTGAAAGAGTCCATCATTCGTGCTTATGAGCTTGTACCTGAGGCCTACCGACAAAAGTTCAGGAATCACAAGAAGTCTAATGGTCAAACATATGTAGAGTTTGCACGTGAGAAGGCAGTTCTTTTTGACAAGTGGTGCACAGCAAGTGAAGTGAAGAGAGACTTTGAAGAGCTTCGTAGATTTTAAGAATCTATTACCAGAGAAGCTTGTAATGTTTTTAAATGAGCAAAAGGTTGCCTCACTGTCAAAAGCAGCCATTTTGGCTGATGAGTTCACTTTGACTCACAAAAATGTGTTTGCATCATCCCCTCGTTCAGATAAAGTGTTGATCACACGCTCACCAAAGCCTGATCGTGGTCAGCCTGAAGCCAGAGCTAAGCAACCATTTCTCTCTCATGAGGTACGTGAATGCTTCTATTGCCACAAAAAGGGTCATGTCATTGCTGATTGCCTTGCACTAAAAAATAAGACTACACCAACACAACCCAAGGGCGTGGGTTTGATTAAAAACATGTCGCCTCCCAGAAACCAAACATCTCAGAGTGAAAGAGATCCTTGTTTCAAACCTTTTATCCCACAGGGTTATGTTTCTTTAACAGGTGATACTGTTGATGACCAGTCTGTAACAATACTGAGAGACATGGGTGGTTCGCAGTCTATCATTCGAGAGGGTATTTTGCCTTTGTCTGTTGAGTCATCCTGTCAATCAAGTGTTGTGGTCCAGGGTATCGGAATGACTTTTGTGTCTGCACCTTTGCACAATGTTCATATCACTTCCTCTGTTTGCCAAATTGTGGGCAAGCCAAATCAAGTTATCCCACCTGCGCCCCTGTCACCAATTCCAGTGATGGGTGAACCATTTAGCAGGGTTGTTGTTGACTGTGTAGGACCTTAACCAAAATCAAAGTCAGGGCACCAATACATTCTAACAATGATGTGTGCTTCTACTAGGTTTCCTGAAGCAGTGCCCCTGCGAAGAATCACCGCTCCTGTCATCAGTAAAGCTCTGGTCGGGTTCTTCTCTGTGTTTGGTCTTCCAAAGGTAGTCCAGACTGATCAGGGAACCAACTTTAAGTCTAGGACCTTTGCTCAGGCCTTGAAAGCCTTAGGAGTGGAACACATTACATCAAGCCCCTACCATCCTGAAAGTCAGAGAGCACTTGAAAGATTTCACCAGACATTAAAGTCCAATGCTCCGCAAATACTGTCTGGAGACTGGAAAGAAATGGGATGAGGGTATCCCTTTCTTATTGTTCACTGCTCGTGAAGCAGTGCAAGAGTCCCTAGGCTTTAGTCCTGCAGAGCTTGTATTTGGACATGAAGTTAGAGGACCATTGCATATCCTTAAAGAACAGCTAGTTGTTCCAACTAAAAAGCTGAAGAGCATCCCTGAGTATGTGGCTAAAATTAGAGAGCGCCTTAAATCGGCTTGCGCTATTGCTAGGGACACCTTAACTGCTAGGCAGGTAAGGATGAAAAAGCACTATGATCGGAGAGCTGTTGCTCGCCAGTTTAAACCTGGTGATCAGGTTCTATTTTTGCTCCCCATTCTGGGCTCTTCTCTAAGAACAAAGTTTTCTGGACCATATGTGGTGGAAAAGAAACTTAGTGAGACCAATTATGTTGTTCAAACACCTGATCGTCGTCGCAAGACCAGGGTATGCCATTTTAACATGATGAAACATTATCTTTCTAGAGCGAATGAAGATGATCCCTTCACACCGCATAAGGTTACGTCCAGCTCTCCTGTAGCATGCGCAACTTCAGAGATAGCCAATGAAAGCAGTGAGGAGGATGTGGTCCTGGCACAGATGCGTCACAGGGTACGAGACTCGGTAATAGTGAGATTTTGTCTGACTTGCCCCACTATTTGTCTCACCTGTCTCTTGATCAGGCTGAAGACATTCAGAACCTGATTTTGTCTTTCCGGTGTATGTTTGGGGATATTCCAACCCAGATGAGTTTGATATCCCATGACATTGTTCTTACCAATCGTGCACCAATTAAACAACGTGCATATAGAGTCAATCCCATCAAAAGAGAGGTCATGCAAAAGGA
Source organism: Pelmatolapia mariae (assembly GCF_036321145.2). Classification (NCBI taxonomy): domain Eukaryota; kingdom Metazoa; phylum Chordata; class Actinopteri; order Cichliformes; family Cichlidae; genus Pelmatolapia; species Pelmatolapia mariae. Next base: position 3,988,474 of record NC_086246.1, read on the forward strand.
AGTAAAATATCTAATTAGGAATGGACTTGCCATACCCAGTTGTAGCCCCTGGAGTTCCCCATGTTTGTTGGACATTAAAGCTGATGGGAGTCCACGGTTCTGTACGGACTTCCGCAAAGTGAATGCTGTGACAGTTCCTGATGCATACCCCTTGCCCCTCATCGATGATTGCATTGATGACATCGGACCTGCCACATTTATTACTAAACTGGATATGTTGAAAGGTTACTGGCAGATTCCTTTAACCAAAAGGGCATCAGAGATATCTGCTTTTGTAACTCCGGACAGTTTCCTCCAGTACACAGTCATGCCATTTGGGTTATGTAATGCGCCAGCTACATTTCAGAGGCTGGTGAACAAAGTACTGGGTGATATTCCAAACTGCCGGGTGTATCTAGACGACATTGTTGTGTATTCTAGTGAATGGGCAGAGCATCTTGCTACCTTGTCAGCTGTATTTGAACGCCTCTCAGCTGCCTCGCTGACTTTGAATCTTGCCAAGTGTGAGTTTGGTAAAAGCACCATTCTCTATATAGGCCAACAAGTTGGCAGAGGAAAGGTATGCCCAGTGGATGCCAAGATCCATGCCATTTCGACCTTTCCAGTTCCATCTACAAGAAGGGAGCTACGTCGTTTTCTTGGAATGGCCGGATATTATCGCCGGTTCTGTAAGAACTTCTCAACAGTAGCTGCCCCGTTGACTGCCTTGACCAGTCCCTCAGTTCCATTTTTCTGGTCTGATGAATGCCAACATGCCTTTGAGAATCTTAAAGGATTGCTTACATGTTCACCTGTTCTCTCCGCCCCAGACTTCAGCCGACCATTCAAGTTGGAGGTCGATGCTAGCGCCATTGGGGTAGGTGCTGTCCTTCTACAGGAAGATGAGGATGGACTCGATCACCCTGTGTGCTACTTCTCAAAGAAGTTCACTCTTCCTCAGAGAAGGCATTCCACAATCGAACAAGAAACTCTTGCCGTTCTGTTGGCTCTACAACATTTTGAGGTTTATCTTGGATTAAGTGTAGAACCCATAAAAGTCTTTACAGACCACAATCCGCTTGTTTTCCTTTCAAGGATGTACAATAACAGGTGGTCTTTAATCATCCAAGAGTATAACCTTCAGATCTGCCATAAAAAAGGGACAGAAAATGTCCTGGCTGATGCACTATCCCGTGCCCTGTAGTCTGTTTAGGGGTTTGTTTGTGTTTGAAGGATCCAAACTTTTTGTTTGGACTTGTAAGGGTGGGGGTGTTACATATCTGCAGGCTGCATGTTTTCTTTCCCTCTCCTTTTGTTTGCTAACCCCGTAGGTCGCGGACTGCAGGCTGATGTCAATCTGGGGATGTCCAATAATTAGAGGAGGGAGACCCTGATTGGACAAACCAGGAGTGCACACCTTGATAAGGAGACTCACCTGTGGCTGGGCGCGGCCTCTCTTCCCTCCTTTGAATTGTTTGGCTCACGTGTAAAGCTCCTCTGCTGTGTTTCTTTTGTTTGATTGTTGTGGTGGGAGTAAAAGTGGACTAGGTAAGTTTGGGGACCCCATACACTTACTCACGTAGAGTCTTTTTGTTAGAAACACTAGGTAAGTAGGTTGGTGACACCCATGTAATTTTGAGCTTGTTTTGAGTTGAGGTTTAGGGTCTTTCTGTTTTTGTTTTCTAGGATAATAGCTCAGCTATGTTTTGGTTTTGTCGTTTTGATGGTTTTTTTGGCACAACCTAACTGTCCCTTTCTCCCCCACATTTGTTGTATGAATTTGTGTTATTTATTTTGTGACAGAGCTGCCATTAAACTTGTTTCTTAACACCTGTACCGAGTTTCCGGAGTTGTTGTGTTATTCCCTCCTGCCCTCGAGGAGACGTAACACGGCCATTAGACAGTAATTGTGATGGCTAAAGAACCAATCAGGACAGGCAGCAAAACCCCAAAAAACAACAACAAATAAATAGAAATATATATGATTTCATTTACAGGGTCATAAATTAAGCAGGTTTGGACACCATGGACGCTGTGGTGCCTGGATTCCTTTGGTTACTCACGCGACGCCGAGGGAAAACTAAAGAGGGGAAAACGTGCTGGAGTTTTGAGCCGAACCCGACAGAGACACAACAAGCAATCTCTGTCCAGCATCCTGCTCGCGAATCTTCAGTCTCTGGACAACAAACTTGACGTGCTGCGAGCATGGATTAAACACCAAAAAGACTTCAGGAACTGCTGTGTTTTGGCCTTCACAGAGACATGGTTTGACCCCGGCATCCCCGACTGTGCTGTCATGCTGGATGGGTTCACTGTTTACCAGGGACACTGAGCGAAGGACTCAGGTAAGAAAAGGGGAGGAGGGGTGTGCTTTATGGTTAACTCTTTGTGGGCTAGAGATGTGTGTATCTTAAAAACGTACGGCTCTCAGAGCCCCGAGCTGCTGACCATTAAAGTCAGACCTTTTTACCTCCTGAGGGAGATCAGTTCAGTTCTCTTTCCAGCTGTTTACATCCTCCCACATGCTGATAAAGCTACGGCTATGAACAAACTGTATGACATCATTATTGGATTTGACAACAAAAATCCCGAAGCTGCTATTATTGTTCTGGGAGACTTCAACAGCGCCAACATGAAGAAAGTTATCCCCAATACTATCAACACATCTCCTTCCCCACAAGAGGTGATCAAACACAGACCATTGTTCCATACTACTGCTGCCTGCATACAGACAAAAGCTGAAACAGGAAAAAACAGTTTCTAGGGTCATCTACAATTGGGACAGTGAGGCTGAGGGGGTCTTACAGGACTGCTTTGAGACAACTGGCAGACTGGCAGATATGTGTCGATGCAGGTGATGGCAACATCAATGAACTCACAGACTCTTGAAAAATACATGGACAATACCACTACTAAAACCACCGCCTGCATACATCCAATCAGAAACCCTGGATAAATAAATAGGGCAGGGTATCGTCACTGATTTCTAGAATCGATTCAATTCCGATTCACAAGGTCCCGAATCAATTCGATCCACGATTCGATTTAATTCGATTCGATTCGATTTAAATGTGGGAAATTTTGACAGTCAGAAATATTATAATTCAGATCAGTACATTTGCATATTTTTGTATCTATAAAAAGGAAGCTGACACACGCAAGTCTTTATCAAAGGTGTGAGCGTCACAGCAGATGCCTTTGTGTCAAAGTAGCTGAAGATAAAACACAGAAAAACATGAAGGTGGTTTTCCTGGCCTGGGATTTTATAAAAATATGTATCTGCAGTACATCAAAAACGAAAGAAAACCATTAATCAACATATGAACGTTACCTCTGACGTTACAGCGGTTTTATTAGAGACATGGCTAAGCATTTTGCATAATTTTAAAAAGTTTAAGTTGGTTCAGTATTGAACTGCAGAAATTAGGTTTTCTTTTCAGAAGTATGTAAAAGAGGAAAAAAACAGCGGCCGACAGCGCTGTAAACAACGATAGACTTGTGCGTAACAAGCAAGCGAATAATGCAGAAAACAGATTTTTAGATGGGAAACTGTTCTTGAAGTACAGAGGGAGAGAGAGAGAGAGAGAGAGAGAGAGAGCGCTGCATCCTGGTGGAAGCAAAACAGTAAAAGTCAGAGTTGTTGTTTATGTGAAGCATAGTTTGGATCTTCTTTTGCTGCTGGTTCGGTCAATGTTGTTTGGAGAGAGATAAAACTAACAGCTTTAGAATCAGCGCAAAAAGGGCGTGAACACAAAGCGCGGATCTGCCGACAGATCAGAATCAGCGAGCTGTCGGCTTTCAGCCCCGACCGTGTCCGTGCCGTCAGGTGAGAAAGGCGACGTCTCACTGATCCGCTCTGTGTGTTTACGTCTTTGTGCAGAATCTGTGTACCTGCTCTCACTTACTGTCTTAGCTGTTTGGTGGTTGTTGAAATTTTGTAAGATTTCACCTGAGATTCTGGCATTTCGGGCAAAATAAATTTATATTAAAAAATCGATTCAGGATTTTAATGAATCGATTTTACGTTATACAAGCCAGAATCGATTTTAATCGATAAATCGATTATAAAAACCCACCCCTATAAATAAAGACATTTGTGCAAAGCTAAAGGTGCGGACCTCGGCGTTTAACTCTGGGGATGCTGATGCATATAAAGCACCAAGGTATGACCTCCTAAAGTCCATAAAAAGGCTAGAAAGGACTACAGGGACAAAGTGGAGTCCAGGTACCACAGCTTTGACACAAGGCAGCAGTGGAATGGACTGCGCTGCATAACTGAGTACACGGAGGAAAACAAAGGCAGTGTTCAGCCCACTGCAGCTCTCGCAGACAAGCTCATCCCCTCAAAACTTGCCTCGAAGCTTGTCGACCTTGGGCTAGGAACACCAATCTGCAGATAGATTCTAAACTTCCTCAAAAACAGGCCCCAGGTGGTGAGAGTTGGTAAGCACACCTCCTCATCACTCCTCATCACTCATCCTAAACACAGGAAAGGCCACAGGGTTGTGTGCTTAGCCCCCTCCGTTATTCCCTGTTCACACACGACTGTGCTGCTAAACATAAGTCCAACACCATTATCAAGTTTGCGGATGACACAACCATCATAGGCCTCATTCCAGACAATGATGAGATGGCCTATAGGGAGAAGGTAATAGCACGGTATAAGTGGTGCCTGGAAAATAATCTGTCTCTCAACATCAGTAAAACCAGAGAAATGATAATGGACTACCTGAAATGACCAGTCAGGGAACACCATCCAATCTACATCAATGGTGTCAAGGTCGAAAGGGTCAGGTGTGCGATCGAGAGCTTGCTGAGGATCTGCATTACAGTTTAATATGGAAGCCGCTCTTCAAGCAGCCGCAAATCACTACAGAGGGTGGTGAAAGCAGCAGAGCACATCACTGGCATGAGTCTTCATGCCATTCAGGACATCTATCTTCAATGGTGCCTCCGCAAAGCACACAGCATTATCAAGGACCACAGCCATCCAGCACATCAGCTGGCATGGTTCTCCTTTATACCATCTGGCAGACGTTATAGGGGTCTGTTTGCTCAAACTACAAGACTTAAAAACAGTTTTTACCATCAGGCCATACGACACCTCAACCACAACAGTTAAACACACACACCACACTTCACAGGATGCACTCAGAAGCTGTCCTACAGTTTCACAAGTACATTGTACACTCTGCACTGGTCACTTCACTCTTATTAGTATTAAAAAAAAAGAAAGAAAGAAAGAAAGAAAGAAAGAAAGAAAGAAAGAAAGAAAGAAAACCTTACTCCTTGCAAAAAAGAGTAAGGCACTCAGACCAAAGGGGGCTGAATAATTATGCACACCCCACTTTTCAGTTATTTATTTGTAGAAAATGTTTGGAATCATCTATGATTTTCGTTCCACTTCTCACGTGTACACCACTTTGTGTTGGTCTTTCACGTGGAATTCCAATTAAATTGATTCATGTTTGTGGCTGTAATGTGACAAAATGTGGAAAGTTCAAGGGGGCCGAATACTGTTGCAAGCCACTGTAGATTTTCATAGACAGAATTCCTAGCTGTAACCAAGTGGCGGAAGGCTTTCCCTTGGGCGGTCTAAGAATCTCATCTCTGCTTTTCGCAGATGATGTTGGCTTTATCAGGTGATGGCCTCAAGCTCACACTGGAGCAGTTCGCAGCTGAGCATGAAACAGTGGAAATAATAATCACCCCCTTCAAGTCTGAGGCCATGTTCTTCGGCCAGCAAAGGATGGAGTGCCCATTCCAAAGGCCATTGTGTCTACATTTTGTTCATTTTCAGTTCATCTATAGTCTGTTTCATGAACTATTAGAAGGTAATCTCCATAAAATACATCCTTCTCCTCAATAGGTTCCAATATCTCACTTTTACTTTTAAAAACATCATAAATAACTGTAGCGTACAGACTCTTAATTCCACTGACCTCCGACTGGGTTTGATCATTCCAAGTCAACATTTACATTAAATGCGTCCTTCCAGCTCTTTAGATGTACACTACCTGTTGGTCTCTGATGACCTCTCATCCTTCCCCTGGGACGTATCAGAGCTGAAAACACAAAGTGTAAAAATGTATTTATTCTATTAATTAATAATTAATGAAGCACTGATTGAAATAATATTTACACTTAATGACAAACAGTCATTGTAGTGGTAGTGTACTAGACCACAGATGTCAAACTCCAGTCCTCGAGGGCCAGTGTCCTGAAACTTTTCCATGTGTCCCTGCTGCAACACACCTGAATAACCTTAATAGGTCATTAGCAAGACTCTGTAGAGCTTAAATGCATCCCGAGGTGGCAATTCAGCCATTTGATTCATGTTATGGCAGCTTATGACTGAACGAACAGGGTGCAATAAAAGTACTTTTAGAAGTAAGAATTTTCCAAACACTTACTTTTACTTAAATTTGATTGAGTTGGGTTAGGGGTTGTCACCTCGGGATGGAGTCAAGTCTTGCTAATGACCTATTAATTTTATTCAGGTGTGTTGCAGCAGGGACACATGGAAAAGTTTCAGGACATCGCCCCTC